>NW_020172670.1:16702-40484 GCF_003031525.2 Neophocaena asiaeorientalis asiaeorientalis | reverse complement strand
TGGTAAATGGAAGTGTTTTCTTAATTTCTCTTTCAGGTTTTTCATCATTAGTGTATAGGAATGCAAGAGATTTCTGTGCATTAATTTTTTATCCAAACGCTTAGAGGAAAACATAGGCAGAACACTCTATGACATAAATCACAGCAATATCCTTTAGGAAACCATAAACAAGAGGAAAAGACAACCTTCAGCAGGGGTGAAAATATTTGCAAATTCAGCAACTGACAAAGGATTAATCTCCAAAATTTACAAGCAGCTCATGCAGCTCAATATCAAAAAAAAAAAATCCCTATCCAAAAATGGCAGAAGACCTAAATAGTATGACCCAGCAATCCCACTACTGCGCATATACCCTGAGAAAACCATAATTCAAAAAGAGTCATGTACCAAAATGTTCATTGCAGCTCTATTTACAATAGCCAGGACGTGGAAGCAACCTACGTATCCATCAACAGAAGAATGGATAAAGAATATGTGGTACATATATACAATGGAATATTACTCAGCCATAAAAAGAAACGAAATTGAGTTATTTGTAGTGAGGTTGATGGACCTAGAGTCTGTCATAGAGTGTGAAGTAAGTCAGAAAGAGAAAAACAAATACCTTATACTAAAACACATATATGGAATATTAAAAAAAAACAAGTTCTGAAGAACCTAGGGGCAAGATAGGAATAAAGACACAGACCTACCAGGTTACGGACTTGAGGATACGGGGAGGGGAGAAGGGTAAGCTGGGACAAAGTGAGAGAGTGGCATGGACATATATATACTACCAAAGGTAAAATAGATAGCTAGTGGGAAACAGCCGCATAGCGCAGGGAGGTAAGGTCGGTGCTTTGTGACTACCTAGAGGGGTGGGATAGGGTGGGTGGGAAGGAGAGAGACGCCAGAGGGAAAAGATGTGGGGACATATGTATATGTATAACTGATTCACTTTGTTATAAAGCAGAAAATAACACACCATTGTAAAGCAATTATACTCCAATAAAGATGTTAATATATATATATATATATATCAGAACAAATTTGGCAGAAATTATCAAAACATTGTTGTAAATAATAAAAGAATTGATTAAAAAATAGTGTAAACTTAATTACAAGTTAATTACAAAGTGAGAAAAAAAAATCTTGGGGGTTTTGTTTCCTGTTAGAGGCTTCGGCCTCTAACAGTTCCTGGTACAAAATATCTGCTCAATAAATACTTGAATAAATGATAAATAAATAAAAAATAAAAGGCTTGGTATTCATTTCGGGGAAAATGCTCTGTGACTCACTGTTCTTCATAGTTTTGTTACAATAGACTACTGTTCTTCATAGCTTTGTTACAATAACAAAACAGCAATGATAATAATGTTTATTATTCATTTTGTGCCTGTATTATGACAGGGCTTGTGCTAGATGCTTTATATGTATTGTTTCTCACTCTCATGACAACCTTATGAGGTAAGAACTATTTTTATCTCCATTTTATAGGTGAGAAAACTGACCTTCAGCGATTAGTGATTTTCCACTTGTCACATAGCTACTCATAGGCCTTCTTAGAGGCTTTCCAGCTTTGTCTCCTCACAGCCATTACCAGTTAAGTATCTGAAATTATTTTTGTTTTGTGTTTGCTTCCTTGTTTATTGTCTTTCTCCCACACTAGAATGGAGATGCCATGAGGGTAGAGATTTTGTTAATTTCGTCAATGTGTGCCTCGCGTTTAGAACAGACCCGGGCACATAGTAGGTGCTTGTTGTTCATAGTTGTTGAGTGAATGACAAAGTGGCAGGGGTGGAACTCAATCCCATGTTTAAGCACCTCCAAAGCCTCGGATCTTTTGACAACTCCATATTGCTGCTTTCTTTCTATACTTATTTTTTTAACAAGACTAAAAATTAAAAGTTATACCTCTCTGTTTTTACCCCTGTTCACTCTCTCCTCAGCAATGACAGGAAGAGCAAATAATCTGCTGAGACTTTCTTTTTGACTCAATTTAACCCCTATAACCAAATCAAAACAAAACCCTACTTCCCATAAGAAAAATTCCACAGAGAAAGAAATGGGGATATAATAAATTAAAAGGAAAAGGACTGACTATAATCTGCAGCATGGGAAATTTGAACTCTGGGGGATTTTATCTGTTACTATTATTGTTATTTGTGTTGGGGTAGGGAAAGGATTTATTTTTCCATTCTTATCAGCAGGTGGCAGCACTTCTCTTAGGCTGGAGGTGAGCTAAACAGGAAATCTAGCGTGCCTGGTCCAGATGCTGATAAAGAGATTTTTAAAAACCAAAGTTCTTAAATTCACTTTTCCTGCAGTGTGGTTAACTTTTAATTGAAATAGAATGGAAAACACCATGTGTTGAACACAGTGTAAGTGCAGGAGAATTTCTAACAATTGCATCTATCAACTCTGGTAACTGTTTTGAAGAGTCAGATATGACTTACACAATTCCATCTTCATCATATGCAGCAGAAAAGTGATAAACTGGGCATTCTCAGTCTGCTTCTGTCATCTCCATTCTCTACCCCAACTTTTACAAAATTGCTTAGCTGGTTTACCTCATGGGTATGACTAAGGTGGAACGGTCTTCCCCCATGGGGTTTTCTCTTTTTGTGAAGACTGTTCAGACAGTGCAGCAGCAGATATGTTTAGGTCAAAGCAGACTGGGATTGGAATTGAATCCTATTAGGTCTGTACACTTCGGCATTCTTCTGCTATACAGCCTTCGTATGACTGGCTCCATGAGAGATGGTCAGTGGTTGCTCATTTACTTGTCTGTCTCTTTACTGGTATGAAAACACTTTGAAAAAATGGATCATGTTTTGATTCCTTTACCTAACTTCAGTACCCAGCACAGGACTTGAGATATAACAGATGCTCAATAAAAGTTTATTCCTTGGATGTTTGGTTGTATTGTTCTGGAGCTTGCACAGTAATGGGAACTTTGTTGGACTTTATATATTCTGGTTACATGTTTCTTTTTCAGTGCTATTTGAAGGGCATGGCTAAAGAAAGTGCCTGAACGTACAATCCTGTGTATAAATCTGTGCAAATGTAAAGTTTTATTGGGTTAATTTTGTTCTCATTTGTTGATCTCTGAGAGCCTTGAAGGACACATTAATATACTCACATTCTCATCATCAACATCGACTGAGATAAAATTTATGCTAGACTCTGGTGATGCAATACAGGGATATGGTTCCTGCCTTTTGGGAGCTGGGACGTAAGATGTGGCCATGCAGTCATGAGAAACAGTACAACTTATCACAGATTCCAAGTGTTCAATGAACAAAGATGGACAGGAAAAACTCAGGTAGTAAAAATTATAGGCAAGATGTTCTGCTAAAGGCTATAAGCAGTCTGGCTATTTGAAACACCCTGGATAATGGAAAAATTTCACTTTTACTGGAATGTTTGTTGTTGTAGAAATGTGGCCATGCTGTGCTAGGGGCTGAATGTTCACCGCTCTTAAATATCTTCAATGCATAAATTAGCCCCAAAGAGACTAAAAACCTAATGGTTTATTTTTTAAAGGAATGCTTTGCTGAATCAGTTATTTTTTCACATGCTAATAATAGGTGAAAGAACGTACCATGAATAGCTTCATAAAGTGATTGTGATTTTAGTTTTCATAGTTAATTTTAGCCTAAGCTGGCTGAAAAGAAGTAAAAAGCTCCAAGATCAAAACCATGGTTTGATGAAAAGCAATTGTTTGATTATTTGTACAAATGATTTACAGAAGAATCATCGCTCTGAAAGCAAATGGAACTGTATTTTAAAGATAACAGTCATTCCTATTTTTTTCTCTAAAAAAATCTATGTAGTATAGAAATTTGCAAATAGAGGATAGAAAGTAAGAGTAATGCCATTTAGTGATTAAAAATATAAACAGGGATAAAGGATATCAAAATGATGATAAAACTAGATAAACTTCATCAACTTTAAGTGATTCATTTTCGTTGAAGGGAAAAAATACTCAGTGATTTTCAATGCTATTTCAAATAACATTTGGGGGTGATTAATGCCCAGTGCATTTGCTATTATAAGGAATTTGCTTTATGCCCCTGTCCCTCCTCCCCTAATTTCCCACTATTCTTATCCCAGAATCTTATCCAAGATGCATTGATTTCTCTATCAGTGCTTTCTTCTGAATAGCTAACTCACTCTTCAGTCCTACAAGATTAACTACATCTCCAACTGCTATGGCCAATTTCTGAAGTTTATGGTCCATTTCATAAAGTCTTGTAAATCAGCCTTTACTTCCTTTTAATTATGTCTCCTGTAGAATGCATGTGCCAGCATTGCTTCAAATTTATATGTGAGGCCAAGAACCAGACAACCTTATCATGGGATAATTGTTTTAAATCCTATTAAGGTCTTTTCTGTATTAAAATGGCTGAGGTTAGGAATAGCAAGTCTGACAATCAACTGTGCTTCTTTTCATTCAAGGTCTGGCACAAGACTCATTTATTCTAAGAAGACTTCTCTGTTTAATTTACCTCTCCAACCATACCTACAGTCCTTCCCACATCCATAGCCCCCTATGTCCCTTAATGTTATTCTACTTTGATTTGTATTTCTTGGCATTAGAGTTCTAACTTTAATGATATATTTTATATACTTACATTCTGCATTATAGCACAGTGGTTAATAGCTTAAGCTGTGGAGTCAGACTGTCAGGGTTTGGTACTAGCTCTGCCATGTAATAGTAGTGTGATTTGGAGCAATTTACTTAACCTATTCATGTCTCAGCTTTCTTATCTCCAAAATGGAGATGATAATAATAGCACTTCCCTCATAGGATTGTAAGGCTTAAAATTTACACAAGCATTTAGCACATACTTGGCCAATAGTGTTATATAAATGCTAGCTATTTTGTTATTATGTTTTTGGATGTTTCTCATTTCTGAATTATTTTTTAAGGCTGTTTAAGGGGACGAAGTATGTTTTCAATATTCACATACCCCCTGTGATAGTTAATTTTATGTGTCAATTTGACTAGATCAGGGGATATCTAGTTATCTAGTTAAATGTTATTTCTGCCTATATCTGTGAGAGTGTTTCCAGATGAGATTATCATTTGAATTGGTGGACTCCTTAAAGTAGATTTCCTTCCCCAGTGAGGGTGTGCATGATCCAATCCATTAAGGGCCTTCATTGAACAAAAAGGCAGAGGAAAGGGGAATTCACCTTTTCTTTCTGCCTAATTGTTTGAGCTGGGACCTCTCATCTCACCTTCTCCTGCTCTTGAACTAGGACTTAAATTTTTGGCTCCCCTCATTCTCAGACCTCAGGCTTAGACTGAATTAAACCACTAGTTTTCCTGGGTCTCCAGCTTGCAGACAGCAGATTGTGAGACTTCCCAGCCTTCATAACTGCATGAGCCAATTCTTCATAGTAAAGCTCCTTTTATATCTCATTGGTTCTGTTTCTCTGAACTCTAATACACTCCTTCTGTGCCATGCATACAAGAAGTGCCATAGTGCCATGCATACAAGAAGTCTGTAGTGTTCCCTAAAATAATGAACAAATGAATAGATCATTGTAGTGATTCCAGATTTATGTATATTATGACCCTAATATAACTGATATGTTCAGAAAAATATTTATACTCAAGAAAATATTCAAGCAAGTGTCTATATAAAAGGAGGAATTGGCCAGACCCCGCCTGGCTTCATATCTGGCCATGAAGAGGATGTTGAGAAGTTTTCCTTGAAGGCTAATTTCAGAATTCAGAGAAGCTTAAAAATTGTGTCATGAGAGACAGGTGGAGGAAAAAATACTATCAGGGAGGTAGATATGCTAGTTTTCCTCTGATGCAAGGAAAGAATTCACCTTACTCTATGTTGCCCCAGTATACAGAGCTAAGACCAATAAATGAAAATTACAGGATAGAATATTTGAGCTCAATATAATTAAACACATTCTAACCCCTTGGGCTGCCCAACAGTAGAATGAATGGCCTTGCAAAGTAGTTTGGCTGGATTCACAGGCAGCCAGCTTCCCTTTACACTGGTTAGATGCAAAGATGTCCCTTCTATGGTGGGGAACTTTGAGTTTTATTCATGGCCAGTACATAGGCAAGATCAGCTGCAGAGCCACATTGGAAAAGATAAGGAGAGTACTCTTTTCTCTTTTAACCTCACATTCACAGAAGATAGAGGGAAGGCAAAGATTGTCAGTGCCATAATACTTGTCCAGGTAAAGTGCTCTGAAAGCTCAAAGGAAGAACAGTGTAGTTTATGTCCTGGGCCTAGATCATTCAATATTTTGTGAATCTGAAAAATTATCTAAGTCAGTGATAACCAAATTTAGATTTTACGAATTAACAAAATTCCCCCCACCCCACCAAATGGATGGATTGATATAGGATCACTAACATTTTATCTTGCCAAGTAAGTACATTATAAAAACAAAATTCACCTACCACCTGTTTACATTATTATTTTATGAAAAAGTAAATATTTAAAAAGAAGGACACAGGACATAAACTTACAATAAAAATATTGAATGATTTTTAGCATTTTGAAACACATACACTGTCCATATGTTTCTCATTTCACAATGGTCAAGTAAAATCATCATGGACTGGCATGAGTTTACAAACAAGAACTTGGGAACCACTGTTTCAGCTTTAGTGGTATTCTTTGATTGTTCCAAGTCAGAGTCCCACACCTCTCCTTTCCGGACTTTTTCTAACCCTCTTATGGGATTATTTTAAGCACTAATTCCTAAGGGTAACATTTTATTCCATAGATCCCACAGAACTCAAAATGTAAGCAATATCTCCAGGGGTAGAGAGGTCTCAATCAACTTAGGCTTTGCTAGGGTTTGACATCATTGTAGGGATCCCAGGAACACTTACCATTTAGTCAGTAAGTCTGTGCTGGGGTGTCTTCCACCTACTCTAAAGACCTCGAGAATAATATGGTGTATTATTCGTATTTCAAATGCCAAAAGACTAGGAATTATAGGTGCTATTAGGAAAATAACTTAATCTACCAAGAATAGAGACTTTAGGGCTTTGATGTCTTCTAAAAGCCCTTTGAACCTGTCGGGCACAATAGATGAGGTAAAATTCCACTTTTCTGTAATGGATAATGTATTGAGGAATCTCCTGGGGAAAAATATTCTAAATATCTACTCTGACAAGAGAAGGAATCACATCATTTTTTAAACTTTAATTCCATTTCAGAAACATTGATATACAATTACTTGCTACTGAGTTGGAATTTGTCTACACGTGAAATCACTTTTTTGAAGCATATTATCTGCTAATGGAATCATAGAGCATTTTCTGGAGAGGAAAAAAAACACTACTCTTGGCTGCATGGCATAGGCAGATTACCATTTGGATTAATGGTTTCTATAGTGTATTGTTTTGTTCTCAAGGGCTCAGGTTCTTATTTTAAAATCATATTATTCAGAAGCTCTTATGATGCTTTTGACATCTTAGTTTTGAGTATAAGGAATGTAAGGTTTTTATGCCCTTGTGAAAATCCCATATCTAGTAGCATTCAAATGGGGTTTTCCCTCAAACTTAATCCACATGTTCTGAATTGCTAAGATCCAGAAAATATGTCCAGAACATTTTGAAGCTGGGCAAATCCTGCTGAGATCACTGCTTGGGGTGCTGAGAACATCTTCAGCCAAACCAATCCAGTCCTGACTAATGAGGGAGTTCCATTTATGGCCTATAGGTTGAGAAGGCTCCAGGAGAAGTTTCCCTCATATTATCACTTTTCTCCTTCTGTACCACTACCGCCACCACCACCTTATTCTAGGCTTTCACTTGAACTGTTGCAAGGGACATTTAACTGATCTCTCAACTTCCATTCTCCATAGTTCTCAGAGCGATCTTAAGACTTAAATCAGATCCAGTTCCTCTCTTGTATGAAATCCTTCTTAAATGGTTTCCCACTACACACAGAATAGGATTCAGACTCCTAACTACTGCCTGCAAGGCCTTGCATGATCTGGCCCATGCCTACCTGTATATTCATGTATTTATTTAATCATTCAACAAATATTTATAAGTGCTTACCATGTTCAAGGTGAATAAAACAGATAAAAATCCCTGCCCTTACATTTTGGTTGAGAGAGGCAAACAATAAGCAAGAGAAAAAGGTGAAATAATTAGTAGCTTAGATAGTGTACGTGCTATGGAGAAAAATAAGGCAGGGAAGAAGAATAGGGAGAATTGTGGTGGGAGGCAGTTTCAGACAATCAGGGTCTTGGCAGATGGAGCACTCAGATTGGATACTTTGAGAAGTGTTTCCTAAGGGAACTATTTACAAAGGTATAGGCAGGATATAGGTAAACCATGAAGGATAGTGTACAGCAGGATTCAGTTATCACCCCTAGGTCTTGAAGGGTCAAAAGGAGGGAGAAGTCACTAGAAGGAGGAGAGATTGAGGATTGTATGGAGAAGCTTTCTGACAAATACTGTGACCTTAGACCAAGGGACTCAGCCAGCCCTAGTTGACCCTTCAGGGAGAGAGTGAATAAATACCCTGACTCTCCATCCTCTCTCAGTTCTCCTTCTGGTCTTCCCACTGGCCAGACACAATAGGAAGCCAGAAGGGTGAGAGAGTCCATTGATGTAGTCCACCTGGTCAGTCCTGGAGCGAGGAACAGATAACAGGATGAAGAAGAGTGGAGAGTCTGGAGGTAAATAGAACATATTCAGTATAAGTTTGCAATTTTATGTAAGGTAGTCAGAGAAAACCTCAATAAAAGTGAGGGAAAATCTATGTACACAACAGTACACATTGCAAAAACACATTTTTAAAAGATTTACAGTAACATTAAAATTCTTGGCCTTGGAGACAAGGGGTGGGAATGGGGATAAAAGGAAATAAGTAAATAAACAAATAAACTTAGTGACCAACTATGGTAATATACCACGAACCAAGGAATATGACTAACTCTAGTATCTTTACCTGAGAATAAAACACACACAACACACACACATACAACCACTAGAAGATGCCCGGGTCTGGGTCTGAGGTATGTATAGCATCCCTGGAAATTCTAATGCCACCCTCCCACCCCAGCTCTATTCTTGGTTGCCGAACACTGCTTTAGAACAATGTGGTTTCTCTACTCTACCACCAGTATCCACTTCAGAAATCTGTAAATTTGTCGGACTAATGATGGTTCAACGTAAAGTCTTCTTGCCCAGCAGAATCCAAAATAATAGAATATGGCCTTTGCCCTTCACACTGCAGGATTTTCTGTCTCCTTAGATTTTTCCCCAGCACATCTGTTTATGTTCAAGCCAAGATCTTTCTGCTACAGGTTGGTATTTGTCTCAGTCACAGATTCTCAGTTATGTGCTCAGCTAGAGTTGGCTATACAAGTAGTGTTTTTGACCTTCACAAGAATCATGTAAACCCTTTGCATAGGGCAAAGTAAAATGTCTCAGTTGCCCAGGTTCTTTTCATTGCTGTTGCCTTACCCCCACCCTTATTCTGCTCCTGAAGTCCTCCTGGGGTCAACCTACTTACATGCATTTTCATTTTTCCACCTTGCTCTCACCACTGTTGTTTATGACTTCCTGGTGTTAATCTACCTACTGGACTTCTGACTTCCTGAACACTCTGTGCCTTATACTGCCTTTGAGCTCCTGACTCCACCTTGCTTGGTTGATTCTGACTTGATGCTTTGCTTTGACCTTTTGTTTCTGGTTCTTCATCCTCACTCCAATTCTGGACTGCTCACAGAAGCCTCTGCCTTGGACATTGGGTGCCAAGTCCTTCCCCAGGACTGCCTCTCTCTTGTTCTAATTCCCTTTCCTCTGGCCCTGGACTTACCTCAGCAGTCCTGATCCTGGCTCCCACTTTTGCCTACATGACCAACTGCCATATACATTTCCCAAAGCTGACAATCTAGAAGACCTTTCTCCAGCCCCGATGCCCAGCCACTACCCAAAACAACCAAGGACAGAAGTTTATAT
Source organism: Neophocaena asiaeorientalis asiaeorientalis (assembly GCF_003031525.2). Classification (NCBI taxonomy): domain Eukaryota; kingdom Metazoa; phylum Chordata; class Mammalia; order Artiodactyla; family Phocoenidae; genus Neophocaena; species Neophocaena asiaeorientalis. Next base: position 30,535 of record NW_020172670.1, on the reverse strand, counting down.
TTTGAAGCAATATCAGCACAATTTCATGAGCTGTTGGGAGGAGGACACAGGATGTGGCCTTTTAGTCTAGTGGGACAATATTGCCACTTACCAAATGGAAAATAATAACAATAATTATTAAGAAGGGATTTTTTTATGAGTGCTTAGTGCCCCAGGGGCCAGAAACCCTTGCTGTCACATGAGAACGAGAGAGAGCAAAGGATTTGGCTGCAAAATAAGGTTTTAAAGGGTCATGTCACACTTATAGTCCAATTCTGAGCTTGGTCAAGGAGAAAGAGAACTGCACTGGTTTTCATAATGCAAGATACATTTTTTTTCCATTGTGGGGTCAGCAGTGGGGACAGAGCAGTGATTAAAATGAAAATCAATTAGCTGGAATCTCAGAGAGTTAATAGAATATGTCAATTGAAGTCCTCCAGATAGTATGTTTTTTTCCTTGATATGGGAGATTTACGCAGCTCCAAAACTCACATTAGCATTAATGAGGATTTCACATGTAAATTTCCAGCAAATCCAAAGGAGTATTAATTCTTTACACCTGGATGGTGCTCTGAGACATCGTCTCTTCCCCCTTAGCTTTTCATAATGCAATATATATATAATAAAAAGCACAAATATGGAAATTTCCCATCCAAATGACATAAGTTAAAGCAAAGACAAGGTGTTTGCAAGAAGCTCTTACTTCTAAGACAGAAGAGGCACTGGCACCAGCCTCGTTATTAGTTGCTGTTCAGAGAAAAGGTTTTATGTAAATCCAAGGCAAAGTCTTGTCATTTTCTATTAGTATCACTATATGTTGTTGAATTGGTTAAATTCTGCTGATTATTGGTCTGATGTTTCTTCAGGAAATGATAGCAGTTATCTGCCTTTAGTGATGAAAAAGATAGGTATTGCCTACCTGTCTTATTTCCTTGTCCACATGGATAACTCCACCTTCTCAAAGTTTTTCAGGCTACCCTGGCCCTCCTTTATCTCTAGGCAGCAAAAGCACACAGCTGGGATACACAGCTTAGTACTGGCCTTCTTCTCAATATACGAAGTAGATTTGCTCTTCCTGGCAGCTAGTTGGAAATGTCCATGAATATAGAAAACTACCTCTGCCCTCCCCACTTTCCTAGAAGCATGCAGGGCATACAGTGAACACTTAATAAATACCTGTTGAGGACTTCCCTGGTGGCAGTGGTTAAGAATCTGCCTGCCAATGCAGGGGACATGGGTTCAAGCCCTGGTCTGGGAAGATCTCACATGCCACAGAGCAACTAAGCCCATGCACCACAACTACTGAGCCTGTGCTCTAGAGCCCGTGAGCCATGACTACTGAGCCCGTGTGCCACATCTACTGAAACCCACGCACCTAGAGCCCGTGCTCCCCAGCAAAAGAAGCCACCGCAATGAGAAGCCCGCGCACCACAACGAAGAGTAGCCCCCACTCCCCGCAAGTAGAGAAAGCCTGCATGCAGCAATGAAGAACCAACGCAGCCAAAAATAAATTAATTAATTAAAAAAGATATTGTTTAAACACAGGCATTTACCTGTGTGAGTTATGAATGGACTGACACCTCTTGTTCCTAATGTTTTCTGAACCCCAGCAAATGGAGCTGGGGGAACTTACACCCTGAATGAGAGGTGGACAGTGACATTTCAGCCAAGAACATATGTGAAGATGGAGCTCAGGGAGGGGGACCAGAGAGGAACAAAATTAAGCTTGAATTTGTGGGGTTCCGGAGAGATCATGTATTTTGTTTTGTTTTCTTTTATACTAAAAACAAAACCAAAAAACTTTGAGGTGTTCAGCCTGCAGGATGGACAACCAGAACTGGAGAATGACATATTCCATCCTGTAAAAGTCATTGCCTGTGTGACTCTAACATCCCTCACAAGGATGTGGAGAAAGACAGAGTGGGGTAGGACGTGAAACAAGTAACTGATCAACATGGAAGAAAACAGATCAAGACAATTGAGCATATAGTGATTTGGGGGAAATGCACAGTGTGGAGCCAAGCAGATAAGAAGGCAGCAGGGCTTTGTGGTAACAGGTCAATCCTATGCTCCCCCCAGCCAGAAAGTCCCTGTATTGGCTCCCAGGAAAATGCAAATCACTTCTTCAAAGCGACTCTGTTAGATAACAATCTGTTAAAGGGATTGTTCCTACACCAAACTCAGGGAGTTCCACTTTTCTAGCTACCTCAAACCCAAATATTGGCCTTTGAAGAGTGTTGCCTTGAGAACCTGAATCAGATATTTTGATCTAAAGATAAAACTTGAAAATTGTACCTACTGTATTTTAAATGTTTGAATGGCAACCTCTAGAATCTAGACTCTAGAGATCATTAGAACTAAGAAGAAAACACAAACCTCTGCAATCCACCTACTTGTTTTTCAAATTCAGCAGCCAGGATGGGGGGAATCAAATCAGTTGGGTTCATTTTCACTCTTCACAGGTTCATGTTCAACTTCCTTAAACTAACCTTGCATTTGTTTGGGGCCTCATCATCTCAATAAAGAATCCAGTGTCCTCTGGAGCGTACATTAAAAAAAAAAAGAATGATTTATTTAATATACTAAAAATCCACCAAAAATGCTTTATTACTTCCTTGGAAATGAGGAGTGGGGAAAATATGAACCAAAGGTGAAAATTATATGGAGGCAGACTTGAGGTCAATGTAAAGAAAAGTTTTCAAAGTATTAGATCTGCTTCTAAATAGATAGGGTTCCTTTGGTAGCGAGTGAGTTTCTTGTCAATGGAGACATTCAAATTGAATAATAATATGTTAGTGAAATTGTGCAAGGGACTTCTGTATCAGCTAATCTGGATAACTTCTAAGGTCCCACTCAATGTTGAGATTTTAAAAAACTATTTTAAAGTACCTGTTTGCAGGGGAGGCATAAAATTTTTACAAAGTTTTAAATGGCGGTGAATATGAATTTCTCAATAACCTCAGAACCATGACACATCTCCCTCTTTTTAAAAACTTTTTAAAAATTTTGAAATAATTACACATTCATATAATATTGCAAAAATAGTACAGAGAAGTCCCATGTACCCTTCACCTACTTTCCCCCAATGGTTCCATAATTGTAGTATCACAACCAGGAAATTGACATATAACTTTTATTAAAATAATTTACTTCCCTTGAAGAGTCTGAGGCCCCTAGAGAATATTTTCTTTATTGTTTCATGTACATATGATTAAATCCTATTTGCATGAATGGGAACTGTTTTAGGGCTCAGTGTGTGTGCAAGGGATGGTAGAAGAAACATACTTGCCACATAAAATGCTCTATATATTTCCACCAATGTCTTTTTATTTCAGCCTCATAAAAAACCAGGTATAATGAGATTCAATGACTTGGTCATTATCACAAAGTAAGTGAGGTTGCAGAGACAGAGTTCAAACCCAGGTCTGGCTGACTGTGAATCCCAGATTTTATGGAGGCACTTCTGTATCTGCTGATTTGTGAGTGGCCTGATGGTTAACAGGTTTTTTTGTAGACAGATTTCTGGTGTTAAATTGGAAGTGGGAACCCACCCCACACACTAAATTGATTATAAATAGTGGTAAAAGTTAAAACTCAAGATCCCAAGAAAGCATTTTAAAAATTGTCTTTGGTTTATTGTAAAATAGAAGGTCGCCCAGGTGCAGAAGGTGCCTTACTGTATAGAGTGGCAGCTTATATTGGGTTATGCCTATTTTAGAATAAAGACATTAATAGTTTTTTTAAACTTTTAGTTTGAGATAACTATAGAGCCCTATGCAGTTGTAAGAACTAATATAGCGAGATCCAGTGTACTCTTTATCCCGTTTTCCCCAAAGATATCTTCTAAAACTATAGTATGATGATACACTATATAGTACAACCAGGAAATTGATATTGATGTAATCCATCAATCTTATTCAGATTTCATTAGTTTTACATGTACTCATTTGTATGTGTTTGCATGTATTTAGTTCTATGTAATTTTATTACATATGTATATTCTTGGGACCACCACCAAAATCAAGTTACAGCACAGTTCTATCACCACGTGGATACCTAATGCTGCCCTTTTATAGTCACAATTATCTCTACTGTTCCCCCTCCCTAACTACAGGGAACCACTACTCTGTTCTCCATCTCCATAATCTTGTCATTTTGAGAATGAATCATGCAGTATGTAACCTTTGAAATTGGCTTTTGCACTCAGCACAATTCCCTGGAGGTTCATCCAAGTTGTTTTGTGTCTTTTTTTTTTCTTAGTAAAAAAAAAAATGGTACGAGTACCACAGTTTGTGTAACCATTCATCTACTTAAGGAAATCTGGGTTGTTTCCAATTTTTGTCTATTAAAATTAAAGCTGCTATAAACATTCATGTACAGCTTCGTATGTGAATGTAAGTCTTCATTTCTCTCAGATAAATGCCCAGAAGTGCAAATTCTTGGTCATATGGGAGTTGCATGTTTAATTTTGCAAGATTCTATCTTACTCTTTTATATAGTGGCTGTACCATTTGCATTAATAGTCTTATATTGAGTGATCATTTATTTTATTATAACCATTGTTAAATAGCAAATATTCAAACAAGTAATTTAAAGATCTAATTGGCTTTATTGAATGATTCACAAATCAGACAGCATCCCATCTAGGAAAGAGAAGGGAACTCTGAGGAGCTGTACAAAATAGAAGGCATTTATAGGCAGAAGAATTAGGTTAGGTATCAAATCTTGGTTTGCTGACGTGGGGCTTAGCGCAAGTGACTCAATTTTGGACCTATTGTTTCTTTTTTTTAGCAATCCCCCCCTTTTTGATCAGACTCTCACCTTAAATGAGAGACGTGATCAAAATTCAAGACATTGGCAACACTCTCAGCTACCACTCTGTAGTCCTCGCAGTGTTTTTTGATCTTTTATGTGGTATCCATAAGTCATGAGGTCTGCTTAATCCCTGTAATATTCAGAGGTCATGGCTTCACAATGTTTAAGTTGGTCATTCTCTTCATTTCTTTTCTGACATTTCAGTCTTAGGGAGATCATTTACTTGGTGGTTAGTGGCTGTGAACATGCATTTAAAGCTTTTGAGGGAATACAATACACAGGGAGATTACTGTGTGACTATTATAAACAGGATAATTCACAATATCTAGAGTGCCCTTTGGAGCCATGATTCCCAAGGTTCAAGCCAATCAAAATCAAATAAGTCAAAGATAGACCCCATTGAAGGAGTCACCTATTTAAGGGAAGTGGCTTGCTCAGTGATTTTATGTAACTGAGTTTTAACTTCCCCATAAGGGTTAATCCAGATGTAGTAGGTGGTGTTGGCCACAGCACAGACACCACCTTGCTCAGCTAAAAGGTAATCAAAGGCTATCCTATTATGAAGAAGGCTATCTTTTGGCCAGAGAGTATTAAGGAGTTTTCTTGGGCAGCTATTATTGTTTAGCAATGCATTCTGCAATATTTTGAAGAGTTAAGGAGAGGTTCCTGATCATAGACTCATTTGCATTTACACTCAACCAAAAAGAAGAAATCTGTCAAAGGGAACTATTTTTGAGTCATGAACACTTCTTAGTAACTCCTGTTGGAATCTGTGACTCAGGATTTAAAAATGCCCATTATTAAAGATCTGATGAGAAATCACTATAATGGAATTGACAAAGAAATTTGGTTATTTCTGTAACATACAATATTTTAAGATAATAACTGGAATTACATAGTTCTGAGCAAAACGTAGGTCTTTTAATATCAAGAGTATGAGGTTTAAATAATCAAAGACCTGATAAAGACAACATGGAACATAGGTGATTATACTTTTTTATTTTTTAACGTTTTTATAGGAGTATAATTGCTTTACAATGATGTTAGTTTCTGCTTTATAACAAAGGGAATCAGTTATACATATACATATATCCCCATATCTCTTCCCTCTTGAATCTCCTTCCCTCCCACCCTCCCTATCCCACCCTTCTAGCTGGTCACAAAGCACCAAGCTGATCTCCCTGTACTATGTGACTGCTTCCCACTAGCTAGCTATTTTACATTTGGTAGTGTTTATATGTCCATATATACACTTCCTCTCTCTCACTTTGTCCCAGATTACCCTTCTCCCTCCCCGTGTCCTCAAGTCCATTCTCAAGTAGGTCTGCGTCTTTATTCCCATCTTGCCCTTAGGTTCTTCATGACCATTTTTTTTGTTGTTTTTTAGATTCCATATATATGTGTTAGCATACGGCATTTGTTTTCCTCTTTCTGACTTATTTCACTCTGTATGACAGACTCTAGGTCCATCCACCTCACTACAAATAACTCAATTTCGTTTCTTTTTATGGCTGAGTAATATTCCATTGTATATATGTGCCACATCTTGTTTATCCATTCATCTGTCGATGGACACTTAGGTTGCTTTCATGTCCTGGCTATTGTAAATAGAGCTGCAATGAACATTTTGGTACATGACTCTTTTTGAATTTTGGGTTTCTCAGGGTATATGCCCAGTAGTGGGATTGCTGGGTCATATGGTAGTTCTATTTGTAGTTTTTTAAGGAACCTCCATACTGTTCCCTGGGAGAGGTTTGAGGTATGTCAGGAAAGGAGAAACTCATTGATTTGATCTGTTGCATTACTTGTGTATCTTGAAAGGGAAGGGATAATTGGCTCTAAAAGATTGGGCTCTGATGAAAGTTTCTTACTTATATACTGATTTGCTTCTATCTTTAATACTGAGCATTATTTTACAATAGGCAAAAAATAGTGTCTGCATTTTTTCCTTGCATCCAACACCCTTATTTTCATTAAAATTGTCTCTGTATCCTGTGAAGTGAGGCTCATCTCTCCTATTGCCTGAAATAGAGGAGAAAAAATAAGAGCTGGAAGAAATGGAAGGTGAAATGTCAGTGACCTAAGGTATTTCCATCTAACCTTGGTCAGAGGCCAGCTACTGAACATGGGAGGTAAGTAGGTAAAATCCAGAGTGTGTTCTTATAATGGGACGGCTTGCAAGCCATGCCGACAGTGGGCTGTACTGTCACAGCTCTGTTTATTTATAGCTCCCCCCTCACCCAAATGCTACAGAATAACAAATATTCTGACAAGTTGGAGTGCTAACAGATTACACAGAAAGCCAATCAACAAAAACCCATTCCAACATGTCTATCTCCCCCAATAATTAGGTAGGAAATTGGAGAACAGGGGTTCTTTTTCACATCTAATGAGTTTAAGGATCAGGAGGGCAGGTAGGGATGAAATAAATGTCTTTTGACCTGATCTGTAGGATAGGATGGATTCAGTTAGATTTAGAGGCTCCAGTCAACATTTGATATTTACATCAGTCTATTGTCCTGGTCAGTGCCTTTGTGACCTCTAATTCCTGTGGTTGGGTGGTCTTTGAGATGAGCTGTCTGTATCACGGTCTGTGATTTATTTTTAAAATTTTTTTTCACTTTTTAAATTTTATTTTTTATTCTCTTTTAATGTTTTTTTAGGCCACGCTGTGGGGCATGTGAGATCTTAGTTCCCCTACCAGGGATCGAACTCATGTCCCCTGTATTGGGAGCATGAAGTCTTAACCACTGGACTGCCAGGGAAGACCCAATGGTCTTTAAATTTAGAGGGTGCTGCATGTTCCAGCCAACAAGAGAGCAACTGCATCCTAGCTCTTTAAATATGGTCCTGATTGGTCTATCTTTCCTCAATGATTTTTCATTTAGCAAAAGCTCTTCACTGTATAGACAGGTTGGTCCGTACTGGATACACGAGGGTGTGTAATAATTAGGGACAGCTGCTTCAGGTAAAATACAGTTTTCAGATGGCAAAGGAACACCAGCTTATGCTAATTTTCCCCAAATAGCTGTTTTTTTAAAAAGCTCATAGCATAGCAGAGTCTTCTGTTGTGTTCCTAAAACAATCATAATGCAAAGAGTAGCGAGAGTAATGGGCCTGGGTGGTGTCTCGTCCCTCCCCCCTGCCCACCCCACTTTTGTGACTGCAGTCTTGGAGAACTTTGAAGGATAGCCCAGAAGGCAAAACACACCTAAGTGGAGAAGGCAATCTGCTTGTTTATTCTTGTTCTTGTTAAGCAGCACCATGTTTTATGAGCTTCCAGCACAAAAACATAGTGTAGCACCCCAAATGATGCCAACATAGTAGACCACAAAGTCTACTATGAGAGAGTCTACTATAGTCTACTATGAAGAGACCATTATCTCTTCCTGTAACTTCAGCCTGGCACCACTGAGGCATCTCTGGACAGCACTGAGGCCTGAGTTCTAATCTTAGCTCAGTCACTTAGCTTGTTGTGTGACCAGTGGCAAAGTGGTCTCTAGGTTTCTATTTATTCATCTTTCAAATGGGGCAAGATGAGTTCATAGAGACACTATTGCAGATGCAGTTTGTTAATACAAGTGCTTTGAAGAAAATGTGTAAATCTTTATATAAAAGCATTGCGTAATTCATCCATTTTTCAGTGTCTCATTCAAGGAGCTATGCTGAAGATATTATCTTTACTAAACAAATCTCTGTTATGTTTCCAAAAATTCTAAATGCCATTTGCAGGAAAAATAATTCACTCTGATCGCTCCATTCATTTGCTAGCCCTGAGTATGTTGTCTGCACCACATGAAGTGACACTTGCCTCTAGATTTTCTTATAAGCATTATTCTTTTCTCTTTCCTATGTGTTCTGCTTTTTTACCATTAGAACAATGCTTCTCCAAGTGTGGTCCTTATGCCACTTGGCCCAGAATCACTTGTTAAAGTGCTAGTTCCTAGGTCAGTGCCCCACGATTCACATCAAGAGGGTCTGATGAAGACTCCTAAATCTAAATTTTCACGCTAAAGTTTGAGACTTACAGCATCAAGTTTGTCTAGGGCAGAGGTGAACTGGTAAACTCATCATTTTTCTCCTTTATCTGTTATAATCTAAAGATCAGTGTCCAGCAAACATGGAATGGCTAACTACATGTTATTCCTTATTTTTCCCCTTCATTTCTCACAAGTGCAGGTTACCCATTCTGTGCAAACTCGCATAGTTGTAAGAGAGAGGTGGTATAAAATTGTACAGTCCTTTCCCTCAGATTGACACACGTAAACAAAAGTCTTATTTTTCTCTCTTGATCTGTGCCCTGGAAGCCATTTTTGATCTATGGAGTCAGGCAGGCAGACTTGCATCAGCAAGCGTCCAAGTCTCTTCACCACAGCTCCCAAAGCACTGGTTTTCAAAGTGTGGTCCCGGGACCAGCAGCATCAGTGTCACCAAGAAATTTGTTAGAAGTGCAAACTCTTAGCACCCTCCTCCCCGCTAGACCTACTAAATCAAACTCTTCTGTGATCAGCAATTTGTGTTTTAACAAACTCTCCAGGGAATTTTGATACAGAAGCTTGAGAACCAGTGCCCTAAAGCATTTTCTACTCCTAAACTGCATTCTGTCTAAACCTTGGGGCTGCTGGAACAAGAAGGGGGCAGTTGATTTGAGCAGAAAAATATGGGCATAGAAATGTGGAATGAATTAATTGCAAAGGTCTTGTTTAGGGTATTTGTGCTTGAGGAAGATCAGATCTTTAAATAGCAACTCTCCTGAAAGTGGCTATAAATACTATATACACACACAATGACAACACTTAACCACATATGTATATATGTATATGTGTGAATGTATAAATGTGTGCACACACATATCTAAATATATAATACATATCTATTGTATATATAATATATTATATATATATTATATATTCTTTAGGAAAAAGAAACAGTGGAGACTTTTAGGCAGTAAGAAAAATCTGAGCAGTAGCAATTGATAAAAATGTGGGCGAGTGAACGAGCTTGAAATATATAGCAATCAGCAGGCCCAGATGATATGCATTCTGAGGTCCTGAGGGAATTCACTAATGATTTCACTAAACCACTGACAACTGGAAAACCTGACAGAACCCACTTGGGTATGCACCACGATTTGTTTTGTCAGCATTCTGTATAATGGTGGCATTCTGGCAGGTGTGTTCACTAGGCCCTGTCTGCCTACTACCCTCCTCCCAACAAGGAAAGAAAATATTCCATTTCTAGGTGTAGATGATATCAGAGTTAACAGAAGATACTGGTTTGTATGTTATTAATTTTTTAACATCTTTATTGGAATATAATTGCTTTACAGTGTTGTGTTAGTTTCTGCTGTATAACAAAGTGAATCAGCTATGTGCATATGTATATCTCCATATCCCCTCCCTCTTGTGTCTCCCTCCCACCCTCCTTATCCCAGACCTCTAGGTGGTCACAAAGCACGGAGCTGATCTCCCTGTGCCATGCAGCTGCTTCCCACTAGCTATCCATAAACACTACCAAATGTAAAACAGAAGATACTTTTTGAAAAAAATCCTTTTTATAAATGGATACTCCTCGGCACTGCATGCTGTAATTTATGCCCCTGGTGTGTAACACATGACAAATGTTTCTCCCAAGGTCTACACAGGACAGTTGGGCCTATGTGGCCTTCAGCTGTTTGTGCTGAGATTTACTAGTTTACAATCTGGCAGTAAGACTGGAGAGAGCAAGCTAGGATTTTTTCCACAGAAAGGGAGTTTCAGATTGAGGCAAATTCCATTCTGACGATGTTTTCTCCTCTTGCGTGGTCTTGAGGCTAAAGGTGGAGAGGCTGAAGTGGTGAAGAGATATTTAGTTGGAGGTGTGAGCTCCTCAAAGGTGAAAGAAAGCCTCTGGTTCCTGCTGCTTCTGGAACCAAATGGTCAAGCTGGGTCAGTTACTTGGTCAGACCTAAGGCTTAGAAAGCCAAGGCACAAGTTGGGGCCATTCCTTCTACAAACCAGCTAGTGTCCCTACAATACATTAACAGGCCATACTCTGGACCCTAGCCCTATGCTATATCTTTATTGCCAGCTAGTCACTTTGGAAGTTACAGAGAATGAGGATAAATGCTTCTCTGCAATCCCTTCCCAGGAAAAAGGACTCCAAATGCATTTTTTTTTCATGGACAGCACAGATGTTTTGTGGAGATGAATGATTCTACGGGTTTTTGGATAGGGATTTGGTTTGTGAATGTTCTTTTCCTATATAGATTTACATACTATTAACTAGCTTTTCTCACATTTCAATGAAATCTAGGCTTTTTTTCTCAGCTCATTATGATGTGCTATTTCAACCTCTTATATAACTTCATGGACCTGTATCACAGAAAGGGGAAACAAAGCCATGTATGTTTAGATGGTCATATGTCAGAAATAGTGGACATTAGTGGAAAGATTGCTAATCTAGGAGGTAGGGAACCTTGTTTATTACTCCAGGACTGTCATTATCTAGCTTGATCATCTTGGGGTTATCCTTTTTCCTTTGTTTGGCTTCAGTTTCCTCATGTGTAAAGTGTAGGCATTAGATGACATGACCTCTAATATCCACTTTCATGTATAACTATCTGTGGCTTGTATATAGTAGATCCTTAACATACATGATTTTATAATTTGTTGTACTGACTCTTTAATAATAACACTTCAGTTCCATGATAGATAATTTTGTCTTTTTGTTAAGGCATGAAACTGAATTTCCTAGTCAAGGGTAGAGTGTGGGAGAGAGTCAACTAGTTAGTGAGTGAGCCTAACCAACCACCTAGCACATTTGTCTCAACAGGGTTATTTTTTTCTACTTATTAGATGTAATTTCATGAGGGAAATTATACATAATGGTGAATTTGGAAACAATTCTTATTTATGTCAAGGGCCTTTTATACAGTACACAGGAGACTGAAAGTCATTGCATATGAAAGCCAGTTCAATCTTACATTCTTTGTACCTCAATCTCCTTATCTGTTAAATAGGGATGCACTGATCAGGTGCTCATTTCTCTCTTATGCAAGGTTATGTGGAGAAGAAAGACAAGGAAACAACACATCAGCTCTTACTTACTTAGGCCTCTAAATGAATGACACATCACTTCTGCTTGTAGTTCATTGGCCAGAACCAGTCACAAGGCCCTACCCTAACTGCAAAGGGGTCTGGGAAATGTAAGGGAGTACACTGAGTATTTGTTGGGCACTAATAGTCCTGCCACAATGGATGATTCTTCCTAATTCTTCCTCTAATAGCATACAGGGATGTAAAACAACGACAACTCTTACTATTATTTATTTTGAGCCAGATACTTCGCTAAGTGCTGTATATACATTCTCACTAATCCTCATAGCCCTGTAAGGTAGGACCTACTATAATCACATTTTACATATGAGAAACTGAGGCACAGAGAGATTAAGAGATTAGTCCAAGATCACATGAATAAGTATTTGAACCCAGGTTGAGATATAGCTACATTTGTTATGTAGCAAAACTCTCCTCTGGGAAACCAGCTATCTGTCCCACTGCCTTTAGGTAATGGTAAATGGTCCCTAGGCCTGCTCCTGGATTAGGATTTTAAATAGGATTATATTGCTAGAAGGGGTTGTTTTGGAAGTTTTCAGGGTGTTCTTGGCTGTCACTTGTTGGAGGGCACTACTGGGTGAGAGGAAGTGTTAGGGATATTAGATGCTCTGCAATGAGAATGTGTTACATTCTCACACAATGAATAATTGTTCTGTTCACGTCCTACAAGACTTCTGAATGTCAGTCAAGGTGTTCAGGCAGGTGTAAAATATATTTAAAATTATCCAAGCCTAGAGTCTAAGTCTGATTTACTTATAGCCACAAAGTATACTTTACACAATTTTAATATATGTGAAAATTTCTAGGAATGAAATTGTTTATTGAACAAAGATTTTTACTGTGTTTTGTTTAAGACTTTAGTAACAATAATAGCTATCATTTATTTAGCTTTCTATGTGCCAGGCACTGTTGTAAGCATGTTCTATATATTAACTTATTTAATCCTCACAACACCCTAAAAAGTATATACTATCATTATTCTCATGTTAAAGATGAAGAAACTGAGACACAGAGAAGTTAAATAGCTTGATCAAGGCCACACAGCATTAGCAAGTTGCATTCAATATTTTGGAAGATTGTGTTCCTGATGGCAATGCTTTTCGTGGTATTTACCCTTTTTTTTTTAACCATTTCTGGTATTTATAACTTTTTTCATATATACAAGTATCTGTCTGGTATTGTACTCCTTTTGCCTGAAGAATTCCCTTCAACATTTCTTGTACTGCAGGTCTGATGGCAATGAATTCTCTCAGCTCTTGTCTGAAGATGTCTTTATTTCTTCTTCATTTTAAAAATAAATTTATATATTTTCTTTATTTATTTTTGGCTGTGTTGGGTCTTTGTTGCTGTGCACAGGCTTTCTCTAGTTGTGGTGAGCGGGGGCTGCTGTTCGTTGCGGTGCACGGGCTTCTCATTGCAGTGGCTTCTCCTGTTGCAGAGCACGGGCTCTAGGTGCATGGGCTTCAGTAGTTGTGGCTTGTGAGCTCTAGAGCGCAGGCTCAGTAGTTGTGGTGCACGGGCTTAGTTGCTCTGCGGCATGTGGGATCTTCCTGGACCAGGGTTCGTACCCGTGTCCCCAGCATTGACAGGCAGATTCTTAACCACTGTGTCACCAGGGAAGCCCTCTTCTTCACTTTTGAAAGATATTTTCCCTAGGTATAGACTTATGGGTTGACATCTTCTTTCTTTTACGAGTTTAAAGATGGCACTCCACTGTTTTCTGGTTTGCATAGTGCTTGTAGTGTTTGAAACACCAATACAACAGTCCCAAATCAATCTGCATGTATAGCTGTCACATTCACAGTAGACATCTGACCCCTTCATTATGTCTCCTAGTGTAGTCATATCAAAGCATTTATATGTTAAGATACATGTTATTTTATTTTATATTTTTCTTTTTTTTTTTTTTTTTTGGTATGCGGGCCTCTCCCTGTTGTGGCCT
>NW_020172670.1:13575-16650 GCF_003031525.2 Neophocaena asiaeorientalis asiaeorientalis | reverse complement strand
CCACAGTGCATTAAGTAGAGTTCCCTGTGCTATACAGTATGTTCTTATTAGTTATCTATTTTATACATAGTATCAATAGTGTATATATGTGAATCCCAATCTCCCAATTCCTCCCACACCCCTTTCCCCCTTGGTATCCATACATTTGTTCTCTACGTCTGTGTCTCTATTTCTGCTTTGCAAATAAGATTGTCTATACCATCTTTCTAGATTCCACATATATGCGTTAACATACAATATTTGCTTTTCTCTTTCTGACTTACTTCACTCTGTATGACAGTCTCTAGGTCCATCCACGTCTCTACAAATGACCCTGTTTTGTTCCTTTTTATGGCTGAGTAATATTCCATTGAGTATATGTACCACATCTTCTTTATCCACTCATCTGTTGATGGACATTTAGGTTGCTTCCATGTCCTGGCTATTGTAAATAGTGCTGCAATGAACATTGGGGTGCATGTGTCTTTTTGAATTATGGTTTTCTCTGGGTATATGCCCAGTAGTGGGATTGCTGGGTCATATGGTAGTTCTATTTTTAGTTTTTACAGAACCTCCGTAACTGTTCTCCATAGTGGCTGTATCACTTTACATTCCCACCAACAGTGTAAGAGGGTTCCCTTTCCTCCACACCCGCTCCATCATTTATTGTTTGTAGATTTTTTGATGATGGCCATTCTGCCTGGTGTGAGGTGATACCTCACTGTAGTTTTGATTTGCAATTCTCTAATGATTAGTGATGTTGAGCATCCTTACATGTGTTCGTTGGCAATCTGTATATCTTCTTTGGAGAAATGTCTATTTAGGTCTTCTGCCCATTTTTGGATTGGGTTATTTGTTTTTTCTGATATTGAGCTGCATGAGCTGCTTGTATATTTTGGAGATTAATCCTTTGTCAGTTGCTTTGTTTGCAAATATTTTCTCCCATTCTGAGGGTTGTCTTTTTGTCTTGTTTATGGTTTCCTTTGCTGTGCAAAAGCTTTGGTGTTTCATTAGGTCCCATTTGTTTATTTTTGTTTTTATTTTCATTACTCTAGGAGGTGGTTCAATAAATATCTTGTTGCGATTTATGTCAGAGTGTTCTGCCTACATTTTCCTCTAAGAGTTTTATAGTGTCCGGCCTTATATTTAGGTCTTTAATACATTTTGAGTTTATTTTTGTGTACGGTGTTAGGGAGTGTTCTAATTTCATTCTTTTACATGTAGCTATCCAGTTTTCCCAGCACCACTTATTGAACAGGCTGTCTTTTCTCCATTGTATATTCTTGCCTCCTTTGTCGTAGATTAGGTGACCATAGGTGCATGGGTTTGTCTCTGGGCATTCTATACTGTTCCATTGATCTATATTTCTGTTTTTGTGCCATTACCATACTGTCTTGATTACTGTAGCTTTGTAATATTGTCTGAAGTCAGGTAGTATGATTCCTCCAGCTCCATTTTTCTTTCTCATGATTGCTTTGGCTATTTGGGGTCTTTTATGTTTCTAAATTGTGAAATTTTTTGTTCTAATTTTATGAAAAATGCCCTTGGTAATTTGATAGAGATTGCATTGAATCTGTAGATTGCTTTGGGTAGTATAGTCATTTTCACAACATTGATACTTCCAGTCCAAGAACATGGTATATCTCTCCATCTGTTTGTGTTGTCTTTGATTTCTTTCATCAGTATCTTATAGTTTTGTTTGTTTGTTTGTTTGTTTTTGTGGTACGTGGGCTTCTCACTGTTGTGGCCTCTCCCGTTGCGGAGCATGGGCTCTGGACGCACAGGCTGAGCAGCCATGGCTCACAGGTCCAGCCGCTCCGCGGCATGTGGGATCCTTCCAGACTGGGGCACGAACCCATGTCCCCTGCATCGGCAGGTGGACTCTCAACCACTGTTCCCCCAGGGAAGCCCAGTATCTTATAGTTTTTTGTGTACAAGTCTTTTGCCTCCTTAGGTAGGTTTATTCCTAGGTATTTTATTCTTTTTGTTGCAATGGTAAATGGGAGTATTTCCATAATGTCTTTCTGATCTTTTGTTTTTAGTGTATAGGAAGGCAAGAGATTTCTGTGTATTAATTTTGAAGATACATGTTATTTATTGCTTATTACTGTCTTTTTCTTTCTCCTTTATATTCCAGTTACGGAATCATGTTATTTTTTTTCAAATTAGGTACATAGCAGAGTTATATTACCTATGAATTTCATTTTGGAATATTAAAGTGAACATGGAAAATATTTGTTAGAAAAAAAGGATGTTGAATCTGATAGGTTGAAAATTATTATCTTAGACAAAACTATTAATCTGGGAAAATTGGTTTTTAGTTCTCACCCCCACATTTGATCTCATCTGTTGCTTGACTCTTATTAAGAGTGGTCACTTCTGGATTGGTATTATATTTTCCAAATTTTCTACGGTGAACAAACGTTATGTTTATAATAAGGAACTGAAAAAGGAAAGGCTTGAAATTAGGCAAAACAAAGAAGATAAAAGCAAATAATTTCCCCAAGTCTTATTTGGAAGGCTTTGTAGGTAAAAAATATTTGGAAAATTTATTTTATATGAGGTATTAAGGGCCAATAATAACAATGTAATACTCAACCCTCCCCCCAAATAAACAAACATTTGTGAGTGGACAATGTCTTTGAGGTTTAAATATCTACTTTGAAAATTTTAGGCACTATAGGGAGATATTCTAAGGTAGGTGATATTTTGGAAACTGTATTAGTTATCTACTGCTGAATAACAAATTTACCCAAAATTTAGCAGTTTAAAACAATAAACATTTATTATCTCATAATATCTGAGGGTCAGGAATTCAAGAGGGGTTTAGTTAGGTTGTTCTGTCTCCGGATGCCTCAAGAGGTTTTAGTGAAGCTGTTATATAGGGCTGTAGTTATCTGAAAACTTGACTGCAACTAAAGGATATACTTCCAAGCTCACTTATGTGGCTGTTAGCAGCAGCCTTCAGTTCCTCATCATGTGGGCCTTTCCATAGAGCTGCTCATAACATAGCAGCTGACCATTTTAGGAGGAGGGAGAAAGAGGGAGAGAGAGAGAGAGAGAGAGAGAGAGAGAGAGAGAGAGAGAGAGAGAGAG
>NW_020172670.1:9479-13343 GCF_003031525.2 Neophocaena asiaeorientalis asiaeorientalis | reverse complement strand
AGCTTACATTAAATAGGGAGCAGTGTTCTGATAAAGTGGAATAGAAGATGGAGAACAGGTGATGTGATTTGGGAGTCAGGGAGGGAACAGTTCAGTACCTAGGGTGCTTCCTAGAGGGGACTCACCTTAGGAGACAGCATGAGGGAAATGGAGGAGGCAAGCAGTGGGTGCTTGGGGGCACCAAATAGAAGTAAAGTTGTGAGTACAGAAAGGCTCGTTGAGAGCCAAAGACAACCTTATCCATTTAACATTTTTGCTGAAGACCTGGTGAGCATGTGTGTGTACGTGTGTGTATGCATGTGTATATTGTGTGTTTATTGAATAAGAGAGCCCTTTAGTCTTCCTTGTTTCAGAATGCATTGTAAAGTGCCTCATTTGGACAGTAATACTGGAAAAGCTTTTTCCCTTCAACCTCAGAGCATGGACATTTCATGCAGCTGACTGCTGGGCACTTCCTGCTTGTGCTCTTCAAAGCTATTCCTCCCTTTAGTTGGTGGTAAGTGACTGTGGACATTTCTCAAAATGCCCAACCATCTTACCTTGTATAAGAGCAGTTGTATGTACCCCCAAAAAAGCATCACTGGGAGCAAAGAATATTGTGAGATGGAAATTATTCCTTTCCTTAATAAGAAGGAGGGGTTTTCATATCATTCTTGCACATCTGCGTGGCTTCCTTTAGACTCTGTTTAGTGTAACCTTGGCTTTCAGGATTGGAATCATCAGGTATTGAGGAAATCCGCATCTCTGTTCCAGCACAGTAAAGCAGCCCCTATGAGCTATGAGCACAAATTCCGTGGATACTCAGGCTCTAGGGTCAGACATTAAATGTGAAGTGAAAATAATCCATGCTAAATATAGGATATTCACGTAGATGTGAATTTGCCTCTCACTTTCCAATCCACTCTGTACTATTGTTTTAAAGTGATTTCCAACAGAAGGCCAGTCTAGAAGACCAATACCAAGTGCATAAACAAACCCCAAATTCCTCATTAAGCTGTTAGCACTGTAATAGAGCTCATTATTTTTCAATTATTGACTTTTTAAATTAAAGAACATGCTTAAAGTTGAACTTCACCCAGTACTTTCTGCAGAACTTCAAGCCAACTTTGCTATATTAAAATTTTACTTTGCACCATAAAGCTTGGAAAATCCAAAGTGGCTTTGAAGGAATTTTCAGCCCCTTCTATTGTGTGTTCTTTGCTAGGTTGACGTAAGAAACATTCACATCTTACGTGACAAGATTTACATGCTATATTGAGAACTAAAATGTTATCAGAGCTCAAAACTACCTCTCCCTAATCTAGGAATCTCAGATTACATTTTATTCATTTGTTATCCTGAAATTGGAAAGCAATGGGCAGTGCAAGATGTTCAAAAACTATGACACGTGAGTGTGATGTGTATTTAAACAACAACCTAGGTAATTCTGATGCACTCTAAATTTGAGAAGCCTTGATTATGGCAGACACTTTCAAAATCTTGGAAGTGTCACTTCAGTGAATTTAATTTGTGGAATGGTGAAGATAGTAAACAGAGATGGGAATGAATGCAGCTTACTAAATTGAAAAAATATATACAATATTTAAACCTTAAAGCATCTGTGAAAAATGTTTTATGTGCATATTAAGTCAATCACAGGACCATGAAGACATTATTAAGCTCAGTTTCCTGATTCCAGGAATTGAATCATCAAATCATCAAAAGGCAGATGATAATGTGATATGATAAGCGTAATGACAACAATAGTTAATACATGGCCTCTACGGTCATGGGACTTCCAGTAAATCAAGGAATGCAAACATTAAGTGAATTGTATGTAGGGTGAGAGTTACAAAAGGAAAGTACAGGGTGCTATGGGAAGTCTAGCATGGAATTCTAATCTCATTTGATGGATATTGGTGAAGGCCTGACTCAGGAAGGCATCTTTACCATGAATCCTGAAGGCTAAGAGAGGATGACCAAAGGGAATGGGAGAAGAGTGTTGCAGGCAGGGGAAATGGCATGTCCAAAGGTACATAACAGAAATGAAAAGTGCAATATGGCTAGAGTGGAGCAAAGTGAAGAGTAGACAGCAGTCTGTTAATGTGTTCCTGGAGAATAATAACTATCTTTCCAACTCATTGTGTATCTGTCTTTGTAATGCTCTTCCACCAGAATGTGGCTGCTTCATTTTCATCGTCCAGAACCCACCTCCAATATCACCTCCACAGCAAGGCCTTTCTTGACCACCATGGCCATGTCTTTCTATCACTTTATCATGCTCTTCACTATACTCATCAGTATCCAAAACTATCATTTTACTTATACATTTTCTTGCTATTACCTGTTTCTTCACCAGAGTATAAACTCATTAAAGTCAGGGACATTGTCTACCTCATTCACCACTCCATCTCCACTGCCTAGAGTAGTGCATGGCACAGAAATATAATTGATATTTGTTAATTGATATTTGATTAGTGGTTGGCTGCTTCTAGTCATACTGGCCAGGTGGGAGGGGGTTCCTCATACCACTCCTCAAAGCTTTGGATATGACCAGAGAGCAAGTGTAAAGAGAAAAAAATATTGGGGTGGTCAAGAAGTTCATTCGGGTTTTACTTATGATGTCACAGAAAAACCCGAACGAACTATTTGGCCAAACCTATACCACCTGGAATTGAATGATTTTGTGATTAGAATTGTAGCTGTAATTTTCAATACATAAAATTATATAGAAAATAGAGATGTGACAATCTTTTAAACTATCAGTTAGAACAATGTTTTCATTAAAATAGTGAAAGATTTAAATTGTTCTTTTTTAATAAGATTTAGATTGAGATTTGTCATGGCCCTTCATCAATGATACTACTGGTGAATTCTCATTCTTTTTTTTTTTACATCTTTATTGGAGTATAATTGATTTACAAAGCTGCGTTAGTTTCTGCTTTATAACAAAGTGAATCAGTTATACGTATACATATGTTCCCATATCTCTTCCCTCTTGCGTCTCCCTCCCTCAACCCTCCCTATCCCACCCCTCCAGGTGGTCACAAAGCACTGAACTAATCTCCCTGTGCTAGGCGGCTGCTTCCCACTAGCTATCTACCCTACATTTGGTAGTGTATATATGTCCATGCCTGTCTCTCGCTTTGTCACAGCTTACCCTTCCCTCTCCCCATACCCTCAAGTCCATTCTCTAGTAGGTCTGTGTCTTTATTCCTGTCTTACCCCTAGGTTCTTCATGACATTTTCTTTCTTAAATTCCATATATATGTGTTAGCATACGGTATTGGTCTTTCTCTTTCTGACTTACTTCACTCTGTATGACAGACTCTAGGTCTATCCACCTCATTACAAATAGCTCAATTTCATTTCTTTATATGGCTGAGTAATATTCCATTGTATATATGTGCCACATCTTCTTTATCCATTCATCCGATGATGGACACTTAGGTTGTTTCCATCTTTGGGCTATTGTAAATAGAGCTACAATGAACATTTTGGTACATGACTCTTTTTGAATTATGGTTTTCTCAGGGTATATGCCCAGTAGTGGGATTGCTGGGTCATATGGTAATTCTATTTGTAGTTTTCTAAGGAAACTCCATACTGTTCTCCACAGTGGCTGTATCAATTTATATTCCGACCAACAGTGCAAGACGGTTCCCTTTTCTCCACACCCTCTCCAGCGTTTATTGTTTGTAGATTTTTTGATGATGGCCATTCTCGCTGGTGTGAGATGTTATCTCATTGTAGTTTTAATTTGCATTTCTCTAATGATTAATCATGTTGAGCATTCTTTCATATGTTTGTTGGCAGTCTGTATATCTTCTTTGGAGAAATGTCTATTTAGGTCTTCTGCCCATTTTTGGATTGGGTTGTTTGTTT
>NW_020172670.1:0-7000 GCF_003031525.2 Neophocaena asiaeorientalis asiaeorientalis | reverse complement strand
TGTGGTTTGAGAGAGAGAGAGAGAGAGAGAGAGAGAGAGAGAGAGAGAGAGAGAGAGAGAGAGGGAGTCAGCTTACATTAAATAGGGAGCAGTGTTCTGATAAAGTGGAATAGAAGATGGAGAACAGGTGATGTGATTTGGGAGTCAGGGAGGGAACAGTTCAGTACCTAGGGTGCTTCCTAGAGGGGACTCACCTTAGGAGACAGCATGAGGGAAATGGAGGAGGCAAGCAGTGGGTGCTTGGGGGCACCAAATAGAAGTAAAGTTGTGAGTACAGAAAGGCTCGTTGAGAGCCAAAGACAACCTTATCCATTTAACATTTTTGCTGAAGACCTGGTGAGCATGTGTGTGTACGTGTGTGTATGCATGTGTATATTGTGTGTTTATTGAATAAGAGAGCCCTTTAGTCTTCCTTGTTTCAGAATGCATTGTAAAGTGCCTCATTTGGACAGTAATACTGGAAAAGCTTTTTCCCTTCAACCTCAGAGCATGGACATTTCATGCAGCTGACTGCTGGGCACTTCCTGCTTGTGCTCTTCAAAGCTATTCCTCCCTTTAGTTGGTGGTAAGTGACTGTGGACATTTCTCAAAATGCCCAACCATCTTACCTTGTATAAGAGCAGTTGTATGTACCCCCAAAAAAGCATCACTGGGAGCAAAGAATATTGTGAGATGGAAATTATTCCTTTCCTTAATAAGAAGGAGGGGTTTTCATATCATTCTTGCACATCTGCGTGGCTTCCTTTAGACTCTGTTTAGTGTAACCTTGGCTTTCAGGATTGGAATCATCAGGTATTGAGGAAATCCGCATCTCTGTTCCAGCACAGTAAAGCAGCCCCTATGAGCTATGAGCACAAATTCCGTGGATACTCAGGCTCTAGGGTCAGACATTAAATGTGAAGTGAAAATAATCCATGCTAAATATAGGATATTCACGTAGATGTGAATTTGCCTCTCACTTTCCAATCCACTCTGTACTATTGTTTTAAAGTGATTTCCAACAGAAGGCCAGTCTAGAAGACCAATACCAAGTGCATAAACAAACCCCAAATTCCTCATTAAGCTGTTAGCACTGTAATAGAGCTCATTATTTTTCAATTATTGACTTTTTAAATTAAAGAACATGCTTAAAGTTGAACTTCACCCAGTACTTTCTGCAGAACTTCAAGCCAACTTTGCTATATTAAAATTTTACTTTGCACCATAAAGCTTGGAAAATCCAAAGTGGCTTTGAAGGAATTTTCAGCCCCTTCTATTGTGTGTTCTTTGCTAGGTTGACGTAAGAAACATTCACATCTTACGTGACAAGATTTACATGCTATATTGAGAACTAAAATGTTATCAGAGCTCAAAACTACCTCTCCCTAATCTAGGAATCTCAGATTACATTTTATTCATTTGTTATCCTGAAATTGGAAAGCAATGGGCAGTGCAAGATGTTCAAAAACTATGACACGTGAGTGTGATGTGTATTTAAACAACAACCTAGGTAATTCTGATGCACTCTAAATTTGAGAAGCCTTGATTATGGCAGACACTTTCAAAATCTTGGAAGTGTCACTTCAGTGAATTTAATTTGTGGAATGGTGAAGATAGTAAACAGAGATGGGAATGAATGCAGCTTACTAAATTGAAAAAATATATACAATATTTAAACCTTAAAGCATCTGTGAAAAATGTTTTATGTGCATATTAAGTCAATCACAGGACCATGAAGACATTATTAAGCTCAGTTTCCTGATTCCAGGAATTGAATCATCAAATCATCAAAAGGCAGATGATAATGTGATATGATAAGCGTAATGACAACAATAGTTAATACATGGCCTCTACGGTCATGGGACTTCCAGTAAATCAAGGAATGCAAACATTAAGTGAATTGTATGTAGGGTGAGAGTTACAAAAGGAAAGTACAGGGTGCTATGGGAAGTCTAGCATGGAATTCTAATCTCATTTGATGGATATTGGTGAAGGCCTGACTCAGGAAGGCATCTTTACCATGAATCCTGAAGGCTAAGAGAGGATGACCAAAGGGAATGGGAGAAGAGTGTTGCAGGCAGGGGAAATGGCATGTCCAAAGGTACATAACAGAAATGAAAAGTGCAATATGGCTAGAGTGGAGCAAAGTGAAGAGTAGACAGCAGTCTGTTAATGTGTTCCTGGAGAATAATAACTATCTTTCCAACTCATTGTGTATCTGTCTTTGTAATGCTCTTCCACCAGAATGTGGCTGCTTCATTTTCATCGTCCAGAACCCACCTCCAATATCACCTCCACAGCAAGGCCTTTCTTGACCACCATGGCCATGTCTTTCTATCACTTTATCATGCTCTTCACTATACTCATCAGTATCCAAAACTATCATTTTACTTATACATTTTCTTGCTATTACCTGTTTCTTCACCAGAGTATAAACTCATTAAAGTCAGGGACATTGTCTACCTCATTCACCACTCCATCTCCACTGCCTAGAGTAGTGCATGGCACAGAAATATAATTGATATTTGTTAATTGATATTTGATTAGTGGTTGGCTGCTTCTAGTCATACTGGCCAGGTGGGAGGGGGTTCCTCATACCACTCCTCAAAGCTTTGGATATGACCAGAGAGCAAGTGTAAAGAGAAAAAAATATTGGGGTGGTCAAGAAGTTCATTCGGGTTTTACTTATGATGTCACAGAAAAACCCGAACGAACTATTTGGCCAAACCTATACCACCTGGAATTGAATGATTTTGTGATTAGAATTGTAGCTGTAATTTTCAATACATAAAATTATATAGAAAATAGAGATGTGACAATCTTTTAAACTATCAGTTAGAACAATGTTTTCATTAAAATAGTGAAAGATTTAAATTGTTCTTTTTTAATAAGATTTAGATTGAGATTTGTCATGGCCCTTCATCAATGATACTACTGGTGAATTCTCATTCTACTTTGTTCCAGGTCCTAGGGGAAGGACATGAGAGAACATGAAAGAAAGAGGAGTTCACTTTTCAGATTGTAGTGAGTAAATGAGCCACATGTAAAGTAAATTAACCTTTTGTAAACTTGCTAATCTCCACTGTGTATTTTAGGCTTGGGCACTTCTTAAAGAGATCTCTCTATGGCTTCACATCTGCCAGTTTTCTGAAATGGTCCGTTCAGCATTTTAAAGTTCTTTTCAGCTGGTGTCTTCCTTCCTGTGATCTGACATACCATCCTCCCTTCACTAGTGGCTTTTATTCTGGGTAACTGATAACACCTGGATGTTTTCAGAAAGACCAGGAAAACAGCTTTGCTCAGTCACCTACTCTCAGCTTTCTCTCCTGATTTATCTGAGGGCCATTGTGTTCTTTTGTCCTTCTTTGGTACCTTGTGTGATATGGGAAGGTTTTCCTGTTACATTTTATGTCTCATATTATTTCTTTGTATTCCTCCTCAGGGGTCTAGCCTGGTTTTCCCTTTTTTGTGGCTTTCTTTTTTCCCTTTCAGATCGCTGTATTGCTCTGGGTTTAGCTAACTTGGCATCTGGTTACCTTTTAGAACAGCGCTGAAATTTGATATTCTAGTGAAATTACGTTGCTGTGTTGTAAATCTTTTATGTCCCATTAAAACTAATTTCTAAATAAGTTCTCCTATAGCCACCTAGGATCTAGGTTAGTTCATGGAAATATCCTTTCTGTTTTCCTTATGAGCATTTTATCTAGAGCCAGTTTTTTAAGAGGGCAGAGGAATGAGGGATGTTTATATAGTCCTGTCTTAGCTCAAGCTGCCATAACAAATACCATAGACTGGATGGCTTAAAACACAGACATTTATTTCTCACAGTTCTGGAGGCTGGAATTCCAAGGTTAGAATACCAGCATGGTCAGGTTCTTGTAAGAGTTCTCTTCCTGCCTTGCAGACGGCCACGTTGTAACGGTTTCCTCACATGGTATAGTTGTTAAGAATAAAGTCTGTGGAGCCAAATTGCCTTAGTTCCTTACTCCCAGGAGCCTTCCCTAATAGACCCTTATTCCTGTGCAAATATCGTCCAGTTAGCTGTTCTCCTATTCCTGCCCTCAGGCTTTCACAGTAGTCCCAAAGGTAGTTTCCTGTAACCATTTGTAATAGCTGTTTACTCATTTTCTTATCCTGTCTATCTGTTATGAACTTGACAGCTTTCATGTGGCTTTGTGACATCAGTATCCTCTTCAGAGTGATACATGTCCAGGCAGAGGGTCACATCTTGTTAAATAATATGATTAGTGCTTATGAGATCAGGCTGTAACGTTAAACCATTCATTCATTTCTTCATTCAACAAATACCTTTTTATAGAGAACTATAACTAAACTTTATTTTTATGACAGTTTAACAATTAAGTAAGTAATTTTATCAGTTTTATTTTGAGTTAATTGTAGATTCAGGTATACTTGTAAGAAATAACACATGGCAATCCCATGTGTCCTTTCCCCTGTGTCTCTCAGTGGCAATATCCTGAGAAATTATAGTACAATCTCACAGCCAGGATATTGACATTGATTCCGTCAAGATAAAGAGCAGGTCCATCACCACAAGGATCCCTCCTGTTGCCCTTTTATAGTCACACTCATCTCCCTGTGGAGATGCCTGGCCCTTTTATAGCCACACAACTCCCTGTCCCTGATCCTGGTGACAGCGAATTTCTTCTCTATTTCTATAATTTTGTCATTTTAAGAATGTTATATAAATTGAATCATACAGTGTATAACCTTTTGGTATTGACATTTTCACTCAGCATAATTCCCTGGATATTCATCCTGGTTGCTGTGTGTATCAATACTTTGTTCCTTTTTATTCCTGAGTAGTATTCCATTGTATGAATGTATCACAGCTTGTTTAACCATTCACCTGTTGAAGGACATTTGAGTTGTTTCAATTTTTTAAATTGGGGTATAGTTGTTTCACAATGTCCATTTTTTTATTGTTATAAATAAAACTACTGTTATGGGTTGGACTGTGTTCCTCCAGAATTTATGTGTTGAAGTCCCAACCCCCAGTACTTCAGAGTAAAATGAGGCTGTGAATCCAATATGCCTGGTGTCCTTATAAGAAAAGGAAGAGATGCCAGGGGCACAGTGTGCATAGAGGGATGAGGAAAAACCATGTGAAGAGGCAGCAAAAGGGTTGCTATCAGAAAGCCATGGAGAGCGGTCTCAGAAGAAACTAACCCAGTCGACATCTTGATGTGGGACTTCCAGCCTCCAGAACTGTGAGAAAAGACATTTCTGTTGTTTAAGCCACCTAGTCTGTGGTATTTTGTTATGGCAGCCCAAGCAAACTAATACAGCTGTTATGCACATTCATGTACAGGTTTTTGTATGAACGTAAGTTTCATTCTCTGGGATAAAATTCCCAAGAGTGCTATTGCTTTGTCATATGATAATTACAGGTTTTAGTTTTATAAGAAACTGCCAAACTGTTTTCTTGTTTTCTAAAGCAGCTTATCATTTTACATGGCCACCAGCAATGTATGGTATGAGTGATGCAGTTCCTTAGTATCCTCACCAAGATTTGATATCATCACTATTTTTAAATTTTTTCAATAGGTGTGTAATGATATTGTGGTGTTAATTTGCATTTCTATGATGGCTAATGATGTTGTACATCATTTATGTACATATTTTTCATCTCTGTATCCTCTTTGGTGAAATGCCTGCTCATGTCTTTTGTCCATTTTCTAAGTGGATGGTTTGCCTTTCTAATTGTTGAGTTTTGAGAGTTCTTTATATATTCTAGATACTAGTCCTTTGCTATATATATATATATATATATATAGCTTACATAGCAGAGCAAATAATTTTACTTTTAAGTAGGTACAGTTGAATTTGGATGGTCTATTTCTTCTTGTATGAGTTTTGGTACTTTGTGTCTTTCAAGAAATTAGTCTGTTTCACCTATGTTATCAAATTTTCAGGCATATAGTTGTTTATGGAATTCCCTTATTATCCTTTTAATGATGACACTTTATTATTTGTTTTCTCATTCTTGTTCCTCTGTTTATCTTTTCTTGCCTTTCTGTGGGTTACTTGAACATTTTTTTGAGGAACTCATCTTGATTTATTTATAGTTTTTAAAGCACATTGCTTTGTATAATTTTCTTAGTGGTTGCTTCTAGGTATTACAATATATATACAAAACATATCACAGTTTACTGGTATTGACATATTACCACTTTGAGTAAAGTATAGAAAACTTCTATTTCAGTTTCTTTATCTTGCCCTCTTTAAAATATAATTGTTTTTTCACAATTATACACTGTATACCACATCAGGGGTGTTATAATTTTTGCTTCAACTATCAAACATGATTTAATAAATTCATGAGAAGTGGGTAATTTATTATATTTATCCTTATGTTTACTCATTCCAATGCTTTTTTTTCCTTTCTGAAGTTCCAGTCCTTCTATTATCATTTCCTTTCTGTTCAAAGAATTTCATTTAGCCATTCTTTAAGAGTATATTTGCTAGTGACACATGTTCTTAGTTTCCTTTGTATGGGAGTGTATTTTCCCTTTATTCCTGAAAGTTATTTTTGCTGTATTTAGAATTTTCAGTTGACAGTACTTTTCTTTCAGTATTTGAAAAATGATGCACCATTTCCTTCTGGCCTCCTTGGTTTCTGATGTGACATCTGCTGTCATTTGAATTGTTCTTCACCTATAGGTAATGTGTCATTTCTTTCTGGCTGCTTACAAGATTCTTTCTGTCTTTTGTTTATGGATGTTTAGTTATAATGTGTCATATTATAATACATTTGATATTTGGATATTTGAAACATTAATCATGATTGGGATTTGCTCAGCTTCTGGAATTTGTAGGGTTGATTTTTTTCTTTTTCTTTTTTGCTAAATTTGGGAAGTTTTCAATCTTTTTTTTTTTTGTTTATTTTTGGCTGCGTTGGATCTTCGTTGCTGCGTGTGGGCTCAGCTGTGGTGTGCGCAGGCTACTCTTCATTGTGCTGCGTGGGCTTCTCCTTGCAGTGGCTTCTCTTGTTGCAGAG
>NW_020172669.1:945676-974743 GCF_003031525.2 Neophocaena asiaeorientalis asiaeorientalis | reverse complement strand
GTAAAGCAATTATACTCCAATAAAGATGTTAAAAAAAGTGAATGAAAATAATTGTTATTATTGCCTGACACCACAAACTGTTAATAGCAGTACAGCCTAGTCTAAAGTGTGTCAGTTGAGTGCATAAAATCTGCTGACCTGGGGATGAGATGACCTGGGTTCTAGATTCAGCTCTGTCACTAACTCACTGTATGATGTTACACTAGTCATATAACTTTGGTTTCCTTATGTGTAAAATCAGGTTGCTAATAAAGTAATTGCACTATTGCCAAGCTATTCCTTGGGAAAGTAGAGAAGATCTATGTTTATTTTGAGAGCTAGAAAGAGAGAGTATTTATAAATAATTAATGTACAAATATGTTCTGAAGAGAAAGCTACAATGTATTAGCCTACATAGCAGCTAATAATGACCACCATTTATTGAGAAGCTGTCATGTGCCATGTGCTTTACCTATGTTTCATATTTAATCATCACGATAGCATATGAGCTTAGTATTACTATCATCTTTTTATAGGCAAGAAAGGTGAGGTTCAGAGAGGACAACTTTGCTAAAGTAAAACTGTTACTTCGTAGTAAATACAAGATTCAGAGTCAGTTTTGTTGTACTTCAAAGCCAATATATTTTCAACTTTATTATTTATTTAACATCTTTATTGGAGTATAATCGCTTTACAATGGTGTGTTCGTTTCTGCTTTATAACAAAGTGAATCAAAGTGAATACATATACATATATCCCCTCCCTCTTGCGTCTCATCCAATACTATATTTTGGGCATAGTGGACTGCCCAGAAACATGTCTATGAATTTAAACTCATTGAATCTTCTTTTTTTTTTTTCCAAGAGGTATTTTGTTTCTTTTTCTTTTTTTAACATCTTTATTGGAATATAATTGCTTCACAATGGTGTGTTAGTTTTTGCTTTATAACAAAGTGAATAAGCTATACATATACATATATCCCCATATCTCGTCCCCCTTACATCTCCCTCATACCCTCCCTATCCCACCCCTCTAGGTGGTCAGAGAGAACTGAGCTGATCTCCCTGTGCAATGTGGCTGCTTCCCACTAGCTATCTAATTTACATTTGGTAGTATATATAAGTCCATGCCACTCTCTCACTTCATCCCAGCTTACCCTTCCCCCTCCCCGGGTCCTAAAGTCCATACTCGACGTCTGCGTCTTTATTCCTGTCCTGACCCTAGGTTCTTCAGAACCTATTTTTGTTTTTTTTTTAGATTCCATATATATGTGTTAGCATATTTGTTTTTCTCATTCTGACTTACTTCACTCTGTATGTCAGACTCTAGGTCCATCCACCACACTATAAATAACTCAATTTCGTTTCTTTTTATGGCTGAGTAATATTCCACTGTATATATGTGCCACATCTTCTTTATACACTCATCTGTCGATGGACACTTAGGTTGCTTCCATGTCCTGGCTCTTGTAAATAGCGCTGCAATGAACATTGTGGTGCATGACTCCTTTTGAATTATGGTTTTCTCAGGGTATATGCCCAGTAGTGGGATTGCTGGGTCATATGGTAGTTCTATTTTTAGTTTCTTTTTTTTTTTGGATGCAGAGGTAGTCTTTTTTTTTCTTTAACATCTTTAATGGAATATAATTGCTTTAAAATGGTGTGTTAGTTTTTGTTGTATAACAAAGTGAATCAGCTATACATATACATATATCCCCGTATCTCTTCCCTCTTGCATCTCCCTCCCTCCCACCCTCCCTATCCCACCCCTCTAGGTGGTCACAAAACACCGAGCTGATCTTCCTGTGCTATGTGGCTGCTTCCCACTATTTACCTATTTTACATTTGGTAGTATATATAAGTCCGTGCCACTCTTTCACTTCGTCGCAGCTTACCCATCCCCATCCCAGTGTCCTCAAATCCATTCTCTATTTCTCTGCCTTTATTCCTGTCATGCCCCTAGGCTATTCATAACCATTTGTTTCTTTTTTTTTTCATATTCCATATATATGTGTTAGCATACAGTATTTATTTTTCTCTTACTGACCTACTTCATGCAGTATGACAGTCTCTAGGTCCATCTGCCTCACTACAAATAGCTCAATTTCATTTCTTTTTATGGCTGAGTTACATGTAGCTGTCTAGTTTTCCAAGCACCACTTATTGAAGAAGCTGTATGTTCTCACTTGTATATTCTTGCCCCCTTTATCAAAAATAAGATGACCATATGTGTGTGGGTTTATCTCTGGCTTTGTATCCTGTTCCATTGATCTATATTTCTGCTTCTGTGCCAGTGCCATACTGTCTTAATTACTGTAGCTTTGTAGTATAGACAAAAGTCAGGCTCCCTGATTCCTCCAGCTCCGTTTTTCTTTCTCAAAATTGCTTTGGCTATTCTGGGTCTTTTGTGTTTCCATACAAATTGTGAATTCTTTTGTTCTAGTCCTGTGAAAAATGCCATTGGTAGTTTGATAGGGATTGCATTGGATCTGTAGATTGCTTTGGATAGTAGAGTCATTTTCATAGTGTTGATTCTTCCAATCCAAGAACATGGTATATCTCTCCATCTGTTTGTATCATCTTTAATTTCTTTCATCAGTGTCTTATAGTTTTCAGCATACAGGTCTTATGTCTCCTTCGGTAGGTTTATTCCTAGGTATTTTATTATTTTTAGCCCCTTTAAAGCTGTGTTCCCGCAGCCAACCCCAGTCCTCTCCCTGGGATCTGACCTCCAAAGCTGGAGCCTCATCTCCAAGCCCCCTCCTGCCCCGGCAGGTGAGCAGACAAGCCTCTCAGGCTGGTGAGTGCTGGTCGGCACTGATCCTCTGTGCGGAAATCTCTCCGCTTTGCCCTTTGCACCCCTGCTGCTGCACTCTCCTCCGTGGCTCCGAATCTTCCCCCCTCCGCCAGCCACAGTCTCTGCCCACGAAGGGGTTTCTAGTGTGTGGAAACCTTTCCTCCTTCACAGCTCCCTCCCACTGGTGCAGGTCCCGTTCCTATTCTTTTGTCTCTGTTTTCTCTTTTTTCTTTTGCCCTACCCAGGTACGTGGGGAGTTTCTTGCCTTTTGGGAGGTCTGAGGTCTTCTGCCAGTGTTCAGTAGTTGGTGTTCTGTAGGAGTTGTTCTACATGTAGATGTATTTCTGATGTATTTGTGGGGAGGAAGGTGATCTCCACATCTTACTCCTCCACCCTCTTGAAGGTCTCTCACATTGCTCTTTCTAATTTGAGCCCTGTTGATAGGACCTGATCGTAATCAGCCCAGATGTGAAAGTATGTACCAACACTGGCCTAGTAATCTCACAGGAGTGTTAGGACAGTGAAAGTGTAGGAATAGATTTGAGTGGGATTTGGATGAAAAAAAATTAGTGGCATGAGGTTTTTTTTAACATTTGGTAAAACATAAGATATAATTAAGGAAAGAGAGTTTTTTACACAGCAGCCTTTCAGTTAGCCTCAGATTTTCTCAGAGGAGAATGATTCTGTATTATATGATGTATATTGCTTGTTTTGAATACTACACAATTGGATCATAAGTGGCTATTTATATGGATAGAAGTCCAGGAAGCTGAAAGCCTCAGTCCTTCCAGAAGAAACAGTTGAGGGAGATGGGTGAAATGCTGAAGGTGTCCTTGATAAAAATGACAAGACATTGTAGGTGAGTTTAGCGGCATTTTGCATTTTGTTGAAATCCCTACATTTGGAGTGAACAACGGGGTGGGCTTTTTCACCAAGAGCCACTGATTTTGGTCATACAGTAAAAATTGATCTATTTTTATATGTTTGCCTGAGGCATAGAACTTGAAAAACTTCAGACATAGAAACAAGATTGTCTTTGAGTAGCTCCAAATTGCTATTCACATTTCTGTTTTATGTCTGCAAAGGAAACACTCAATAAATTTGGGTAAGAATGTAGTAGGGAGGAATCAGAGCTGATGAATTCCAAGCTTACATAAACTAAGGTTCTCAATCCTGGGTGCTTTTCTTTCTCCCTGTTAGTAGACTTAGTAAAACAAGACAGATGTTTGGAGTCCTCCTAACTCCTATCCCATTACTCATGGATTTTGGAGACAAGGCATTGCAATTGCTTGTTGAAATAGAAGAGGATTTAGTGGGCTAGGATATGAGGGGGCAAGAGGGTGAATAGAGGAGGGAGCAGCACATCAAGCACATGACTCATGTTCATAGGAAATGTAAAAGTGAAGCACAGAATCCAGCCCCTTGCAGTAACCACAAGCAACTACCACTCTTAATTTCCTGAAGACACTGCAGGAACTCAATGTTCACAGCCTTCCTGACCCTGAGAGTTTAATCTCAGAGAATGTTCAGTTCAAATGCTTGTTGGTTTGTCTTAGCACTCATATGTATCTAGTGGTGTTGACTTTTTAAAATTATGAAACTTGAGCAACTTTACCGAATCAAACATTGTGGATATCCAGCACTCTGAGTGCCTGTCTGACATTTTTCAGCTACAATCATGGTTTTATGTGGCTTGAGGTTATTTCACAAATATATTTCTTTTGGTTGTTTCTAGTGATTACATAGGCATCCAGCCTGTTAATATCCAATGGTGTGTTTAGCCATCCCTCAGCTATTGATCATTTGGAATCTTTCATGAAATGTCTTTTAACCATTCCCATCTTGCACCAAACCCCACTCATATTTCAAGGTCTATGTTTAATATAACCTCCTCCATGATACCTTTTTTCTCCCCAACCTCACCCCACTCCACCCTGATGGAATGAAATTGGTTCTTCTTCTTTGCTGCTGTAGTTCTTTATCTTACATATAGTTGCCTTCCCTGCTACATTATGGGATCCTTGAGGAGAGGGATTGGGTCTTACATGTAGTTGAATCCCCTAAACATATAACATGGTGATTTACAGATATACAGTAGATGAATATTTAAATAGCAATATAATGGACATTTTTGCATAAATTACTTTTATTTATTTTGGATTGTATCCTTGGGGATGTATTCCTGCAAATAAAATTTCTTGGGCAAAGAGCTGTGTTTCATAAATATCACCAGCAATTTACATGGCAAGACAGATAATAAACATTTCCATCAGGAATTTACAGGGTGACCTGTTTCCTGATAGTGCTCTTTATTTTATAAATATATATATACATATATATATATATATTATATATATACTTACCAAGGTTTTTGGGAAACTGTGTTTTAATTTGTATTATGCTGAGGTCACATGTTTTGTCATGTGATTACATACTCAGTAAGTTTCCTACTGTGAATGTTGTCCATTTTTGACCATTCATCTGGTGAGCTTCATACATTGATCTCATATGTTTCATTATTTATTTGTATCTTCTGACTGGTGTGTTTTAAAAGTTCTGCTCAATTCCATAATTTTCTCTTTCTGTTGTTTCCTTTTTGATCTTCATTTTGTTATAGTACAGTGTGCACAAGTTTTTTAGTCATATTTGAACACATCATCTTGGCTTTGATGTTACCTTCCATTTTTTCAATGGCTACACTAGTTAGATAAACAATGCTATTCATTTTTTTTCTAGTTTCACAGTTTAGATTTTTATGTTTAACTTTTTGATCTGGAATTTACTTAAATATATGATGTGAGTTACATATCCAAATTTATTTCTCTTTTTATAGATACACACTTTTCCCAATAATATTTATTTGTTAGTGCTTCCTTTACTGTATGTGTATATATATGTATGTGTATGCATGTTCTTTCTAGCCAACTGGAGACATTTTTATGTATTTGGTTTTCTTTCTCTAAAATATGCTATTTCATTGATCAATCTTTGTTTTTAACCCAATGCCAGATGGTCCTTTTTACATGTATGGATTAGTAATAAAGTTTAAAACTTGAGAAGCTATCTCCATCATTACTAAAAATAATATTTTTGTCATTTTTGTCTTCTTATTCTTCCAGGTGAATTTCACTATAAATTTGTCATAGTCTATAAAATATCCTGGAGAATTTTGAATTGATATTGCATTAAATCTATACATTAACTTAAAGAGTCTCATCTTTCTTATATTTTCGCCTTGCTGTTTGGGAGCAAGGTGTCTCTTTCCATTTCTTTATTTCTCCAATTATGATTTTATCATTTGTTTTGAATACATTTCTTGTATCATTATTAAATTTTTCAAAGTACTTTTAAATTAATGATCTCATCCAGTGCTTACCAGGGCTCTCTGCTGTAGGTCAGTAGAAGGATTTAGATGCAGCCAAGGATGACCAATCTATAATGGACTTTTTCCCCTAGTATTCATCAGGATTACTGTTTTTGGTAACAGATTTATTGAGATGTAATTCACATACCATAAAATACACACATGTGAATGTGTGTACAGTCAAGAGTTTTTAGTATATTCAGAATTGTGCAACCTTCACCATACTTTTAGAACATTTCATCACCAAAAAAAGAGAGAAAGGCTGAGAAACTTGTAAACATATGGGAATATCAAATAATGGTGGACATTGAAATAAAGGAACAATAAGGTCCTTGGCAACATAAGTGTCAAAAGTTTAAGACCTATTAAAAGTATAAGTCCATAAATTTTTAAGGATCAGATAGCTTTTAATCAAAACAAACAAACAAACCCCCATACCTACCATTCCTGCACCACTCCTCAAGACCTTGCCAACCACTAATCTACTTTCTGCCTGTGTAGATTTGCCTGTTCTGGACCTTTCATATATATGGAATCATAAAACAAAAAATGGACTTTTAATGAGAAGTCAAAGCAACATTTATTAAGCACCTAAATATCTGTTAAGCACTTTGTATATTTTTTCTTATTTAATCTTCAAAACAGTCACTTAATTTAGGTAAAATTATTTCCATTTTAGATAAGGGAATTGATGGCAGAGAGGTTGAAAAAACTGTCTGAGATTATAGGGTTAGAATGTGACATAACCTGGACACTTTAACCCGATCTTTGACTGAGCTGTTCTACTTTAAGGTGGCTAGTAAGTTTGGAAACATCCCTCCCATGCTCTTACCTCAGTGCCTCACACTAAGACCAAACACCAGTATGACATTTCTGTCACTGTGAGGGCTGAGAGAGCAGAGTAGGATGGAGTGGTTTGTATAGCCTAGATTCATGGAATTACAGAAATTTTCTTTCAGTATCCCTCAGTCAGATATTGAGAATGACCAATGATGTGTATACAGTTTAACTCACAGAGCCACGGGAAATTAGAGCTTAAAGCTGGAAAGAGCCTCAGAGACCACCTAATCTAGCTGCTTCATTTTACTGATGAAGAAACTAGGACCCAGAAAGAGCAAGATATATTCTCAAGATCATATAGCTCAAATACAGCAACAGCGGATGACATTGTTATTTCATCTGTTATTGAAAGAATGAATGTACCAAAGGCGAAAGTCCTATCCAGAATAACTTCAGAAAACAAATTAAGGGGAAAGCCAGATAGTGATGTGAAAAGGTCACTGAATTAGGTCAAGGAGATCTGGGTTCCATCACCAGCTCTGCCACTAATTCATTGTGAGACCTTAGACAAGTCTCTTAACCTCTCTGGACTTCTGTTTCTTCATCTGGAAATATGTGGGTTGGAATATATGATCTTTTGGAAGACTGCACTGAGAGAGTGACATGGACATATATACACTACCAAATGTAAAATAGATAGCTATTAGGAAGCAGCTGCATAGCACAGGGAGATCAGCTCAGTGCTTTGTGACCACCTAGAGGGGTGGGATAGGGAGGGTGGGAGGGAGGGAGATGCAAGAGGGAAGAGATATGGGAACATATGTATATGTATAACTGATTCACTTTGTTATAAAGCAGAAACTAACACACCATTGTAAAGCAATTATACCCCAATAAAGATGTTAAAAAAAAAAAAGAAATTTTATTGAATAAGTAAATAAGTGAACTTTTATTTAAATTCTAAATGTTATGCTATTTTTGGAAGATCCCCACTGAGCTACATAACTGAAGAAAAGACGGGTAACCAAAAAATTTTTCTTAAAGAGCTGGTACTGTAAATTTACATGAATGCATTTTTTAAACATGAAAGGTTACTTCTTCAACAAATAAGAGGAGTGCCTGATTATTTCCTATAAGTACATATCCAAGACACATTAGCCAAGTTAATAGCATACCCATTCTGGCTGTTATATTGACACCAGTTAATGCAGTGGCATGTGCAGATGGGGTGTATCAAATCATTTCCTTAATACAGTCTTAATTTTGTATGTTTATTTCTTTGGGGAAGAAAAGCAATTCAATCTTATTTTAAGGGAAAAAGATTTCACTATGTTCTAAAGACTAATAGAGAGTCATTTATTCATTCAACTAATATTTATTATGCCTACAATAGATACAGACATCAAGGAATAGTGTTAGCCTAAAATGGGAAATTTATAAAATGATACAAGGACGTGAAAGTAACATTGAAAACCTGTCTTTTTTTGTGATTCAAGATACATGAACAACTAAGAGCTGCTTGTTTAAGCCTTCACAGGTTGAAACTTTCACAGTGGAGAGGCAGAACAGATGATGTGTGTGTAGAGGGTGAGTGGGAGGGCAAAGAGTACAGCTCTGTAAGCAGGAGCTGAAGCAGGCAGCAGAAAATGATCATATTGACGCATTCCTCCTCCCTCTCCCACCTCCCATGATGGAAGAATAATAGGGATCCGTTCCAGGTGTATTGTATCACACTTCAGAGTTTACGGAGTGTTTTCACATTCATTATCTTATTTGATCCTCATGCCAACCTTAAAAGAGAGCCATGGTGGATATTGCTTTTTCCATTTTCAAGATGAGAAAATATGGGGCTCAAAGGGGGTAAGTGGCTTTTCCATTGAAAGACAGTACAAATTAGTGCCAGGACTAGAACTCATGTCTTTTGTCTCTCAAAACAGTGTTTTATCCATTGTCTCAACTCAGCCCAGGATTTTCTCCTCCAATCATCCCATTTTGGAGGTATAAGTTGAATATTCCCCTGGGCAGGCTGCTGTGCTCAGCAGCAGCAGCAGTAGCAGCAGGAGTTAACTCCAACAGTTTGGGTAGAGCAAAAAGGAGTGAATTACTACCACAAGTAAAAGATGCTTCTTTCATCTGCTCCGGCCAGTGGGTGTGTGTGTGTGCGTGTGCACGCGTGCGTGTGTCTGAGGGATGGTTAGGGGGTGGAACATGGAGATTATACTTCAGCCAGTCTCTCTAAGGTTCACTGCTGTTGGTCTAAAACGATAATAGTATACAAAAAACAATACCTCTGCTTCCACTTAGTGAAATGGAGAAGAAAAAAAATAGTAAATACATAAGTTGGAGTGGTCATAAAGGAATAAAGAGAGTAGAAGTCA
The DNA here is from genome assembly GCF_003031525.2 of Neophocaena asiaeorientalis asiaeorientalis. NCBI lineage: Eukaryota > Metazoa > Chordata > Mammalia > Artiodactyla > Phocoenidae > Neophocaena > Neophocaena asiaeorientalis. The sequence goes on along the minus strand of NW_020172669.1, from coordinate 965,446 downwards.
GTGAGCAATTAATATGTACCAAGTGTTTTACTTAAAATATTTAGTTTAACCTTTGCTATTGCCCCATAACATAGGTCTTATTAGTGCCCTTCTTTTACAGGTTAGTGCACTTAGGTAGGTTAAGTCCTAAGTCACAGAACGAGTGATCTCCAAAACCAGGATTCAAATAGGTCCATATAGCTCCAGAATCAGACACCTTAACTACTACACCAAATAAAGAACCTATGTTTTCTGGTGAATTGAAACAGATAGGCTTTTTTTTTTAATCAAAGTTGGGAGAGCCCTCTGAGGTTTCCTTGTCCACACTCTCACCAAATACAGGAATCCCTTCTAAACACCCCTCGCTGATGGCCATCCAGTGAAACACAAGGGTTCTGATTTAGTTTAAATTGTATAAATGGAGATGGATCTGTATGGATTTATCCCTTCTCTTGTTTGGTGCTTCATCCAGGGTAAGACCCAGGCATTTGTGTGAGGGTGCAAGTCAGCATTAGAAATATCCTGTGACCACAAGAGAGGGGGACAGAGTCCATGCACTTAGCCTCAGTGCCACCTGACTCCAGCTATTTTGTGACCTGGCCCTTTGCTCAGACAGATCTGACCAAGTCCTTGTGGAATTTGCAGTTAGTTTTGTGTAGCTGCATAACCTTTGCCCCAAGCATGGTTAAAGGAATCAGTCAGGTGATGATCAGACAACAACTTCATGAATCTTTCGGTTGCTCTTTCACAGGATCCAAATGATACCTGATAACCTTGAGTTCAGTTTCTGATGGCGATTTCGGAGCATTCTGATTCTGCAGCAATCTACCAGTGAAGAGGTGATCAAGGTCCTGGAAAACCCTTTACTTACCAAGCAAAATAGTGAGTATTCGTGACTTCTACTTTTTCAGAAACAATGTCACTAATACTGAAGGGAGAAGGGGGCTGTCTGTCAAGATGAAATAAGTCGACATATTTACTATATTGTTACTTCATCTGCAATAATTCCTTGAGATTGATTTGGAAAAGTGAGGGAGGGTGAGATGGAATTCCATACCCCCAAATTTTCTAAGAGTTTGTAGTCCTGTATCAGTAAAGTACATCTCTCTCTCTCTTTTTTTAATTTAATAGTCTCTTTTATTTTTTAAAACATTTTTATTGGGGTATAATTGATTTACAATGTTGTGATATATGTATTAGTAAAGAACATCTCTTGATGACATCTGTTTTTCTTTCTACTTCATTTATTCCTTCAACAAATATTAAGTGTCTTTTGCATCCTAGGCCTTTACTTTCTTACTTTTGTGTGTTCCTTTTGCTTTCTGAATTTTCTTTACCTCGTTTTCCTTCCCCTTTTTTCTCCTATCATTACTTTCCCAATGTTATGCTTGGGAAATAGTGATACTATTTGGGAAGGTGTTTAAAGTGAGATTGTAGATGCAGGGAAGGGTTGGAGAGTGCTGTGGATTCATGTGTTTTGAGTGGGACTGTTTTACCCGTATCATCCAGTTTTCTATTATTTCCTCACTTAAAGCATGTCAGAAGCATTCTTACCTCATCAAGGATAATACCCAGCTTGTGTTGATGGAGAATTCATCTACAGTGACTGACCTCATCCTTCTGGGCATGACAGATAATCCTCAGCTTGGGGTCCTGCTATTTGGAGTCTTCCTTATTGTTTATATTGTCACTGTGTTGGGGAATCTAGGCCTGGTAGTCCTGATCAGAGTCAGTCCCTGCCTCCACACCCCCAGGTATTTTTTCCTCTCTAATCTGTCCTTTCTTGATGTCTGTTTTTCTTCTGTCACGATCCCAGAGACTTTAGCAAATTTGTTATCTAAGTTGCAGGCTGTTTCTTTCCTTGGATGTGTGACTCAAATGGGATTGTTCATAATCTTTGCCTCCACTGAATGCAACATTTTGGCTTCCATGGCCTATGACCTCTATACTGCCATTTGTCACCCACTGCGCTACCACGTCACCATGTCTAGAGTCCGTCGTCTCAAATTGGTAGCAGGATGCTACCTTGGTGGATTAGTTAACATGGTTTCTGTGACAACTTCCATCACACAACTATCGTTCTGTCAACCACATGTCCTTCCTCACTTCTGTGACATCCCTCTACTGTCAGCACTGGCTTGCTCAGACCACTGGGTCACCCAGATCTTGATTGTTGGCTGCGGAGGATTCACCCTGTTCACCTCCATTATGGTAATCCTTGTCTCCTACCTGTCTGTCCTCATGACTATCCTGAGAATTCCCTCAGCTTCTGGCAGGCAAAAAGCTTTCTCTACCTGTGCTTCCCACTTGACTGCTGTTGGCCTATACTATGGAACAACTATGTACACCTACTTTCAGCCCTCTCAACGTGGATCCCAGGCAGGAAATCAGATGGTCTCAGTGTTTTATGCAATGGTGATCCCAGTGTCAAATCCTCTCATCTATAGTTTGAGAAACCAGGAAGTGAAAGTTGCTCTACAGAAAATATTTGAGAAAAGTCCCTAATCCCCCATTCTGTGTCTCCAAAATGTAATATATTCTATGAAGACTTGCTCACAGTTCTATTCACAGTGTTTTCCTTACCTGCGAATAAAGCCTTTTAAGAATAATTGAATTGCTCTGGCTAAGTGTTTAGGTGTAGATGCTTAGATAAACAGCAATATAATAGGAAGAAATTATATGGACAAAATGATGTGTATTTTCTGAAACAACTGATAAGAAATACTTTAAGAAGAGGAAATAATGTATGTGGGTATGAATATGTCAGTCTGAGTTGTGAACGAGTATAACACTAGTCATGAGTTAATTCCAAGATAACAAGGTTAGAAAACAATGTAATTTGACTATAAGTTATAGAAGAGAACATTAATTCCTTTGCTTTACCACTCATGTACTTATATAGAGGATTTCCTTGATATCCCTTAGGCTGAATTAAGTTAAATCCATATCTTTCATAAGGACTCAGAATATTCCTAGATGTGTATTTTCCAAATGCTCTACGATATCTGCCACAGTGAAGCTGTAAAATGTAAGTCTATATATGAATTCACATGTGCAATTATTGAGATTTACAGGGATAAATCTTTTTATTTTTTGTGGTATGCGGGCCTCTCACTGTTGTGGCCTCTCCCATTGCGGAGCACAGGCTCCGGACGCGCAGGCTCAGCGGCCATGGCTCATGGGCCCAGCCGCTCCGCGGCATGTGGGATCTTCCGGAACCGGGGCATGAACCCGTGCCCCCTGCATCAGCAGGTGGACTCTCAGCCACTGTGCCACCAGGGAAGCCCTACAGGGATAAATCTTAAAGAGAGCAGTACTCAGCCAAACAAGAGATTGGTTTCACTAGCTAGACTAGGATTTGAAGATCCTTTGCAAGGAACAATGGATCATTTATTAATGAAAATTCCAGGCCTGAATTACAGCGATGGGATTTTTTTTTAATGCAAAGTTTGAATGGATCTGAGCCAAGTCCATTAGTATTTCTGAATATACTTCCAATAGGAAACACAAGTGTAAGTCGAACCCCAGCTAGTTTATTAGTCCATGGCTAGTCCTCAGAATTTGTAAAGATGCACGAAATGCATGGATATTGCTATGTTATCTAAATATGTTGAACAACAGGCTATCCATAAAAACAATCCTATATCTGAAGAATATAAAACCTTAATATCTTTTATAGATGAGGAAATCAAGGCCAAGAGAAGAGAAAGTGACCAATATCAAACAACTAGTTGGGGAAAAGTAATTGAGTGGCTCAAGCTGCAAGGAAAATAGAAAGTAGTATTTAGCTACATCTAGGTTAGATGCAATTTTGGGGCCTCAAGACTGGTTTTGCCTCTGCCTCTATTCCCAGAAACTGTCTAGCCTTAGTAGCCATCTGCCAAGGACTCCTAAAACCCAGTTGTGAGGGAATGTGGTTTATTTGGTAGCTGTGTGAAAACCAATCCCCTTAGAGCTCCAGATCATTATATCTAGTTACCAAGTAGAACCTCCATTTGAAAGTTCCTTAGGCACTTCAAACTTAACATTCAGATACTGAACTCTTCTAAACCTGCTCTCCTCTTTCCTTGTACCCTGAGTGAATGGCATCACCCAGTTTCTTAAGCCCAAAACCTGAGTGAGTCCTTGTTACTTCCCTGCCCTTTAGCTCCCTGTATTTAATCAATTACCAAATCCTGTCAATTCTCCCTCCCAAATGCCTCTTGTATTAGTTTCTTTTTCGCTGCCACTGGCACTGTGCTAGATCATGGCACACTCCTTTCTTGCCTGGATTAGCAAAATAGTCTTTTATCTCCTCTCTTTGAATCCACCCTGGATCCTATTAAATTTACTTTTCACATAACAAGCCCAGTGGTTTAAATGTAAATCCAACCAGATCAGCCTTCTCCTAACCTCCACACTGCTTACAACTTTTCCATGTTTCTCTTTGCCTATAACACATATTCCAAACTTCTAAATTTGGCACGTGAAGGTCTTCAGGTCCTGCTCGTCCAAGTCCTGTTCATTTTTAAAGTCCAAACTTAAATCCAATCTTCATTTCCAGATAACTTTTCTTGACATTTCAGATGGAAGTGAGTATTCATGCACTGTTTTCCCATTGTACTTTGCACCTCTATTTTACCATCATGATGCTTGGCCTTATAAAATACTCTGTGCATTTTTCAGAATTTCTGTTTTGCTCACCTATGTTGAAACACTTTTGTAAAGATGGAGCCATATTTGGTTAATTTTTTTATCTTCCACCCGAAGTCTAGCCTAAAGTTTGGTACCCGGTAAAGGCTCAAAAAACATTAGCAGAGTTGAAGTTCACTCCCAACTAACCCTTTTCCTTATTCAGTTCATTTTATCCACAAAACATTGTTACATTCTATCACGTAATGGAGGAGAGGTAGAAAATCTTACCTCTTGAGACATGATCATCTAGCTGAATCTCCTGGTTTTATGGATGTTTTCTGTTAACACTCAACCCACAGTAGGGAACCTGAACCTCTTCTTCATTACCCTTATCTTTTAGTTCTATACCACCCAAGCATCTGCCCTTTAACCCCTTGTCCTCCCTGGATTTCTCTTCTTCTATGGTAACCAGCCCATGCATATCATAGATTTCTTCCTGGAATAAAGATCATCCTTTTTGTAGGATTCAAGGTTAAAGACTCTCACAATCAGAACTCAGAGGTATAAGGGCCCATAGAGATCATTGAGAATTATGTGTTTTAATTTTTTAAGCATTGGAATTATTTCTTTAAGTGAATTCCAATGCAGAACAAAAAATATAAAACAGAAGTGGAACAGATTTGGCTGGAAAAGTGTGGGGTGCCTACAGCCCCATTGCCTAGCACTCACCTCTCCCTCTCTGAGGCACTGCTCTAGAAACTCAATGACCGTCTGAAAACGCTAGGTTAATTGAAACTGCTCTTTTCACATATGAGGACACACAGTGTCCCCAAGGGAGAGCAGCATTCTCAGCTAGTCAGAGGGAGAGGCAGATTTGGAATTCAGGTCTCCTGATTCATACCACAGAATATTGTCTACTACCACATCCTCCTAAGCCCCTCTCATGATGTGAGATACTTAACACAGCTGGGAGTTTGGGACAAAATGGGCTTCTTCCTTGGCAAGTAGAAGTGTCCCCCTATCCTCTAAACAGCCCCAGCAAGACTAGAGACAGTTAAAACCTCATCAGCTTCATCATTTCTACACAGGGAATGGTAGATCTCAGGGAATAACAAAATACTTTAGTAATAGACAGTCCTTACAGTCAGAACTGGCAAAATTACTAAATTACTAAAATACTTTAGTAATAGACAGTTCTTACAGTCAGAATTTGTAGCCCCAGTGCAAAATGTTAATGTGAAGTCCCTGTTCAAAAAGCAAGAAAAAGTGCTGTTAAAGATATTCAGATAAAAAGTTTTTTCCTTTCTACTGGAGTGTCTCTCTCAACCTCTTATGGTGCTTAAAATTTTCCATTTAATGTCATACCCTCTCAGGCACAGGGATACTTGTGGGGCAAGTGTATAGCCTCACAAGTGCCCTGTGACCCCACCCTGTGATCTGATGCACATGTGCGGGGCCCACTGGCTGCTGGGTCCTCCTCCTACCTGCTGGACAGATGCATTGTACCCTGGTCAGGAGTGAGTAGGTAGAACCAGGCATATCCTCTTCCCATGGGTCAGCTGCCCCAACCCATGGTGGACAAGTGACCCCCAAGGGTATTGCAACCTCTACACCAGGATGCATTAGGTACCTGGATCAGTGTGGGCAATGAGCCCTGCTGGGTGATCTGCCAAATGTGCAATGGCATTACCACCCTGGGGCCAGGATGGCTGGCTGTCATCACGTCTAACCCTGAGATGTTGCAGGGCATGTGTACCTGACCCCAATCCTCCCTGGGCCCATGCCCAGATCCCTGAGAGTGGAGGGTTGCAGCGGTCACTGGGTGAGACAGAGAAGAAGAGGCTGGGTGGGGCCCTGAGTATTAATGGACAGGGAAGTGGGCAGTCAATAATCTGTCCCAGGGAGGTGAAGAAGCAGTGAAAGATGGGACTATGAGCTAGCTGAGACTCCAAGCTTCAAGTGCCTACTCAATTATTCTATCACATTTTGGTTTTCACTTACAAAGCACAGATTCAAATTATTAAAATTAAGACAGTGGCATTAAACCCCAAGTACAAGGCTCTTCTAAGCTCAGGGTGCTGTACCACTACACTGATCACATGTCCATGAAGCCAGTTCTGCTTAGAGAGAAGGATTTCTTTTATCTTTGTCAGGCAGTATAATGTAGTGGTTAAGAGCACAAGCTCTGATTCAGACTGCCAGACTTTGAGGCCCACCTCCCTCACTTTCTAATTCTTTGACCTTAGACAAGTTACTTAACTTTTCTACCTCAGTTTTCTTATCTGTAAAATAAGGATAATAAGAATATCCTTATCCTTATTGTAGGGTTCTACAATTTTCAGGTATTCAATACAGGCATCAGGTTTTGTTTACTCTGGATCTGCTGTAGGCCTGTGTTCCAAATGGTATTTACCCAGCTTACACAGCATATAACCAGACTTAGTCTCCAGTGACTTCTCAGGCTTAAGGGGAAGTCCACTAGATTTATACAAACTGAGTGAGCCCAGCCAGCTGTCAGTGGTACAGTTTAGAATTTCTTCTTTTACAGACTCAGGACCCATTTGAGTTAGTGTTAGGCTGTACCATACTGGATCTCAAAACTACCAAACTCAACCTCAGGGACCTCACATCTAGTTCTGCTGCTTCTCCAACAAGCTCTCAAGAAGAGGATATCCTTATTGTCTTATAAATAGTGGTTCTTAATTATAGGGCTAATGGAAAAGACTCTCCAAGGCAATCTCTGGCATTCCTATCTCAGTCCTGCTGCTGCAGCTCCAGCCCTTAGGGACATGGACAGTCATGGAGTCAGAACTAGGTGTGAAACCAGTGGGGCCTAGGCCAGCCCTTCCAGAGGGAGCAAGGCCCCTCCCAGTGAGAGGATGAGGGATGGTGGGTGGAGGGAGGTCTCTATAAGTTAAGGCAGCAACTCTGTCCCCTCAGATGCTATAACAGAATAATCACTGACCCCTCTCTGCATCTGCCGCTCAAAGTTGCAGGAGAAGCTAAGCCTTGCTTTCCAGGGAGCTCCCAGCACGTCTCCAAGCCCTCCATCCCCGCCCCGCATGCACACAGGGTGGACTGCAGTTAGCTACACTTGGGGGGTGGGCTTCTCCAGCTATTCCGGGCTGGGCCTCCCTCCCCAGCACCGCTCCAGGTGGCGGTGCTTAGAGAAGTATTTGGTCTTGGTCTCTCTGACTGAAGGACCCTGCTGAGACGGTTCTCAGCCACACTGAACTCAGCCAGAGCCAGTCCTCAGGCTGAATCGGGGGCCTGAGCAAATGCTCCGATATTAGGGGAAGGGTGGTGCTGGGGGTCCCAGTGACAGGATCCTACAGCCCCTAAAGGCTGAGCTGCGGAGTCTGGCCGGCTGTGTGGTTCCTAGCTATTGTCCAAGCCAAGGACATCTCAGGGACTCCTTTGGCCTGGAGCTGACACGTCTTCTGTCAGCCACTTGGGTTTCCTGGAGGATGTGGTCAGGGGTGTCCCATCCAGGGATGAATGTCCCCGTCTGGCCTCCTGGATATTGAGTGGCCTCCTGGTCAAGCCTCTGTGGATCAGGGGGACTGGCTGGAGTAAACCCACAATCCCTGCAAGGGGAGAAATCCTGGAGCTTGGAACTAGCTGAGGTCTGTCTCACACTGCACAAGTGGAGTTCTGGGACCCAGAGCACTAAACAGGGGCAGTAGGAACAGATATCAGCCTTCTGAAGAGGCAGAATCCATTTTGTAGAATTCTGAGAACATGGCTCAGCTGGGATTAATGGAAGACAGAAATAAGCAAGTCCATCAACAAATATTTTCTAAGTATTCATGGTGTATACAAACTTATTCTAGGCAGTATGGAAGCATAAATAAGAGAATGGGGAGAGAGGTGAGAGATACTTAAGTATCTTTAAGTACTTAAAGAAAAAGTCAAATATAAGTTGGTTTTACTTTATGTATTTCTTGAAAAGGGATATGTGAAATGACTATTTAGAGCTCAATAAGTTCCCACGAACTTACATTTTAAATTTAGAGATGTGTTCCTACCTTAAAAAATGTAACCTCGATTCAAAACAACAATAAAGGTGTTAATTTCTCTTCAGTAAGAACTGCCACCTTTTCCACACATGCTGATTGACCTTGGTAACTAATTGAATTATCTAAAATTACTTTTTTTCTGATTATAAAAGAGTGGCATGCTCATTATTGAGAAATTGGAAAATATGGAGAAATAAGAGGAATATGAATCAGCACCTGGAGACAACCATCAGTACTTTGTTATATGTTATGCTTTTTAATACATGCATACGTGTGTGTGTATGTGTGTGTCTATAAATGTATTTTTAGTGAAATAATAATGTAATGCTATTTTGTGCCATGTCCTTTTCACTTAAAATATGTTAGATAAATATGCATGTCGATAAGTATTCTTCCTCTTGAGTTTAATGGCTGCATAATACCCACTGTATGGATGAACTCTCATGATTAATTGTTAACAAAGAACTTTGAAAAGACTGATAAGAAGAACATCTAGCTTCTATCAATGTGCTCAAAGCAAGAGATGAAATACACAATTTGAATGTGACTACATTTTGTTAAATTCATATGAGCCTTGGCTAAATGAAGTTACTAGGAAGAAGAATTATCTTCTATGATAAAATCTCATGTGAACACAAAGGCTTTAAATGATACTTTCATTTGAACAGGTGGAAAAGAGAAAAAGCTGATATTCTAAAAGATTTTACTAGACATTTTCCCTTAGATTATGGAGTTGAACATGCATATTATTTCAGTGTAGAACACTGAAACCAGCCTGTGCCAGCCACTGAGTGTTCATCCCAAGGATGTCAGGGGAAAAGCAGGTGAATGCCCTGGTTCTATAACCTAGGCTGAGAGCAGTCAGATGGGAGGCCAGTACAAGAAGGACTTGTACTTTCCCTGGAGCTGAGAGCCTTCTGAGGATGGTAAGGAAGACGGGTGTTTGTGAATGCAGTGCAGAGGAAATTAAAGGCTTCAGAGTCACAGAGGATAAGGAGAAAAGCACAGCAGTTTAATCAAAGGAGGAGTATCACAAAAGAAGTGGTCAGTAGTAGAAGTTGCAGAATAGAGTGTAAAACATAAGAGCTGATAAGGACACTGGAGTTGATGGCCCTTGGTGCTTGGAAAACAAGTTGGACAGGATGCTGGCCATGGGCACAGTGAGTAAAGAAATCTAAGCAGGACAGAGAAATAAAAGGGGACTTACCCCAATGAAGATGACCAGCCAGTTTTGGTACTATAGTGATAGCATAGAGGAGGATGAGTAGCCCAAGAGAAGAGTTAAAATAAAAGTAAATCTGAGGAGGATCAGTCAGCTCTAGGAGAATGAACGTTGCCATAACACTGAAACTTCCTTGCATAGTTCCCAGAAGGCATCTGAGATAAACCTCCTAAGACACAAATTCAGGGATCTGAAAGATATTCTGGTTTGGTCCTCTAGTTTTGGTTCCTACTCAGAGTTGTCACAAAATCAGTATAGGCAATTTGCAGTTATCCCAAGGGGTAAAACCAATTTACATCATTTAAATTCATTTAAAGCCATGTTTAATTAACATAATATTTAATTCTACTTTAATTACTTTTAAGAACCCACATATTGCTTTGGGGAATTAGTAAAATTAGACAAAATTAGTGTGTCATAACATGGAACATGTTGGGAATCATTAGTCTAAACCATCTGGATAGATGACTGTCTCCCTTTCTACTTGATAATTGCCAGCATTGAAAACCCTCTACCCACCCTCCCCTCCACCCACCTCCAGTAGGCATTTTCTTGAGAGCTAGATCTTGTGTTTATCCAACAATATTCACTCATCTTTAACTTGAACCTCTGATCAAGCCAAAAGCAACATAACCTCAGTTTTCTCATGTAAAACCTAAAGGTAATCCAGTTTCTTCCTGTCTAGATTATTGTGGGAACTCAATAAGATAATGTACATAAAAAGTATTCAAGAAAAATTTGCCATTAGTAGTAAAACTTACACCTAAGGAGAAAGTCAGGCAGTAGATCTTCATTTACACAGTTGAATAAACAAGAAGCAATCTGGGAAGGTTTGCAACTGCATTCCATTAAAAAGATATAGTGGGTAGTGGAATTAAAATTCTTCATATGTGAAGGGTGTAACTTTCATTTCCTTACTCACAAGTCAAAAACACCATTTGTAATATCTAACAACACCCATTAAGCCTGTAATGTTCTGGTCTCAGGCTCCAAGAATACAATTAAGTCATCTTCTAAACCATGGAGCCCAAGTGATGGGGAATCCCAAATATGGAGAAGCAAGACCCTGGATGAGATGTTGCTGCTCCTTTGTATCTGATTAGAGGTGATAGTGGCAAGGTGGTGGCAGATGCAAGAACATAGCTTCAATCCAGGATAAAGAATGAACTATCCTTTCTTCAAGGATCAGATATGACTTTGCATGTCCAGCACCTAAATTGGGACTTTGTTATTTCTGTCTCCATAGAGAAAGAATGATCTCATTAAGTGTTTTCCTATCTTCTTTCTCTAACCTAACTTTTTTCTCATTTCCACATTTTGTGTCTCACATAGAAATACAATACAATTGGAAGATCAGGGATTTTAAATCCAGACAAGCTTAATATCTTCCTGAAGTCTTGGATTCTTTGAGTCCACCAGCCTTTCTACCTGCTTTGTCTGTTTCCTTGTCTCTGTCCTGATCCCCTCACCACATCTCTTCCTCATATCTTTCTTCTGTGTCTATGCCCTTGTCACTTCTTCTAAGAATCAGTTTATTGGCAAGGATGTGGAGAAATTGGAAACTTCATAAACTGCTGGCAGGAATGCAAAATGGTGTCACCACTGTTTAGTCAGACAGGTCCTCAAAAAGTTAAACATAGAGTTACCATATGACATAGAATTTTCACTCCTAAGTATATACACAAGAAAAATGAAAATATATGTTCACACAAAAACTTATACATAAAGTTTCATAGAAACATTATCTACCGTAGCCAAAAAGTTGCAACTATCCAAGTGTCCATCAATGAATGAGTGAACACATGTGGTACATCCAAATAAAGGAATATTATTTAGCTATAAGAAAGATGGAAGTACTGATACATGCTACAACATGAGTGAATCTTGAAATCATTATGCTAAGTGAAAGAAACCAGTCATAAAAGACCATATACTCTATGATTCCATTTATATGCAATGCTCTGAATGGGTAAATCTATGGAGACAAAATATATACTAGTGGTTGCCAGGGGCTGGAGGAGAGGAGAATCAGGAGTAACTGCTAATGGGTACAAGGATTTTGGGGAGGATGATGAAAATATTCTAAAATTGATTGTGATGACAGTTGTACAACTCTGTTAATATAGTAAAAATCATTTAATTGTGTAATTTAAATTGTTATGTTGTATCTAAATACGTGAATTATATCTATATAAGGTGGTTACTTAAGAGAAAGATCAGCCTATCTATTTCTAACTAGGTGTTAGTATAAGTAGTGTCTTTTTAGGAGCCATAGAAAGATTCCCTGTGACTGGCATTACTAACCAGAAGGAAATAATGGAACGTTTGCTTCATAAAAGTGAGTTCTGGGACTTCCATGGTGGTCCAGTAGGAAAGACTCTGTGCTCCCAATGCAGGGGGCCCAGGTTCGATCCCTGGTCTGGGAACTAGATCCCACAAGCATGCCACAACTAAGAAGTCCTCATGCCACAACTAAAATATCCCTCATGCCACAACCAAGACCCAGCACAGCCAAAATAAACAAATAAATATCAATAAATAAATTTTTAAAAAGTGAGTTCTACTCCTAAACAAATCCTATTTCTGCTTCATAAATGATACAAGGTAAAATTTTAAAATATCACATACATATGGTAAAACATTTTTAAATGGTAGTAAGTGGTATACAGTGAAAAGTTTCCCTCTTATCTACTATCTCCAGTCCTCCAGTTTTCCTCTGAAGGAGCAACTATTCTTATCCATCTTTATTCATCCTTCCATGTTATAAACACATTAAAACATGCCTTTGAAAAATGTAAAAATTATTTCACTGTACACACTGTTCTGCACCTTACTTTTTTCATATAAAATTATATTTTAGAGAATGTTCTATATCAGCTATTCCAGTTATCTATTCGGGCACAAGAAAAAACCTCAAAAGAGTGACAAAACAGTAAGAATCATTTATTTTGATCATGAATCTGAGGTGGACTGGACTCAGGAATTCTCACTCAGGATCCCTCATGTGGTTGCACTCAGATGGTAATTTGGAGTGGAATAGTTTTATAGCTACAGGCTTCATCACTTAATATATCTGGCATCTGGGGACAAGGACCAATTCCTCCTCAGACATATCTCCCTCCATCTTTGTCTATCTGCCTTTCTCTGTTTCTCTCTGTTTTTTTTTCTCTCTCTCTCTCTCTTTCTCTCCTATGCTTTTCTTCCGGCTTCTTACCCCCCACCCCCATTATGGTGGCTTCATGATAGCCAGATTACATGCATGGTAATTAAATGCTCCTAGAGCAATTGTCCTAAGAGAAACTGGTAGATGATGCATGATCTTTTCTAACCTAGCCTTGGAAGTCATGCACCATCATTTCTGCTCTATTCTATTCAGTTGCAAAGCCCCAACTAAGTTCAAGGGATGGTGGCACAGACTTTGAGCTTTTTGATTGGACTGACAAGAATTTTTGAATATGTTTTCTTTTTTTATTGACGTATAGTTGATTTATAATATCAATATCATGTTAGTTTCAGGTGTACAGCACAGGGATTCAGTTATACATATATATAGATATAGTTATATAAATATATACACATATATATGGCCTTTTTCAGATTATCTTCCCTTATAGGTTATTAGAAAATATTGAGAATAGTTCTCTGTGCTATATAGTAGGTCCCTGCTGATTATCTATTTTATATATATTAGTGTATATATTTATCCCTCCCCCCCACCCTCCTTTCCCCTTTTGTAACCATAAGTTTGTTTTCAATGTCTGTGAGTTTCAATCCACTGCATCAAATAATGCAGAGATACTTTATTCTTTGTTTAATGACTGCATGGTATTTCATAGCATGAATGCACAATAATGAATCAGTCCCCTGTTAATGGACATTAAGATTGCTTTCTGTCTTTTGCTACTGCAACAAAGTGCAATAAATATATTTGTGCATACATCTTTGAAAACATGTGTAAGTATATCTGAAAGACAAATTAATTAAACTAGATTTGCTGGACCAAATGAAATGAGACTTCAAAGACTACACCACCAACAATAATACATGAGGGTGTTTTTGACACACATTTTTGTCAATGCAATGTATTATTAAACCTATTAATCTTGGCTTTACGTTGGCTGTATTTAAACAGTTTTCTGTGAACTGTTGTTCATTTTTTTGGCCCAATTTTCAATTAAGTTGTGGGTCTTTTTCTCATTGACTGTTAGACACTTTTTTTTCTGGACAGGAGAGAAAACTATAATATACAGTATAGCAAAGAATGACAATAATTATTCAATGTATAGTGGTATTATTTACTATGCTAGAAAAGAGAGTCAAGAGACTAGTACTTAATAACCATATCACTTTCTTCATTGTTTTCTCTTTACATTGGTTTTAAGACATATACATATGTTCTCTGAATATTGCGTTTCTCCCATTCATTCTATTTTCTGAGAACTCTTACTACACATGATTTAAATATCTTCATTTTATCCTCTCTGTCTGAATATTTTCCATTCAGGTATCCATCAGGATTATGTCTTTAGATTTATCTTTCAGTTTTCTAATTCTCTTTTTGATTCTATCAAATCTGTTGTTTAATTTAGTCATAAAACTTTTAATTTCAAAGGATATCTTTTTCAGTTCTATAATTTCCACTTGGTTGTTTATGATACCTGCCTCATCTTTTAAAATAGTGTCTTGGGGGGAGACCTTAAAGATGGCAGAGGAATAAGAAATGGAGATCACCTTCCTCCCCACAAATACATCAGAAATACATCTACATGTGGAACAACTTCTACAGAACACTTACTGAACACTGGCAGAAGACCTCAGACTTCCCAAAAGATATATATATGTTTTTCCTTTTTCTCTTTTTGTGAGTGTGCATGTGTATGCTTCTTTGTGTGATTTTGTCTGTATAGATTAGGTTTTACCGTTTGTCCTAGGGTTCTGTCTGTCCCGTTTTTTATTTTTTTTATAGTACTTAGTGCTTGTTATCATTGGTGGATTTGTTTTTTGGTTGGGTTGTTCTCTTTGTTCTTTCTTTCTTTTCTTTTTTCTTCTTTTAAATTAATTTTTTATTTTTAATAATGAAACATTTTAATAACTTTATTTATTTTCTTTTCTTTCTTTCTTTCTTTCTTTCTTTCTTTCTTTCTCTTTCTTTCTTTCTTTCTTTCTTTCTTTCTTTCTTTCTTTCTTTCTTTCTTTTCCTTCTTCCTTTTTTGTCCCTTTTCTTCTGAGCTGTGTGGCTAACAGGGACTTGGTTCTCTGGCTGGGTGTCAGGCCTGAGCCTCTGAGGTGGGAGATCCAAGTTCAGGACATTGGTCCACCAGAGACCTCCTGGCTCCACATAGTATCAAATGACAAACGCTCTCCCAGAGATCTCCATCTCAATGCTAAGACCCAGGTCCACTCAACAACCAGCAAGCTACAGTGCCGGACACCCTATGCCAAACAACAAGCAAGACAGGAACACAACTGCACCCATTAGCAGGGAGGCTGCCTAAAATCATAATAAGGTCACAGACACCCCAAAACACACCACCAGACGTGCTCCTGCCCAACAGAAAGACAAGATCCAGCCTCATCCACCAGAACACAGGCACTAGTCCCCTACACCAGGAAGCCTACACAACCCACTGAACCAACCTTACCCACTGGGAGCAGACACACACAAAAAAACGGGAACTACAAACCTGCAGCCTGCAAAAAGCAGACCCCCAACAGTAAGTTAAGCAAAATGAAAAGACACAGAAATATGCAGCAGATAAAGGAGCAAGGCAAAAACCCACCAGACCAAACAAATGAAGAGGAAATAGGCAGTCTCCCTGAAAAAGAATTCAGAGTAATGACAGTAAGGATGATCCAAAATCTTGGAAGGAGAATGGAGAAAATAGAAGAAATGTTTAACAAGGACCTAGAAGAACGAAAGAGCAAAGAAACAATGATGAACAACACAATAAATGAAATAAAAAGTTCTCTAGAGGGAATCGATAGCAGAAAAACTGAGGTAGAAGAATGGATAAGTGACCTGGAAGATAAAATAGTAGAAATAACTACCGCAGAGCAGAATAAATAAAAAAGAATGAAAAGAATTGACGACAGTTCCAGAGACCTCTGGACAACATTAAACGCACCAACACTCGAAATACAGGGGTCCAAAAGAAGAAGAGAAAAAGAAAGGGACTGAGAAAATATTTGAAGAGATTACAGTTGAAAACTTCACTAATAGGGGAAAGGAAATAGTCAATCAGATTGAGGAAGCACAGAAAGTCCAATACAGGCTAAATCCAAGGAGAAACACACCAAGACACATATTAATCGAACTATCAAAAATTAAACACAAAGAAACAATATTAACAGCAACAAGGGGAAAACAGCAAATAACATACAAGGGAATCCCCAAAAGGTTAACAGCTGATCTTTCAGCAGAAACTCTGCAAGCCAGAAGGGAGTGGCATGATACATTTAAAGTGATGAAACGGAAAAAACTACAACCAAGATTGCTCTACCCAGCAAGGATCTCATTCAGATTCGATGGAGAAATTAAAACAGTTACAGACAAGGAAAACCTAAGAGAATTCAGCACCACCAAACCAGCTATACAACAAATGCTGAAGGAACTTCTCTAGGCAGGAAACACAAGAGAAGGAGAAGACCTAAAATAACAACCCAAAACAAGAAAATGGTAATAGGAACATACATATTGATAATTACCTTAAATGTAAATGGATTAAATGCTCCCACCAAAAGACATAGACTGACTGAATGGATACAAAACAAGACCAATATATATGCTGTCTACAAGAGACCTACTTCAGACCTAGGGACACATAAAGACTGAAAATGAGGGGATGGAAAAAGATATTCCATGCAAATGGAAATCAAAACGAAGCTGGAATAGCAATTCTCATATCAGAGAAAATACACTTTAAAATAAAGATTATTACAAGAGACAAAGAAGGACAGTACATAATGATGAAAGGATCAATCCAAGACGAGATATAACAATTGTAAATATTTATGCACCCAACATAGGAGCACCACAATACATAAGGCAAATACTAACAGCCATAAAAGGAGAAATCGACAGTAACACGATCATAGCAGGGGACTTTAACATCCCACCTTCACCAATGGACAGATCATCCAAAATGAAAATAAATAAGGAAACACAGCTTTAAATGATACATTAAACAATATGCACTTAATTGATATTTGTAGGACATTCTATCCAAAAACAACAGAATACACTTCCATCTCAAGTGCTCATGGAACATTCTCCAGGATACATCATATCTTGGGTCACAAACCAAGCCTCAGTAAATTTAAGAAAATTGGAATCTTATCAAGTATTTTTTCCGGCCACAATGCTAAGAGACTATATATCAGTGACACGAAAAAATCAGTGAAGAATAAAAACACATGGAGCCTAAAAAATACACTACTTAATAACAAGAGATCACTGAGGAAATGAGAGGAAATCAAAAAATACCTAGAAAGAAATGACAATGAAAACATGACGACTCAAAACCTATGGGATGCAGCATAAGCAGTTCTAAGAGGGAAGTTTATAGCAATAGAATCCTACCTCAAGATACAAGAAACATCTCAAATACACAACCTAACATTATACCTAAAGCAATTAGAGAAAGAAGAACAAACAAACCCCAAATTTAGCAGAAGGAAGGAAACCATAAAGATCAGATCAGAAATAAATAAAAAGAAATGAAGGAAATGATAGCAAAGATCAATAAAACTAAAAGCTGGTTCTTTGAGAAGATAAACAAAATTAATAAACCATTAACCAGACTAATCAAGAAAAAAAATAAGACTCAATAGAATTAGAAATGGAAAAGGAACAGCTGACACTGCAGAAATACAAAGGATCATGAGAGATTACAAGCAACAATATGTCAATAAAATGGACCACCTGGAAGAAATGGACAACTTCTTAGAAAAGCACAACCTTCCAAGACTGAACCAGGAGGAAATAGAAAATATAAATAGAACAATCACAAGCTTGAAATGTGTTAACAAATTGTAGGAGAAAAACCATATGATAATCTCAATAGATGCAGAAAAAGCTTTTCACAAAATTCAACACCCATTTATGGTGTTACAGAAAGTAGGCATAGAGGGAATTTACCTCGACGTAATAAAGGCCATGTATGACAAGCCCACAGCCAACATCATTCTCAATGGTGACAAACTGTAACCATTTCCTCTAAGATCAGGAACAAGGCAAGCTTGACCAGTCTCACCACTATTCTTCAATAAGTTTTGAAAGTTTTAGCCACAGCAATCAGAGAAGAAAAAGAAATAAAAGGAATCCAAATTGGAAAAGAAGAAGTAAAGCTGTCTCTGTTTGCAGATGACATGATTCTATGCATAGAGTATCCTAAAGATGCTACCAGAAAACTACTAGAGCTAATCAATGAATTTGGTAAAGTAGCTGGATACAAATTTAATGCACTGAAATCTCTCACATTCCTATACAGTAATGATCAGAAATCTGAAAGAGAAATTAGGAAACACTCCCATTTACCACTGCCACAAAAAGAATAAAATACCTAGGAATAAACCTACCGAGGGAGACCAAAGACCTGTATGCTGAAAACTATAAGACACTGATGAAAGGTATTAAAGATGATACAAACAGATGGAGAGATATACCATGTTCTTGGATTGGAAGAATCAACTTGTGAAAATGACTCTACTACCCAAAGCAATCTACAGAATCAATGCAATCCATATCAAACTACCAATGGCATTTATCACAGAACTAGAACAAAAAATTTTACAATTTGTACAAAAATACAAAAGACTGTGAATAGCCAAAGCAATCTTGAGAAGAAAAACGAAGTTGGAGGAATCAGTCTCCTGGACATCAGACTATACTACAGAGGTACAGTAATCAAGACAGTATGGTACTGGCACAAAAACAGAAATATAGATCAATGGAACAGGATAGAAAGCCCAGAGATAAACCCACGCACATATGGTCACCTTATTTTTGATAAAGAAGGCAAGAATATACAGTGGAGTAAAGACAGCCTCTTCAATAAGTGGTGCTGAGAACACTGGACATCTACATGTAAAAGAATGAAATTAGAACCCTCCGTAACACCATACACAAAAATAAACTCAAAATGGATTAAAGACCTAAATGTAAGGCCAGACACTATAAAACCCTTAGAGGAAAACATTGGCAGAACACTCTATGACATAAATCACAGCAAGATTCTTTTTGACCCACCTCCTAGGGAAATGGAAATAAAAACAAAAATAAACAAATGGGACCTAATGAAACTTTTGCACAGCAAAGGAAAGCATAAACAAGATGAAAAGACAGCCCTCAGAATGGGAGAAAATATTTGCCAATGAAGCATCTGACAAAGGATTTATCTCCAAAACTTATAAGCAGCTCATACAGCTCAATATCAAAAATCAAACAACCCGATCCAAAATTGGGCAGAAGACCTAAATAGACATTTCTCCAAAGAAGATATACAGATTACCTACAAACACATGAAAGGATGCTCAACATCACTAATCATTAGAGAAATTGAAGCAGCCACATAGCACAAGGAGATCAGCTGGGTGCTTTGTGGCCACCTAGAGGGGTGGGACATGGAGTGTGGGAAGGAGATGCAAGATGGAGGAGGTTTTGGGGATATATGTATATGTATAGCTGATTCACTTTGTTATAAAGCAGAAAGTGACACCCGATTTTAAAGCAATTATACTCCAATAAAAAAAGATTTTAAAAATTTAAAAATAAATAAAATAGTGTCTTGTTTTATGATTCAGATTATTTTATATTGTAAATCATTAAAAATATTCAGTTCATTTAAACTAAAAAAAATCAGTTCTCCCATTTTTCTCACCTCTCACCCCTCACCCCTTATAACTGCAAATCCATTCTCTTTATAGATGAACTTTTTT
>NW_020172669.1:937692-945648 GCF_003031525.2 Neophocaena asiaeorientalis asiaeorientalis | reverse complement strand
CAGTGAACATTTATTTTGTTGCCATATCTTAGCTATTGTAAACAATGCTGCAATGAACATTGGGTGCATATTTCTTTTAGAATTAGTGTTTTAATTTTCTTTGGATAAATACCCAGAAGTGGAATTGCTAAATTACATGGTAGCTCTATTCTAATTTTTTGAGGACCCTCCATACTGTTTTTCATAGTCGTTGTACCAATTTACATTCCCACCAACAGTATATTAGTGCTCCCTTTTTTCCACATTCTCACCAGCACTTGTTATATATTTTCTTTTTGATAATAGCCATTCTGAGAGGTGTGAGGTGATATATCATTGCGGTTTTGATTTGCATTTCCCTGGTGATTAATGGTGTTGAGCATCTGGTCATGTTCCTGTTGGCCATCTCTATGTCATCTTTGGAAAAATGTCTATTCAGCTCTTCTTCCTATTGTTTTAAATCAGATTTTATTTTGCTATTAAGTTGTATGAGTTCTTTATATATTTGGCATATTAGTCCTTTATCAAATATATGTGTTTTAATCCTATTCAGTTGCCTGTCTTTTCATTTTTTTGCTGGTTTCCTTCCTTGTGCAGAAGCTTTTAAAATGATGTAGTCGCACTTGTTATTTTTGCTTTTGTCATTTTTGCTTTTGGTATTAGGTTAAAAAAATCATCACCAAGACCTATGTCAAGAAGCTTACCATCTATGTTTTTTGTTTGTTTGTTTGTTTTTGCGGTACGCGGACCTCTCACTGTTGTGGCCTCTCCCGCTGTGGAGCACAGGCTCCAGATGCGCAGGCTCAGCAGCCATGGTTCATGGGCCCAGCTGCTCCACGGCACATGGGATCCTCCCAGACCGGGGTACGAACCCACATCCCCTGCATCGGCAGGCGGACTCTCAACCACTGCGCCACCAGGGAAGCCCCACCATCTATGTTTTATTCTTGAAATTTAATGGTTTCAGGTTTTACATTCAAGTATTTCATCCATTTTTAGTTAACTTTTGTTTTTTTGTATGGTGTAAAATAGTGGTCCAGTTTCATTCCTTTGCGTGTGGCTGTCGAATTTTCCAACCCCATTTATTAAAGAGAATGTCCTTTCTCCACTGTATACTCTTGGCTTCTTTGTTGTAAATTAATTGACCATATATGTGTGGGTTTATTTCTGGGCTTTCCATTATGTTTAGTTGATTTATGTGTCTGCTTTTATGCCAATACCATACTGTTTTAATTATAATAACTTATGGTTTGAAATCAGGAAGTGTTTTGTTCTTTTACAAGTTTGTTCTTTCTCAAGATCGCCTTGGCTATTCAGGGTAGTTTGTTGTTCCATACAAATTTTAGGATTGTTTGTTCTATTTCTGTGAAAAATACTATTGGAATTTTGATAGAGGGTGCATTGAATCTGTACATTGCTTTGGATAATATGTCTGTTTTAACAATATTAATTTTTCGGATCCATGAGCACAGTATGTCTTTCCATTTATTTCTGTTCACTTCAATTTTTTTTTTTGTTAATATCTTGTAGTTTTCAATATACAGATCTTTTACCTCCTTGGTTAAATTTATTCCTAGGTATTTTATTTGATGCAATTATAAATGAGATTGTTTTTAAAAATTTCTCTTTCTGATAGTTCATTATTAGTATATAGGAACACAACAGATTTCTGTATATTTATTTTGTACCGTGCAAATTTACTGAATTCATTTAGTAGTCCTAGTAGTTTTTTAGTGGAGTCTTTAGGATTTTCTATACATAGTATGATGTCATCTGCAAATAGTGACAGCTTTAATTCTTCCTTTCCAATATGGATGCCTTTTATCTCTTTTTATTTTCTGATTGCTGTGACTAGGACTTCCAAAACTATGTTGAATAGAAGTAGTGAGAGTGGGAAGTCTTGCCTTGTTCCAATCTTAGAGGAAAAGCTTTCAGTTTTTCACCATTAAGAATGATGTTAGCTAGGGGCTTTTTATATATGACCTTTATTAAGTCGAGGTAATTTCTTATATTCCTAGTTTGTTGAGTGTTTTTCTCATGAGTTTTAAATTTTGTCAAATATTTTTCTGCATCTCCTGAGTTGATCGTGTGATTTTTATCTCTTGTTTTGTTGATATGGTGTATGTTGTTGATTGATTTTCATATGTTGAACCATCCTTGCTTCCCAGGGATAAATCCCAGTAGGTCATAGTGTATGATCCTTTTAATGGGCTGTTGAGTTAGATTAGCTAGTATTTTCCTGATATTTGCATCTATATTCATTAGGGTTATTGGCCTGTAATTTTCTTTTCTTCTAGCTTTTTTCCAGGTTTTGGTATAAGTGTATACTTATGATACACTTATAAAATCAGTTTGGAAGTGTTCCCTTCACCTTAATATTTTGGAAGTTTGAGAAGGATTGACATTAATCCTTTAAGTATTTGGTAGAATTGACCAGTGAAGCTGTTTGTACTTGACTTTTCTTTTTAAGGAAGTTTTTCATTATTGATACAACCTCCTTACTAGTCATAGGTCTCTTCAGATTTTCTGTTTCTTCATGATTTGGTTTTGGTAGGTTGTATGTTTCTCAGAATTTATTCTTCTCTTCTAGATTATCCAGTTGTCACATAATTGTTTGTAATAGTCTCTTATAATATGTTTTATTTCTGTGGCATTAGTTGTAATGGTTCTTTCATTTCTGGTTATTATTTGATTCATCTCTATTTTTTTTCTTAGTGTGGCTAACGGTTTGTCAATTTCTTTGAGCTTTTAAAAAATCAATTCTTAATTTTGTTTTTTCTATTGTTTTCCTATTCTCTAGTTTGTTTATTTTTGCTCTAATCTTTATTATTTCCTACCTCCTGCTAACTTTGGGCTTAGTTTGTTCTTCTTTTTCCAGTTCCTTGAGCTGTAAAGTTAGGTGGTTTATTTGGGAGCTTTCTTTTTTAATATATACATTTATTGCATTAAACTTCCCTCTTTGTTTTGTTTTTGCTGCATCATATAAGTTTTGGTATGCTATCTTGTGCCTTGCTTTTATTTGTCTCAACGTATTTTCTAATTTCCCTTTTGATTTCTTTTATGACCTATTGGTTATTCAAGAATGTGTTGTTTAGTTTCCACATGTTTATAAATTTTCCATTTTTCCTTCTGCTATTGATTTCTAGTTTCATTCCATTATGGTCAGAAAAGATACTTGGTATGATTCCAGTCTTCTTAAATTTGTTAAGGCTTGTTTTGTGACCTCACATGTGATTTATCCTGGATAATGCTTCATGGGTGTTTGAGAAGAATGTGTATTGTGTTGCTGTTGGATGGAATGTTCTGCATATGTCTGTTAGGTCCCTATATAGTGTTTTTGAGAGTGTCTCATTGTATAGCTTTTCTTACTATTTGCAGTAAGTATTGCATTATATATATGTATAACTTATGCAAGTCTACTGGTATCAACATTTTACCTATTTAAATGAAGACTAGAAAACTTACTCCCTTTTCCATCTCTTTACCCTCCTTCACTTACTATATAATTGTCTTAAATATTTTCTCTACATACTTTGAGAACCATATCAGGCAGTGTTAAAATTATATTTGCTCATATATTTTCTCTTTCCATTGTTCTTCCTTCTTCCCTAATATTCCAAGATTCCTTCATTTATCATTTCCATTCTGTTCAGAGAACCTCTCTTTAGCCATTCTTAGGGTAGATCTACTAGTGAAAAATTCTTAGTGTTCCTTCATTTGAGAATATCTTGATTTCTCCTTCTTTCCTGAAGGATATTTTCACTGGATGTATGATTCTGAGCTGACAGTTCTTTTCTTTCAGAATTTGAAAAATATTTTGCCATTTTCTTCTGTCCTGCATCAGTTCTGATGAGGAATTCCTTATCATTTTAATAGCCTTATCCCTACTGATAAGGTGTTTTTCTCTGGCAGCTTACACACTTTTTCTTTGTTTTTAATTTTCAGGAATTTAATCATGATGTGTCTTGGCATGAATATTTTTGGTGTTTAGGATTTGCTCAGCTTCATGAATCTGTTGGCCTTCTGCCAAATTTGGGAAATTCTTAGCCATTATACCTTTAAACTTTGTTTTTTACTTTTTACCTTAAGCTTCAAATTTTTTTATTCCCATCATCTTTCTCAATTCTTATGAGACTACAATGACATGAATGATAGTTATTTTATTATAGTTCCACATGTTCCTGAGGGTCTATTCATTTTTTAAAGCTCTATTTTCTCTCTGTTGTTCAAATTGGGTAATTTTAACTTTTCTATCTTCAAGTTCACTGATTATTTCCTATGTCCTGTTCATTCTTCTGCTGATCTTATCTATTTAGTTTTTTATTTCAGTTATTTTTCAGTTTTAATATTTCCATGTATTTCTTCTTTATATCTTCAGTTTCTTTGCTGAGACTTTTTATTTTTGGTTGAGACTTCCTAATTTTTTCATTTGTTTCAAGTGTGTTTGTAATTTTCTGTTGAATCATTATTATGATGAGTGCTTTTAATTCTCAAATCTCTGTCATCTTAAGGTTGGTATCTGTTAGTTGTCTTTTTTCATTGAAGTTGAGATTTTTCTGGTTCTTGGTATGATTTTTGGTTAAAACTCAGATATTTTTGTTATGTTATGATACTCTGGAGTTTATTTAAATGTTGGGTTTTAGTAAGTTTCCTCTGATATTGCTCTAGTTTTCTGATATTGCTCATGTTCCCATTTGGTCTCTATTGATACAAGGCAGGGTGCAGATGAGATTTTCATTACTGATGGTCACTGGTCAGGTGTGGGAGTTTGATTTCTCTACTAGGCCTCCAGTGATACCACACTGACTGCAAGAGGGAGGGGCATCTCCTTCCTGCTCCCCTTGTGGTTTCCATGGATATTGTGGATGAGAGGATGTCTCATTACTGCCAAGTGTGGGTGAATGTCCTAAATCCCCACTCTGACACCACCCTGACAAGGGTGTCAAGACACTTTATAGCCTGAGGAAGGTGCAAGTCTACACTCTTCATTAACATTTGCTGGCAAGAGTGTGGGTGGAGCCAAAGACTTTCTGTGGTGTGTAGTCAGAGTAGAACACTTACTGTCTAAAAATTTCTGTTTTGTTAGGTTGCCCCTTTTCTGGCCCTTTAGCTAGAGAGAGCAGGCTTTTCTTATTTCTTTATTTTCTTTTTTTTATCAGTGCCCATTGGTGCTTCCAGATTTCCAGGTTCTCCATTACCTAGTCTGGGAATATGAAGAAAAATGAATACTTAGGGAACTCTCCACCATGCCATTCCTTGGGTCCTGAGGTCCCAGGCCTATCTCTCTTTTCCCCCTCCACTTTCAATATTTTAATGGTTGTTTTATACATAATATCCAAGGTTTTTATCTGTACTTAGCTGGGTAAGTTAGAAAAATTGAATAGATTCTATTTTTCCAGAAGCAAAAATTCATAAAGATTTGAATAGTTAATTTACCTGTCTTTTCTTTTATGGCTTCTCGGTTTGTGTCATGCTTAGAAAGGTCTTCTCTACTCTGAAATGAAAGACAAGAGCTCCTATATTTTCTTCTACTACTTTGTCTTAATTTTTTAATTTGCATCTTTGATCCACCTGAAATTTATTTTGGTTTATGGCATGAGATCAGGAGCCAACTCTTTTTTTTTCTAGTGGGAAACACATTTGTCTCAGCACCATTTATTAATTGAATCATCTCTTCTTCCTACTGATTTTAAATGCTGTCTTTTCAATATACCAAATTCCAGTATGATTTGGGTCTCTTTACTTTATAATGCATAAGACGTTGTATGCCAGTTCCATTTCATTATTATTCTTTTGCAGAAAGGCCTTGTTTATTCTTCAATGATTTTTTCCCAGAGGAATTTTAAAATAAGCTTGATTAATTAAAAAATGCCTATAGTGCTGGATATGTGTCACTATGCATTTGTCCAAACACAGAGAATGTACAACACCAAGAGTGAACCCTAAGGTAAACCGTAGGGCTTTGGCTGATAATGATGTGTCAATGTGGGTTCATCCTTGGTTTAAGAAAAAGTATCATTCTGGTGAGTGATGTTGATAAAGGTGTCAGGTATGCATGTGTGGAGGCAAGGGGTATCTGGGAAATTTCTATAACTACCTCCCAATGTTGTAAATGTCATAAACATAAAAATGCTCTAAAAAATAAAGTTAAAAAAATTCCTGTTAGCGTTAAAATAGGATCATGTTAACATTATAGGTGAATTTAAACAACAAAGTATGTCATCCCATTCATTTAACTTTTATGACCCAATGCAATGTTTTATATTTTCTTTATGTGCTCCCTATACATTTCTAGTTATGTCTATTCTTAGAGTCTACTTCTTTTTTATGAACAAAACACTTTATTAAAGTTTTGTAAAAGATACAAAACTTAGAAAACGTGATCCCTATCCTCACTCACCTGCATACTCATAAAGGGGATAAAGTTTGAAAACAAATAGTTATAGTACAAAGGAGAGAATAGAAAAAACTGTAAGTTAGTGGTTTTAAAAATTTTAACTTGACATCTAAAATTTTTCATTATATGTTTAAATAGCTGCAAAGGATATAATTTTTCAAAATATAGTATATGTTTACATTTTTAAATTGCTATGCTCTATGTATTCAATAGCATTTATTTTCTATTTTTTATTGGATTATAGCTGCTTTACAATATTCTGTTAGTTTATACTGTACAGCAAAGTGAATCGGCTATATGTATACATATATTCCCTCTTTTTTGGATTTCCTTCTCATTTAGGTCACCACAGCATTGAGTTGAGTTCCCTGTGCTATACAGTAGCTTCTCATTAATTACCTATTTTATACATAGTATCAGTAGTGTATATGTCAATCCCAATCTCCCAGTTCATCCCACTCCACCCCTTTCCCCCTTGGTATCCATACGTTTGTTCTCCACGTCTGTGTCTCTATTTTTGTTCTGTAGATAAGATTGTCTCTACCAATTTTTTCAGATTCCACATATATGCATTAATATACGACATTTTTTTGTTTTTCTTTTTTTTGTTTGTTCTTATAGTTGCAATTGTAAACGTTATGTTTTTTTTCATGGCATTTTAAAAATGTGTTTAAAAAAATTAAAAAATTTAAAAATGTGTTTACATATGAACACTTGCATTTTTAACTTTATTTTTGTGTTATTGGTCTTATTGATCTCTCCTATATTTTAAAGAATAAAATATGTTTATTAATAAGTAAATATAAGTTTGGATTAATTTTGAACGATATAAATCTTAATACAGAATGCTTGATAATACTTTCTCTGCTTTAGAAAAGGTGATTTAGCAATATTTATAGCTCTTATTTTTTTCTATCTTATACAATATTTATTTTAATGACCTTCTCAGGCCTAAATTACAAAGTTGCATGGTGGATTTATTTTTTCATTTCTTTTTTTAAAAATTGAAGTATAGTTGATTTATAATATTGTGTTAGTTTCAGGAGTACAGCATGGTGATTCAGTATTTTTGTGAAATATTTCAACCTTACTAATAAGTTGAAAGGACAAAGAACTCCTGTATCTCCTTCACCCATATTACTCAATGGCTAACATTTTAGCATACTGATTCCATTTCTCCCTTTCTCTGTAGACAAACACACCCACACACATGAACACACACACAATCATTACTCCTTTTTTTTCATTACTCTTTTTTTTTTACAACTTTATTGGAGTATAATTGCCTTACAGTGGTGTGTTAGTTTCTGCTTTATTTCTGCTGAAAGTTCAGCTGTTAACCTTATGGGTATTCCCTTGAGTGTTATTTGTTGTTTCTTCCTTGCTGCTTTTAATATGTTTTCTTTGTATTTAATTTTTGACAGTTTGATTAATATGCGTCTTGGCGTATTTCTCCTTGGATGTATCTTGTATGGGTCTGTTTTTGCTTCCTGGACTTGATTAACTATTTCCTTTCCCATATTAGGGGAGTTTTCAACTATAATCTCTTCAAATATTTTCTCAGTCCCTTTCTTTTTCTC
>NW_020172669.1:937437-937626 GCF_003031525.2 Neophocaena asiaeorientalis asiaeorientalis | reverse complement strand
GGACCAGTGTCCTGAAGTTGGCTCTGCCACCTCAGAGGCACAGCCCTGACGCCTGGCTGCAGCACCAAGAGCCTTTCATCCACACAGCTCAGAATGAAAGGGAGTAAAGGAGAAAGAAAGAAAGAAAGATAGATAGGAAGAAAGAAAGAAAGAAAGGAAGGAAGGAAGGAAGGGAGGAAGGAAGGGAGA
>NW_020172669.1:937133-937386 GCF_003031525.2 Neophocaena asiaeorientalis asiaeorientalis | reverse complement strand
ACTGTGGAGATTTAATCCGCTGCTCCTGAGCCTGCTGGGAGAGATTTCCCTTTCTCTTCTTTGTTCTCACAGCTCCCAGGGGCTCAACTTTGGATTTGGGCCCGCCTGTGCATGTAGGTCACCGGAGGGCACCTGTTCTTTGCTCAGACAGGACGGGGTTAAAGGAGCAGCTGCTTCGGGGACTTTGGCTCACTCAGGCTGGGGGGAGGGAGGGGGGCGGATGTGGGGTGAGCCTGCGGCGGCAGAGGCCAGC
>NW_020172669.1:932423-937023 GCF_003031525.2 Neophocaena asiaeorientalis asiaeorientalis | reverse complement strand
CCCAGCCCCGCCCGCCCCGGCAGGTGAGCAGACAAGCCTCTCGGGCTGGTGAGTGCCAATTGGCACCGATCATCTGTGCAAGAATCTCACCGCTTTGCCCTCCGCACCCCTGTGGCTGCGCTCTCCTCCACGGCTCCGTAGCTTCCCCCTCCACCACCCGCAGTCTCCGCCCTTGAAGAGGCTTCCTAGTGTGTGGAAACCTTTCCTCCCTCCCACTGGTGCAGGTCCCATCCCTATTCTTTTGTCTCTGTTTATTCTTTTTTCTTTTGCCCTACCCAGGTACGTGGGGACTTTCTTGTCTTTTGGGAGGCCTGAGGTCCTCTGCCAGCCTTTAGTAGGTGTTCTGTAGGAGTTTTTCCACGTGTAGATGTATTCCTGGTTTATCTATGGGGAGGAAGGTGATCTCCACGTCTTACTCTTCCACCATCTTCCTCTCGTCTCCCATTACTCTTTTTTATAAACCAATTAGTTTGATAACAATGTTCAGATATATGCCCTATCATCCCAAAATACTCCAGTCTGTACTTCACAAAAGCAAGGATGTTATCTCTCATAGTCGGAAATAAGAGTATCAAAATCAACAAATCAACATTGATACAGGACTACCATCCAAATTACAGATCCTATTCAATTTGCCAAGTGTACAGCTATGCCTTTTTATTTTCTGGTCCAAGATGCAATCCAGGATCACATGTTACTTTTAGTCTTCATTTATTTACATTCTCCGCAGTCTAGAACATTTTCTCAATCTTTTCTTGTTTTCATGACCTTGACAGTTTAGTAAGTACACGTCTTCCATTTTGTATGACGTCCCTCAACCTGGGTCTATTTGGTAATTACTCCTGTCCAAACTCAAGCCATGCAACCCTGGCAGAAAGAACACAGAAATGATAATATGCTTTAAACAGTGCATCAAGGGGCAATGATGGCAATTCTGTTCCACCAGTGATGGTAGTCTTCTTTACTTGCATAAGATGGTGTCTTCCAGTTTCTGCATTTTAGAGTCATCATTTTTTCCCTTATAATTTTTGCCTTTTTTGAGGAGCTACTCTGAGGCTATTCCACTGCCCCATTCTTCAATCAAACACCCACTAACTTGCCTTGATTCCTGCCTAACTTACCTGCTACTATGGTAATTCTCAAATGATGATTTTCTCTTTACATTATTCCTTATGCATTCATTAGCTTACATTCTACTCTAATGAACTTTTATTTCTCCTCCTTTTTAAAAACTCATTAATCTTTTGTATTTATATGGACTTATGGATTCCTATATTTATTTGGTTGTAGTCGTTCACTATCATTATTTATTTTGATACTCAAATTATCCTATATTTGGCTAGTGGGAATCCTTTCAGGCTTGATCCAATGTCCTTTTGACACATCCCCTTAATTCTTTGATTGCCTCCTTATGTGTCAAACACAATAAGATGTTCCAGGATCATCTTGTACTTTTCCTGCTCTGGTCCCATAATCGGTCATTTTCCAAGGAGCCTTGGTTCCTTTTAAATAAGGGTGATAATTATAAACCAAGATCTGTGCATTCAGTGCCCTCTAGTATACAGAGCTAGGAAATATTTTTGTACATATGTGTTCGTGTGTGTACACAATACACTCACACCCCACATAAATCTATATTTATTTTTCTGTGTATGCCTGTGATTAATACACATCAATATCTCCAACTCAAATCCAACATCCCAGGACTCTTTCTAGCCTTCCCCTTTCCATATTTGTAAATCCCTTCTCCAACAGTGAGATACCTAGCTCTCATTATTCTCTATATGTTTACTGATATGTTCAATATTCTTATATATAATCAATTTCCTGGCTGGTGATTTCCTCAGCCCACTGGCTCCTCAGCCTTGTCACCTTCTAAATCTCAGCCAAACCATCTCCAAGAGAAGGGAAAAGAAAAGGAAGAAGGATGTTCTTACGGTTTTTAATAATTTACATGTATTTGTGTTGTTGATTTAAGGTATGCAGTCATATCATCTGTGGAAAATAAAAAAAAATTAACTCCTCCTTTTCAAAGTTCATGTGTCTTTCTTCTCACTCTTAGCTATTTGCTCTAGAAAGTTCTCAAATAATGTTAAGTAATAGAGATAATAGTGGACGTCTCTGCCTTATTTCTGACAAATAGTAACACGTCTAGTATCACTATACCGTTTAGCAATATGCTAGTTATTTTCTCATTCTCACTTTATTTCTTTATTATTATTATTCTGTTCATTTTGTCCTGTTTTATTAATAGTTTGCTTTTATTAATCAGGCATGGCCATTGAATTTTATAAAAAGACATGTTGTATTTGGAAATGATTATAAGATTTTTCTTTGACAAATTTGCGTGTTTAACTTTATTAATAGATTTCCTAATATTGAATCTTCCTTGCATTTCTGGTTTAAACTCACTGTTTTGGTGTATTTTTCTTTTAATGGACTGATGGCTTCTAATTGTTGACATTTAATTTGTTTCTTTTTTCCATTGGTGTTAAGAATTGGCAATTGATTATAGTTTTCTTTTATCAGATTTTTTGTATCTGTTTGGAAACTTTTCTTCTCTCTCTTGCTCTATAGCACGTTAAACAGCATTAACGTACTTTGTTTCTTTAAAATCTGATAGAATTGGAGACTTCCAGTTTTAGCTCCAATATGTAAAGAGCTTGGAAGTCATCACTTCTGTCCTAACAACAAGAAATAGCTTAATAAACTGAAAACCACTGATTCTTCTGAGACGCATCAGAAAACTGAGGTTTCAAGGCAAACTGCCACCCCAAAATCTGGAGAAACAGGTGAATTCAGAGTCAAAGTCCAGATCTACTTACCTGGAGTAGAAGCTGCTAGAGCCATACATTGGTAGGAATACTTAAATGGTAATTTTGACAAATTGATTGAGGGTAAGTTTGGACCAGTATGTTCTAGTTCGAAAGTAAGAAACTCCTGGGGGGCCACACTTTTATGGATTTAACTTATAGGAACCCCAATAGATTTTTAAGGTGAAGAACTGAGAAAGATCCCCTTGTGGTTGTGACTGGGGGAGGGGAAAAGTAATCCTTATGAAATATGCTGTGAGCATTCTCCATAACAAATGCCTACTGTACAAGGCATAATACTTTACTGGACCCTTATACCAGCTGGGAGAATGGCATTTCCATCACTCCAGTCCCTTCTAACTTTCCTGTCTCACCAAACAGAGGGAAGCTATACCACTGAAGAAACACTTGTGAAGGTCACAGCCTAGAGAACAGACCCATTAGGAGACTGAAATTTAATAGTAAGATTATACAACACTATACAACCCCTTTCCCTATACCTTACCACCATACCAAAAAGGTGCCAGTATAATAACAGTAGATTACATCTGAAAGAGCTGCAAATCACAGACTCTCCCTGAGGAAGAGTACTTATGGAAACCTCAAATCAACGGAGGAGACAAAAACAAGGACACTGGAGGAATGTGAGGCCTCTGGCACCTATACCTACAGCAACCATAAAATTCAGTCCAACTCCTAGGCATATTAACATAAATAATTTTACTAATATACCTCAGTTCTTATTACCTGCTACAACATGTCTGGCTTTCAACAAAAAATTGCATGACATGCTGAAAGTCAAGGAAATACACAGTCCAAAGAGACAAATCAAGCATCAGAGCCAGACTCAGATACGGTATGAATGTTGGAATTACCAGACAGGGAATTTAAAATAACTATGAATTAATATGCTAAGGACTTAAATGGAAAAAATAGACAACATGCAAAAATAGATAGGTAATATAATCGGAAAGAAATTCTAAAAAAGAATGAAAAGGAAATGCTAGAAATGAAAAAACACTGTAGCAGAGATAAAGAATTACTTTGATAATCTCATTCATAGACTAAAACTGAGGAAAGAATCAGTTAGCTTGAAGACAGGTCAGTAGAAACTTCCTAAACTGAAATGAAAGGAGAGAAAAAAAGATTTAAAAACAGAACAGAGCATACAAGAACTGTGGGACAATTTCAAAGGGTGTAATATAGGCACAATTGGAATACCAGAAGGAGAAAAGAGAATGGAAAAGAAGAAGCAATTTGAAGTGATAGCAGAGACCTTTCCAAAATATATGACAGACACAAAGGACAGATCCAGGAATTCAGAGAATACCAAGCAGAAGAAATGTGAAAACAAACAAATAAACCTACACCTAGACATATCATATTAAAACTTCAGAAAACCAAAGACAAAGAAAACCTTGAAAGAAGTCAGATTATTCACAATTGCTACAAATTGCAAGATACTTACATATCCTTCAATAAGTGAATGGATAAACAGTGGTACATTCATACAATGGAATATTATTCAGCTATAAAAAGAAATGAGATATCAAGCCACAAAAACACATAGATGAATCTTAAATGCATATTTTCTAAGTAAAAAAATGCCAATCTGGAAAGTCTACATATTGTGTGATTCCAGCTATATGACATTCTGGAAAAGGCAAAAGTATAAATGTTTAAAAGATCAGTATTTGGCAGGGTTTCTGGGGACATAGGGAAAGACCATGGAGAGTGTTAACAGGTGAAGCACAGGAGATTTATAAAGGTGGTGAAACTGTTTTGTG
>NW_020172669.1:863759-932306 GCF_003031525.2 Neophocaena asiaeorientalis asiaeorientalis | reverse complement strand
GTTTTAAAGGTGGTGAAACTGTTTTGTGTGATACTGTAATGGTGGATACATGACACTATGCATTTGTCAAAACCTATAAAACTTTACGACACAGAGTGAATCTCAATGTATGCAAATGAAAAACTCATTTAGGAGGTCAGAGGTTCACAGAAAAGAATGCAGACTAAGACAAGAGAATCTAAACCTATTATCAGTATATGAAACAACTTCACTGAAAGGAGTGTGGGAAAAAGAGGCTGACATAAGTAAGTTTGGAAATGAGTGGAATCTGTAAGGCTAAAGGCAAAAGGAAATGTACATAAGCCTTGTATTTTAGTTAGTAAAGTTTTGTCTCATGTGAGTACAGGTTATGAATTCTGATCATTGTTATACATGTATGCCAGCATTCAACAATTAATTAAATGGATGGTGGATAGTGCTAAACAGGTTTCTCACCACTGGAGTGGAAATTTACAGAAAAGCAAGTAAAAGAGGCTGGAGTGATCCATGTACTAATGAATTAGAGTTGGAGACATTGATATGCACTCATGTTTTGTTTAGTTACAGATGGTTACATATAGAAATATTTATAGATATGTGTACATACACAGGTCAGTATACGTACATATATTTTCTTTCTCTTTCAGGTGAGAGGGCCTAGAAGCAATGACACTTCTGTAGCAACAAGCACACCTACCACCCAGACATTGGTTTTTAATACTGTTCTCCAGTAAAAGGAATCAGGGTTCCTTGGAGAAACTGCAGATTCTAGGACTGGGGCAGGAATTTACAAAATGAACTTAAAGCTTCTAGTGCCAGAAAGTAGGAAAGCATGAAAAAAAAATCCCTAAAATGATGGAAGTATGTCAAATGGACAAAGAACCTAACTAAAAGAGCTCCCAATGGCCAAAGCTGGAATAATTTAACAGCAAAATAAAATAGTATTGGATTATAACCCAAAATTTGAAGTAGATATCCATGAAATAAATATCATGTAAATAAATGATTGACTAAATCATTGTATGAGGGAGAGATGATAGATCGTCTGTGCAGAAGAATTCCGAATAATTTCAATAGACACTTCACCCTCAGGATATTCCTCACTCCTTAAGCATGAGCTACACATAGTGACTTCCTTCCAAAGAGTATAGTATGAAAAGGTGGGAGTGAGAGGACTAACTTTGCAGTAGAGAAACCAGACAAATACTACCTCAGCCAGGTAATCAAGGTTAACATCTACAGTGATAAGTCATGATGATAACATGCTCACTTAATATGACATGACTTGAATGGCACTTTACCTCTATGGTCTTCTTCCCCAAAGTCTATAAACCTAGTCTAATCATGAGGAAAACTTCAGAGAAATCCCAATTCAGGGATATTCTACAATATACTTGACATGTACTCCTCCAAACAGCCAAGACCATCAAAAACAAGGAAAGTCTGAGAAACCACCACAGCCAAGAGGAACTTAAGGAGACATGGTGACTATATGTAATGTGGTATCCTGGCTGGGACATCATGGGACAGAAAAAGGACATCAGGTGAAAACTAGTAAATCTGAATAAAATATGGACTTTAATTAGTAATGTATCAATATTGTTTTGTTAACAAATATACAATACTAATGTAAGATACTAAAAATAAGGGAAGAATGGTATGGGGTATTTTGGAACTCTCTGTCCTATCTCTGCAAATTTTTGGTAAATTTAAGTGTCCTAAATTTTTTTAATGTATTTTTAAAAAATCTGGTAGAATTTACCCATGAAATAATTTTGGGCCTGGTGCTTTTGGGGAAGAATTGCTCTTTGACAATTTTCTCAGTTTCTTATACGGTAATTTGTTTGGTTATATTTTCTATCTATGTGTCCTGGGAGTAAGTTTTGGTAATTTTTATTGTGTAGAAAATAAAATTTAAAAGTCCAGGTTTTCAAATTTGTTTGTGTGAAGCAGAACAGGATTTCGAGGAATACATTTAGGATTAGACTAGTAAGCTCCCAACTCCTGGGCCTTTTACAGCTCCTCCAGTGCAGGCAACTAAATTCCCCAACTGCAAACTCTCCTTCACTCTTTTCTGAACTGTTGCTACTTCTAGCAGAAATCCTAGCAGCAATTTCAGTTCTTCCATTCCAGTCTTGCTTTACTCTCCTGTCTCTCCTGTTATAAGTCAGACTTATAGCCTGGTGCCCCAAGTTCCCATGTTGACCCTCTATTAATTAACACCTCTACCTTCCCTAGCAATGTATCAGTACCTGGAATTGGGCTGGCTTTTTCTGTCCTCTGCTGGATTCATTTGCCTAGACTCCTGCAGAGCTAGAGCTCCATACAGATACCTACACTGTCAATGATATCTGATTTTATTATCCAGAGCCACTTGCTATCCTACTCTGGTTTCAACCTGTTTCCTAGACCTCCTCTAAGCCACCTGTTTCATTTGCTACCAGGGGACCATTCTTTGGAGCCTTCTCCACATCCTTCCACTTGTTAAGTGGTGCCCCCTGGAGTTATACAACATGGCAGTCACCATCCCTTTTCTCTCCCCAAGGAATCCCTTCTGGCTCTCAGGAGTTTTCACTTCAATCCTGATAAATGAATCATTATTTTGTTCCAGCTTAAGTCAAGGTCCTACCTGATGACTTTTGCAAGGTAAAAGGGGGAATTCTTTCCATCTACAAATTTTTCTCCTTTCTGTTCCCCCCTTTGATGTGAATTTATGATTCCAGGGATCTGTGTTAGGTGTTTCTTGGGGTTTACATGCACAAATTTCCCTTTCAACAGAAGGCGCCTTATAACAACCAGCAACAGGGAAGAGCAATTTAAGAAAATGCTGCTAAAGCACAGAGGCTAAAGCAGATTGACTTCAGTTTCCAAGCTGCCCTCTGCAGCTGACCACCAATATATCTGCCTGTCCAGGGATGTTTGAAGGGATTTAGCATTTTGTTCGGGCTTTTGTAGCGAGGATTCTGAGATCATTGCCTTAATAGAAGACACACACCCAGGGGAACGACTACAAACTGCTTTAGCAAAAGAATTTCTACCAACTGTTTTTTGTAGGAGACAGCATCACTTTCAAAGCAAGATACTTTTTTAGCATACGGTATTTGTCTTTTTCTTTCTGACTTACTTCACTCTGTATGACAGACTCTAGGTCTATCCAAGCAAGATACTTTTTAAACAGAAATCTTTGAAAAAGTTTAAAGCAGTTCTTGTTTAAATGTTACCAGTTCCCTCTGGTGGGTTCAGGCTATAACAATGGGAAATTTGAGATCAGTGGGATGGAGGAGATCTTTTTGGCTACTAGGGCTATTAATGGAAGTGATGGAGGTTGTAATAACTGCCTGGTAAGATAGTAGATTCTGTGTTTTATGAAAAGTGAGAAGGGGTAGTCAGGCCAATGTCAGATGAAGTGTGTTGGGTCCTATGAAAGGGATTTCTGCTCCAGGTAACCATTTACTGACTGGTTTCTGAAATCTTTTAAAAGCCTACAATCCTTGATTTTATATTACAGGAATTCAAAAGGAGTAGAAGATCAAAGAAAGCTGATAAAACTGGGAAAATTTTTTAGAGGAGGTGGAACTGGAAGTGCTGGGGCAAAATCCTGTCCAGGGTCTTGTCTGTCTGCTAATCTGCCGAATCAGAACAAAATGGAGAAATTTTGTTAAGACTCTAGAACCTTACTCCTCCACACTCTACCCTCTGTAACATAGGAGGAACCTGGAAGGCGCACTTTGAAATCAGTGTATTCACTAGAAGCTTGGGTTTTATAGAATGATCAAATACTTGGGACACAGCAGGAGGGCCACAGGTGCTCACTGGCTGTTCCAGAGATGGGTTGGAGGTGGAATCTGAGCATGAGCAGGAAGCTGTAGCCCTAAAGAGAATGATGTGGAGGTGGGGGATACTAGGTGGGTAAACATCTGTGCCTCCGGTGGAGCTATATCTACCCATGGGAGAGGAAAATGTTTGTGAAGTCTGGAGAATGTTTTCAGGGTCTAGGTCCCCAGATATGAGTGCAGCAGCCCAAAGCCTACTCTTGCAGACCGGTGAGCTTGGTGAACTCTG
Source organism: Neophocaena asiaeorientalis asiaeorientalis (assembly GCF_003031525.2). Classification (NCBI taxonomy): domain Eukaryota; kingdom Metazoa; phylum Chordata; class Mammalia; order Artiodactyla; family Phocoenidae; genus Neophocaena; species Neophocaena asiaeorientalis. The sequence continues at coordinate 928,265 of NW_020172669.1, read as the reverse complement.
CCCACAGGATGAGGTCTGAAACTCACCTTTATTTGAAATACAGAAGGCCTGATCCACCCCGGCTATTTCCACATCTCTGGCATTAAAGGGTGTGGTTGCTCCACTGATTCCTAGTACAGAATAGCCCAGGTTGGGGACTGTCAGACCTGTACCTTCGTCCACCATGCTTTGGATGCTCAGAGTGGAAGGTGTTTAACTCAGCATGCATTTGGCTGTGTGAGTGTGGAGTTAAGAAGAACTCTGTGTCACTCTGGTGAACTTGGACAATTACCTTATCAAATTTACTTCATTAAAAGGAGGGGTACCATGTTGCTGCTGGATTTCATTGTGTTTTCTTGTCCTTCTGGTCAGAATCCGCCCTGGAATTTTTTTTCCTCTCACCTTCTTGTGGCTCTCTCACTTAGCAGAGCTCTTGTACAGATCTTTTAACAGCATGAGTCAGTAGGGAAGGAGTTAATCCCACCTGCTTTGGTCTCTAAATATTATTTTATATGCCCCTTGGAGGCCTGTTGCTCTCACCTCCTGCTGTTAATCCTAAATTTTATTATTGTCTCACTTAGCCAATATGCAAAGCACTCACTTTCCCTTCCCCAGACATGCGTCACCATCCCTAGCCCTGGGCCTCTCCTGAAGCCAGTGCTCAGCTGTTGAATAATTTCATGACTTCAGTGCTGTAGTGGCTGCTTATAAAGGCCACGTTCTCATTTTCTCAGAAAAACAAACTGCAATTTAGGTACACTATCACTAGATGGAACTAGTCTGTTAGAGCAACTTGAGGCCAAGTCCAAAAATTTGAGCTCTGGGTATGTTGTTCAGGCGTTTTCTAGAATTATAAATCTCTTTATTAAAACTGTTGAACTCCAATTTAGACATCAGAGTATATAATTCTCTTAAATGCAATAGATGCCCTAGGTAGAGTCTGTTACCTTTTCTTATTGATCTCTTGCTTTCCCTTTATCAGCTCAACTGGTATCATAACTTACAGTCAAAAGTCTCTTCCAACAGGTACTTTTTATTCAGACTTGGAGTTGCTTTTACATCAAAGCCCCCTACCTCCAGATGCTTATCCCTCAATGGTTAGCAAAAACCAAACTGTTGATCTCAGCCATAGGCTGTCTATTCACCTTGCCTCCACTGTTTGAGCTAATTATAGGGAACAAACTGCCCACTAAGGAAGAGAAAAGCTTCACAGAGGTGTGATGGTGCTGAAAGTGTTCAAGCTACCCCCTCCCTTAGTCTCTTTTCCTGAAATCAGAAAAGATACTTTCTTACTTGACACCTTCTAGCTTCCCTCTTCCCATCAGCTCTCTGAACCCGCTGTGGGCTGCTGGCTTAATTTCCACAATAGCTGCAGTTAATTAGTATCCCAGGGTAACTGACTTCCCTTAGCAACAGAGGTAACAATGGCTTTAGCTCACAAATTACCTTAGCTACAGTTTCCTTTCACTGATAAAAACATATTCAACAATACTTAAACAAGTTTTAAACAAAATTACTCTGACGTCCACTCATCAACAAATATTTATTAAGCTCCTTCTGTGTGCAAATCACAGAACTGGCCACTGGGTATAGAGATCTGAATCAGCTATGGTCCTTTCTCTTGGGGAACTCAAAAAGGAATTGGAAACAGAAGATATGAACTAAAATAAGTCTACTGCAAGATAGTATTAAATGTATGGCTTGATTTGAAGACCTGGAGGGTGTCTGAGGAAGGTGAAGGTCTTTGGGCCTGGGGGAGGTGGGTTTTAAACTTGAAGGGACAACTATGGAGCCTGACAGATTTTAACTCAAACCCTAACCTTGCCACTAGTTATGTGATCTCGAGCAAGTTACTTGAACTTTCTGAGCTTCAGTTTCCTTTCCTGTAAATGGGGAAGACTAAAGTGCACCTCAAAATGTTTATGTAAGGATTAGAAATTACATAGATAAAGCACCTAATACATTGCCAGGTCAATAGTCCCTTTTTTCATCATTGATAACTCAGGCTCGATAGGCTTAGCTAGGTGAAAAGGAAAGGGATGAAAATTACTTTTGGAAGAAAGTGCATCAAAATGCTGAGGGAGGGCACTGGGACAAGGTTGGGAAGGGAAGGCAAAGGAAATTACTTAGCTTAAAATGAGAGGCTGGGAGCAGGGGGAGATTAGATTGGAAAGGTAGCTGAGATTTTGTCACAAGGACTCTTAGTTTAAATATCAAAGCTGGAAGAAAACTTTGGAAATATGTTGGTCCAAGCTCTTCATTTGATTGATGACGTGACTTTCCTTTCATTGGTCCTAAGTCAGATGACTCTTCATTTTGAAGTAGAGTTTTATTTTCAAATTAAATTGAAAAGTTAATGGTTTTAAACTTCTATAATGTCCCCTCTCAGTAGAGCTTTAGTATACATCTAGCTATTGATATGAGGATAACTATATCCTTATGAGAGGTACTAAAAAAGAGAGACTCCTTGACGTGGACTGGGCCATGAGCTAGCTGACTGGAGAAAAGGGGTAAAGAAGAGGTGATGAAGGAACAGTTTGCTGCTCCCAAAGTTTCCTAAGAAATCCCAGGTTTTGATGCTACCCAAGGCTATCTTCACACTTTATGTAAATCAAGAAGAATGTCTGGTTGCTTTTGATTATCAAATTATCATTGCTATCACTGTAAATGATTACAAATAATATCTGAAGTTGTATTTACATAACGCTTCTTGCCTTTTCAAAGAACACTCAAATCTGTTCTCTCATTTTCTTCTTACACCAGACCTGGAGATAGTTAAGCTATCCCCACCCACACCCCACACACATATCACCTCAGTTCTACAGATGAAGAATCCAAGGCCCAGAAAGTTGAAATTACTTGCTGCAGAACACATAGAGAATTAATGACTAGAACCCAGGTCTTCTAACTCCTATCCAGGGCTGCTGACTATAGTTGGGAGTACAGCGTATGTTGGAGAAAGTGACAACAGATAGTCTATGGGATTATCATTCAAAATCCTGTCTCTGGGAAGCCTTGTTCTTCATTACCTTTCCCTGGTGTCTCTTGGATATCACACATTCTCACCAGCAGCCTTCCTACTCCTACATATCATCAACACTCATCCAGAAATCCTGGGGCCAGCCACAGTGCTTGGGCTTTTTTCCCACATCTAACCATTCCACAGCATACAACAAATCCTTGACAAATTTACAATGAGAAAAAAAGTAGCAGAAACCAAATGCCCTACATCTGTGACTTGATGTGGCCAAGCATAGGCTTATTTCAAAGGGTGCACAATAGAAAAGTCACTGGGCTCACTCCACCGCCACCCCAAGTCTTGCTGGTGGTTTTTTCCCCTTAGTTAGGTAAGAGGATCTTATTTTTTATAAAACAAAGGCAAACAATATTATTGCAATTCAGTAAATTTACAGAAGGAACCCCATTGGTACATGTTGTTGTATATTTTGTGGGTTTTGCTTGTTTCATACTGAGCATTCTAAAATTAGATCTTTGTATTTATCTGGTTTTCCCCATATTTATGAGAATAGAAAACTCATCAGTCTTTAAAGAGAAATCACATGCTAAACAAAATTCCACTTTCTAGAGAAACATCAGTGGAAATGATTTTCCAAATATATATAATTTTTATTATCTAGGTATTGACAAATAAATGGACATTTATTGAATACCTATAAAGTGCCATGCCTGTGCACTGTGCACAGTGCACTTTGCCTGTGCATCTCATTTCATTCTTAATTGCTATGATAGAGGGATTGCTATGCCCACTTTATAGATGAGGAAATTGGTGGATCAAAGATGTTAAGCCATTTAACATTTACAGCACAGAGATAACAAAATGTAGATCTGGGTCTTTAATCGGTCTTCTAACTCCAGACCCAGTGCTTTTCTTAACATAACACAGGAGCAAGTAAAGGAGCTTGTTCTAAAAGTAAAGTTAAAAAAAATAAAAATAAAAAAATAAAAGTAAAGTTAATTTTTAGTAAAGAACTAGGTAAGCAAATGTTCATGAGTTACAGACATTCCAAATTTCAGATACAATTCACTTGGTCACTTAAAAAATAAAAGACTTAATCAATCACAAAGAATTCCACTTAAACATTATCTAAAGTGATTAATAAGAATGACATTTCCCTACCAACTCCAAATGATAAAATCAATTTGGCAACTTTACCAATAGTTTGAACTTGAAACACTAATCTTATAAGAAAGCCTATATATTAAAATTGTCATAGTATGACACAAATATAACAGAATCTTTTCAATTTCTATTAAGCTGATTTTTCTTTTAAAGAAGAGTCAGAAAGCCTAAAAACCCTTTAAATCCATTGAGCCCCTTGCATTTTATTTAAGAGGTTTCATTTTTCAAGCCAAAGCCCAGAAGACAAAACAAGCTCATTTAATTCACACCCCAGAATTGTAATTGCTCTGCTCGAGCCAATGTCTAAGTGCCTGTATTAAGGGCTTCCCACTGACCAGAAAGTGTTAATCATCAATCTACACAACTTTATTTTATACTTTTAAGCTACTCCTCGCTTTCTGCTTGGTTAGGATTGCCTATAAACAGAAGACGCACAGTAATTTTTAATTTCTGATAAACAACAAATAATCAAATAAATATGTCCTGTGCAATAATTAGGATATGATTATACTAAAAAATTCATTGTTCATCTGAAATCAAATTTAACAGGACATCCTGTATTTTTATTTGCTAAATCTGGCAACACTACTCTCGATAAACTAATGCCATAGAATAGAGATTTCTCAACTTCTTACCCAAAAATAAGTTCCAGAAGTATCAAGGAGTCAAATGGAAGGGGCAATTGTGTAAAGGTATCAGGAAAATACATGGAAAAATTATATGCAATCTTGAAGTGGAAAGGCCTTTCTAAGGAAGATGCGAAACCCAGAAAACAAAAAGTTTGATAAATCTAACTACATACAACATTTTAAATGTATTTTTTGCATGAAAATACAATAAAGTTGAAAAACAATTCTGAAGAAACATCTTCAATACACCTGATCCACAGTAGACTGTTATTTAATATGTAAAGATCTTTTACAAATCAATAGGTAAAAAAGAAAACACATAAATAGAAAAATGAATAAAGGCCATAAATACACAGTTCACTGAAAAACAACTACACATGGCCAATAAGCACAGAAAAATATGTGTAACCTTACTAATAATTAAAGCAACATAAGTTAAAATGATAATGCAACATCATTTCCCTCCATCAGATTGGAAAATATCAAAGGCTAAGTAATGCCTAGTGTTGGTAAGGGTAGAGACATGAGCATTTCATACCTTGTAGGTGAGATTATAAATTGGTGCAACCTCTTGGGTGCGCATAATTTTGCAATATCTATGAATACGAAAAATGCATTTATCCTTGACTCAAAAATTCTCATTTTAGAAGTTTGTTTTATGAAAATACTTGTACAAGTATGAAATGGTGTACATATACAAATTCATTGCAGCATTATTTGTACCAGTGAAAAATTGGGATGAAGCTAAATGTCCATTATTATAGGATCAGATAGTGTACATTCATATATTGAAACAATATTCATTCAGTTTAAAATATAATGATTTTCAAAGCTTATTGAGATTAAAGAAAAAGTAAGGATCACAGTGGAGTATACCGTGTCTTTTCTTTTTTGATTAAAATACGATATATATACATATGTTTGTATGTGCAGAAGTAGACTGGCTTTCATTGTTATACCCTTTTGTACTCTTTGAAACTTTTTGTATGAAGTGCCTGTATTACTTTTTCAATAAAAAATACCTAATCTATGAAAGATACCTATTTTGTATCTTTTTTAAAAGCCTACTTATCTCATCTCTCATTTCTTCTCTTGTTCTTATCTCAGGGTCTATTTACCAGTTATCACTGTTGTGCCAGTAGGGCCCTGCAGGGAGCTGATGATAATCGGTGGCTTGCTCCCTTTCATAACACAGTCCAGCAATCAACAATTCAATTTCCTTGTACCAGAAAGGCCCTCAGTTGTTGTTAGTATCCAGGAAAGTAACTTCTCCCAAACCCCAAAATTTCAGGGGTCATAATGTATTTCTCAAACCATGAAGGTTAGGACATACTGCATTTCTTGGATGGTAGCAAACTATTACACCCAACGCTCTTGGGTTCTTTACTGACTCTCCAGCAGATGCCGCTCTCCTCAGTACTTTCAACCATGTCGTTATCCCTTCCTGGAATGCCCTTCTTGCCTAGCTGTCGCTACAAACTTTACCCATCCCTCAAGATTCAAGTCCCCTTCAATTTGTTAATATGGTATATCACATTGATTGATTTGCATATATTGAAGAATCCTTGCATTCCTGGGATAAACCCCACTTGATCATGGTGTATGATCCTTTTAATGTGCTGTTAGATTCTGTTTGCTAGTATTTTGTTGAGGATTTTTGCATCTATGCTCATCAGTGATATTGGCCTGTAGTTTTCCTTCTTTGTGACATCTTTGTCTGGTTTTGGTATCAGGGTGGACATGGGAGCAACCTAAGTGTCCATTGATAGGTGAATGAATAAAGAAGATGTGGCACATATATACAATGGAATATTACTCAGCCATAAAAAGAAATGAAATTGAGTTATTTGTAGTGAGGTGGGTGGACCTAGAGTCTGTCATATAGAGTGAAGTACGTCAGAAAGAGAAAAACAAATACCATATTCTAACACATATATATGGAATCTTAAAAAAAAAAACTTCTGAAGAACCTAGGGACAGGACAGGAATAAAGACGCAGATGTACAGAATGGACTTGAGGACATGGGGAATGGGAAGGGTAAGCTGGGACGAACTGAGAGAGTGGCATGGACATATATACACTACCAAAGGTAAAATAGATAGCTAGTGGGAAGCAGCTGCTTAGCACAAGGAGATCAGCTCAGTGCTCTGTGACCACCTAGAGGGGTGGGATAGGGAGGATGGGAGGGAGACGCAAGAGGGAGGAGATATGGGGATATATGTATATGTATAGCTGATTCACTTTGTTATAAAGCAGAAACTAACACACCATTGTAAAGCAATTATACGCTAATAAAGATGTTAAAAAAATTTTTTAAAGAATATTACTCAGCCATAAAAAGAAATGAAATTGAGTTATTTCCAGTGAGGTGGGTGGACCTAGAGTCTGTCATACAGAGTGAAGTCAGAAAGAGAAAAACCAATACCATATGCTAACACATATATATGGAATCTAAAAAAAAAATAGTTCTGAAGAACCTAGGAACAGGACAGGAATAAAGACGCAGACATAGAGAATGGACTTGCAGACACGGGGAGGGGGAAGGTAAGCTGGGGCGAAGTGAGAGAGTGGCATGGACATATATACACTACCAAATGTAAAATAGATAGCTAGTGGGAAGCAGCCACATAGCACAGGGAGATCAGCTTTGTGCTTTGTGACCACCTAGAGTGGTGAGATAGGGAGGGTTGAAGAGAGATGCAAGAGGGAGAGGATATGGGGATATATGTATACGTATAGCTGAGTCACTTTGTTATACAGCAGAAACTAACACACCAGTGTAAAGAAATTATACTCCAATAAAGATGTTAAAAAAAAAAAGATTCAAGTCCCACTTTTCCTCCAGGTTGACTTTCATGATTATTTCAACCCTGCTCAGATCACCGTTCTTTTCTTCCTCTGACTTTGTGTCTTACTTTCTTAAAAACATAATAGATATTCCAAGTAGTTCTTTCATAAAACATTTTTCTTAAGTGTAACCAACATATAGGAATTAACTATATAATGTTATTTAAGTTGCACTGGTTTTAGAGTCAATTAGAACAGGGTTCAACATTTTTACAGAACTTCAGGCAAATTAGTTAATTTTTAAACTGTGGCTAATAATATCTACCATATAAGGATATCATTGGTATTAAATGTAAAGTGACTTGCACCATACCTAGTACATCATAGATAGTCAGTTGATCTTAGCCTAGGAGCATCTCTTTCTCTGACCAATTCCTTTACCATCACTGAGAAAAGATTAATAAACTTGAGGTTAATAGACCCCAGAATGAAATTTAAAGTATATATTGTGGATTTCTTTCTTTACTTTCCCTATATATATTTTTGGTTTTCTTATTTTGTCTTCCTTTATTATCTCAAGGCCTATTTGTGTTCTGAGTCTACTACTCATCATCTGTGTGACCTTGGACTATTTACTGAATTTATTAGAGCCTCAGTTTTTTCCATCCTAAACCAGGGTTGATAATGCTGTCCTTATAGGGTTGTTGGGAAGTTTAAATGAGATTATGTATGTGAATGTGTAAAGTGGTAATGTGCTACAACAATCTGAAGTGTTCTTATTAAATGTTCATGGAGGGTGAGATTTTAAAGTGAATAAAAATCTTTGGAGTCAATGATTTATTTTGCAGTTCAGATTGATGTGTCATTTTTAGTTGGTTCACAAGCCATATTTCCAGCTGTCATCCATCAACACTTTGGCCACTGCCTGTTCTTGGCTGCCTGTCTACGTGGAATTAGTTATCCTTCCTAGTACAGCCTAGTTTTCTCCATACAAAATCCCTTTTCCCAAAGACAGAGATCCTCTCACTGAGTGTTTTCAACGGACAAACCCCTTCTTTTGAATCTATGTCATTATTACTTCTTTATTTTCCGGTCTTAGAGATGTTGAAACATTTTTTAAAATTAATTAATTCATTCATCAACTCAGTCCACAGATATGTATTGGGCACCTACTATGTGCTAGATCTAGTGTCTAAGTTTTGGGGCTACAGAAGTAAATAACGCACATTCCCAGCCCTCAATGACTTTACAGTTGAATAGCGGACACGTGTGTAAACAAATACTTACAATTCATTTTTTATAATAAGTAACAATAAAAAGTTACCAGCTACAGAGACAGCACGTTCAGGAAAAACTTCCTGGAGGAGGTGTCATTTAAGTTTTGAAGGATGAATTATATTTTGACAGATAAGGAAGGGAAAGATATTTCAAGCAGAGGATACAGTGCATGAAAAGGTGTAAAGTTATGAAGCAGCACTGCTAATTTAGAGAATAAATTTCTGAATTATGAAGAGTAACATGAAGAGTGTTAAGAGATGAATCCCAGGCCAGATCATGGAAGTCACTGTAGCCATGCAAAGGAGCTTGAGTAGAGGTGACCACAAGAGGGTAGAGTTTCAAATAGAAGAGCTGCATAATCAGCCTATAGCACTGGTTGTCAACCCTCATTGTGCGTCAGAATCATGTGATGATCTTCAAAAATATGAATGTTCAGGCCCTACCCATGAAACTCTTGCTTAACTGATCTATTTTGAAACCCAGATTTTGACATTTTTATTGTCCTTTGGTGTGTTTAAGGTGCATCCAGGTTGAGAAAATGAGCTTAGAGTTCTAAGAGACCATTTTAATGATAATTTGGAGGATGCACTGGGGATCCAGGAAGGCCAAGGCCATAAGTGAGCAGACCATCGAGGAGCAGAGAGCTATTGCTATAATATGGGTGAAATAAAACCTAGAAATATAGTGATATGTTAAAAAGATAAACTGTCACCTTCTCCAAGGAAATTATTAGCTTCATAAAAACTGGAATCATGTTTCATAATTTTTCAGTATTGGGCATATATAACTATAGTAAGTACTCAATATATATACATACACGCAAAGACACACACACACACACACACACACACACACACTGGGTGGCTTAAACAAAAGAAATTTATTACAATTCTGGAGGCTGAGAAGTTTAAAATTAGGGTGCCAGTATGTTCAGGTTCTGGTAAGAGCCCTGTTTCTTGTTTGTAGATGGCCATCTTCCCATTGTGTACTCACATGGTAGAGGGCAGACAGAAAGAGAGCAAGGTTTCCTGTCTCTTCTTATAAGGGTACTAATCCCATCCATAACAACTCCACGCTCATGACCTAATTACCTCCCCAAAGCCCCACCTCTTAATACCATCACTTTGGGGGTTAGGAGTTCAACATATGGATTTTGGGGGGCCACATTCAGTTGATAAGTATATATATGTAATAAATAAATAAATAGTTAATTGAAATGGTTTAACCATTTAAACTTAAAATGGTAAATTTTAAGTTATGTATATTTTCCCACAGTAAAGAATTGGAGAAAAAAATATACAGATTATGTGGATGAGGACACAGACAAATGATCAAACAGGCAGATGACTCAAAGCTGGGTATAAGAAGAGAGGAATACAGGAATGAGAGCTGAAAAAGATGGATAATAGAATCAAGATAGTAACAATTATCAAGATATTGGAATGGTGAATAGAAATTAATGAAAATTTCCCAGTTCTCCTTAAAGATTCAGAACATCAAGTACACATATACCAGATGATTTGTCGTGACAGCAATTGGTGTAGAGATGCCCTGGGGTTTTACACTTGCTCCCAGGCTGATGTGAGGCAAGGGTGTGACACAGTTGCTAAATAAAATCATGCAAGTTGACCTATCAGTAATACAATATGAATGTCTAAAAGAACAGAGGTTTGAGTCTAACGGTTCTTTATACAGGTCAAGCCATACCTGGAGCACTGTGTTAACTGAAAAAGGGAAACATGTCTACAGGACAGCCACCAAGATGGGGAAAGCTTAAGAAGTCATTTCATCTGAGACATTGGTGAGTGTGTTGTATCTATCTAATCATGGTCTGCTTGAGAAGGGTTGCCCAGAAAAGATGAAGCAGATTGGGCAGGTGAATAATCTGTGTTGGTTATCCAGAAACCAAGAAGCAAAATGTTAAAGGTTAAATAATCCTTAGGGTTCTCAAGAACTACACCCAAAGGGTTAACAATGCAAAGTTCCCAAGAGCCTAGGCAGCAGCTGTGAGGCAGGCCCACTGCAGCTGCTGCTCAGGGTTTGGCCCCAGAGCACTTCCCTTGTTGCTTCTGCCACTGTCTGCCAAAGCCAGGGTAGGGTTTTGAGAATTTAGAGGTTAAAAGACATAAAAGGGACATATAAAATAAAACTCCCTTCAAAATCTATAGGGCTGGATGGCAATTATTACTATGCCCAGTTTACAGATGTGGAAATTAAGGCTCTGAAAGCTTAGATAACTGCTCAAAAGTCACAAAAAGTGGCAGGTGGTGGTGGTGGTGGTGTGATGAATTGGGAGATTGGGATTGACGTATATACACTAATATGTATAAAATGGATAACTAATAAAAAAAGAAATGGAATTCAAATCCAGGTTATCATTCATTCATGAGTTTATGTAATATTTATTGAGATCTACTTATGCCCAATACTGAGACTACAAAGGTGAATAATACATAGTCCTTGCCTTTAGGATACTTATAAATACCTTAAAACAATGTAATCAGGATTAAAATAGAGGATTTTACATTATGTTATATATTCATGTGCTGGAGAACTGTAGCTTAAGTGGAGCTGAAGTGTAGAGCACATGGAGGGAATGATGGGAAGTACATCTGGAAAACTGATTTGGGGCCAGATTGTGTTGGCCTGAAACTGCTATGTCAAATTGGGTGGACTTTCTACTGTATACAGTGGAGAATTATAAACATTTCCAAAGCAGAGGAATTACATGGTCAAATTCATTTAGCAAGATAACTTTAGAAGCAGGTGGAAGATGGACTGGGGGGAGCTAGGAAGAAAGATGACTAAAGTTACTATTACAATAACCCATATAAAAGAGTATGAAGACCAGAACTAAGGCAATAACAGTAGACACATGCAAGGATGGGGATAAACAGATGTGAGAGATTTCTGAGAAGTTGAATTAGTAAGGTTTTGTGACTGATTAGACATAGGAGGTAGTCATAAGAAAGCCAATGATGATGATGAATTGGTAAAACATTAAACAATTAATGGAAATGAGAGATACAAGGAGAAGGCCAAGTTGAAAGAGGTAGAAGATATTCGGTTTGGGATACATTGTCTGATATCTAGGAGAGAACATCCAGTAAGCAGCTAGAAACAGGACTGAAACTGAAGAGAAACATTTGGGTTAAAGTTATGGAATAGGGGTCATCAGCACTTTCAAGTTAGTTGATGTTTTAAGAGGAGAGGAAGGCAAGGAGAAAGAGGAGGAGGGGAGAGGGAAGGGAAAGGAAGGGAAGAGATTCATGAACAATTTGCACAGACTGTCATAGTGTAACTGTAAATCAAATTAAGATACAAATGAGTGAATGAAAGAATCCCAACAATTAAAGTTTGGGTAGAAGAAGAGTATCCAGCAAAAGATTGAAAAAGAATGGTGAGAGAATTAGAACCTCCTAGAGGGAGTGGAGTTACGCATGCCAAGAAAGAATAAAATTTTGAGACTGGAATTGGATGGAGAGAGGACTAAAAAGGCCATGGCAGATTGCCTTGGGGGACTTGGGATCTTGTTGAGGGCCTTAATTCAGTTATTGATAGTAGCAACATATGTGTGATTGTTAAAAGATTCCAGAGAGAGTAAGGAAGGACAATAGGTATACAGAGAAAGAAACAATCAGAGAAGCTTCCTCTGAAAGAGAGCATTCGGAGCTGGAACTTAACAGAGAAGAAGCTTGGACTACTGAGAGGAAGAGAAATGCACATAAGCATATTGGTCAGCATAAGGGCACAGAGGCTGGAATGGACTCAAAGAGAGTGAGAAGTTGGAATATTCCAAACAGTTGGGTTAAGCAAATCCATATATACCCAGGCATACCCATTGTGACATCATTATGGGCCCAGTGTCTCAGTCTGATCACAAAGAGATTGCATTATCAGGCAGCATCCTGGTCTTTTATTTTCCCCTCAGGCTCTGCTCCCCAACACATCCCAGGGACTGCATAACAGTATCAAGATGGTGGTGTCCCTATTATTCAACATAGTTTTGGAAGGTTTAGCCACAGCAATTAGAGAAGAAAAAGAAATAAAAGGAATCCAAATCGGAAAAGAAGAAGTAAAGCTGTCACTGTTTGCAGATGACATGCTACTATACATAGAGAATCCTAAAGATGCTACCAGAAAACTATTAGAACTAATCAATGAATTTGGTAAAGTAGCAGGATACAAAATTAATGCACTGAAATCTCTTGCATTCCTATACACTAATGATGAAAAATCTGAAAGAGAAATTAAGGAAACACTCCCATTTACCACTGCAACAAAAAGAATAAAATACCTAGGAATAAACCTACCTAAGGAGACAAAAGACCTGTATGCAGAAAAGTATAAGAAAGTGATGAAAGAAATTAAAGAAGATACAAACAGATGGAGAGATATACCATGTTCTTGGATTGGAAGAATCAGCACTGTGAAAATGACTCTACTACCCAAAGCAATCTACAGATTCAATGCAATCCCTGTCAACTTACCACTGGCATTTTTCACAGAACTAGAACAAAAAAATTCACAATTTGTATGGAGACACAAAAGACCCCAAATAGCCAAAGCAATCTTGAGAAAGAAAAACGGAGCTGGAGGAATCAGGCTCCTGGACTTCAGACTATACTACAAGGCTAAAGTTATCAAAACAGTATGGTACTGGCACAAAAACAGAAATATAGATCAATGGAACAGGATAGAAAGCCCAGAGACAAACCTTATTTTTGATAAATGAGGCAAGAATATGCAATGGAGAAAAGACAGCCTCTTCAATAAGAGGTGCTGGGAAAACTGGACAGCTACATGTGAAAGAATGAAATTAGAACACTCCCTAACACCATACACAAAAATAAACTCAAAATGAATTAAAGACCTAAGTGTAAGGCCAAACACTATAAAAATCTTAGAGGAAAACATAGAGAACACTGTATGACATAAATCACAGCAAGATCCTTTTTGACCCACCTCCTAGAGAAATGGAAATAAAAACAAAAATAAACAAATGGGACCTAATGAAACTTCAAAGCTTTTGCACAGCAAAAGAAAACATAAACAAGATGAAAAGACAGCCCTCAGAATGGGAGAAAATATTTGCCAATGAAGCAACTGACAATGGATTAGTCTCCAACATTTACAAGCAGCTCATGCAGCTCAATATCAAAAAAGCAGGCAACCCAATCCAAGAGTGGGCAGAAGACCTAGGTGGACATTTCTCCAAGGAAGATACACAGATTGCCAACGAACACATGAAAGGACGGTCAACATCACTAATCATTAGAGAAATGCAAATCAAAACTACAGTGAGGTATCACCTCACACCTGTAAGAATGGCCATCATCAAAAAATCTACAAACAACAAATGCTGGAGAGGGTGTGGGGAAAAGGGAACCCTTTTGCATTGTTCGTGGGAATGTAAATTGGTGCTGCCACTATGGAGAAAAGTATGGAGGTTCCTTAAAAAACTAAAAATAGTACTACCATACGACCCAGCAGTCCCACTACTGGGCAGATACCCTGAGGAAACCATAATTCAAAAAGAGTCATGTATCACGATGTTCATTGCAGCTCTATTTATAATAGCCAGGACATGGAAGCAACCTAAGTGTCCATTGACAGATGAATGGATAAAGGTGATGTGGCACATATATACAATGGAATATTACTCAGCCATAATAAGAAAGAAATTTAGTTATTTGTAGTGAGGTGGATGGATCTAGAGACTATCATACGGTGTGAAATAGGTCAGAAAGAGAAAAATAAATACCGTACACTAACATATACATATGGAATCTAAAAAAAAAGTTGTTCTGAAGAACCTAGGGGCAGGACAGGAATAAAGACACAGATGTAGAGAATGGACTTGAGGACACGGGGAGGGGAAGGGTAAGCTGGGATGAAGTGAGAGAGTGGCATGGACTTATATATACTACCAAATGTAAAATAGATAGCTAGTGGGAAGCAGCCACATAGCACAGGGAGATCAGCTCGGTGCTTTTTGACCACCTAGAGGGGTGGGATAGGGACAGTGAGAGGGAGACACAAGAGGGAGGGAATATGGGGATATATATATATATATATGTATAGCTGATTCACTTTGTTATAAAGCAGAAACTAACGCACCATTGTAAAGCAATTATCCTCCAATAATGATGTTAAAAAAAAAAGATGGTGCTGTCTCATCCTTCATGACTTAATTTTTACACTTCAGCCAGAGAGAGAATACAATTGTTACTGGTTGAAATCCCCACTGTAAGTTTTGTGAACATGGACAGTAAAACCAAGGCTGGAAATAATTGGAAACGTGTTGTAGAAAGAGAGCCTTAAATGCCAAACTGTGAAATGGGAAATTAATCCAGTAAGACTGGGAAGACACATGAGTATATTGAGAAGGGAGTGACACAGTGAGAACTTTGCTTCTTGATTGGGAAACAGAAACAAAACTTATTCTCAGGGTCCTTGTCCTTTGGGTTTCAATTATTAAGTGAAAACTACACCAAGATTGGGCCCTAGGTCTGACCCCTTTCTTACTATCTATGCGAAGATGCAAGTTACAGCAAGGAAAAAAGGCAAGAGTGGAAGATGTAGTATACCTGTTCTCTTTACAGCTTTCTGGGTTTTGCAGCCTTCCTTTTCTAGCTTCACTCAATTTCACTGTCCTTTCCCATAATTTGGTAACCAGCCCTTAAGAGAGGGAATTTAAAATCCATAAATGTGGAGCAAAGAGCATTTTTTATGCCATAAAAGATCATTGAGGTTGAACAGAGACATTAGAGTTAACATTGACAATCACAAGTTGAGACCCTCACCAACCTGAAGGCAAGGTACTGCGCCAGAAGATCTCTCAGTGTAAATTCCTGTCCAGATTGCTGAGTCTGTGTCTTGGGAGTTCTGTCCTAGATGCCTTTTGGAAACCATGGGAGAGAAATCCCAGTGTAGTGACAAAATTCCTTCTCCAAGGGATGACTGATCTTCCTCAGCATCATTACCTTTGGTTTAACCCCTCTCTTTGGACTGTTCATCGTCTTGTATATTGTCATCATGATGGGGAACCTGGACATGGTCACTCTCATGGGGGTTAGTCTCAATTTATCTTTCAGTTCTGCCTAGATTTTGGCCATTCAATTTCTCCATTCTCAAATTTCTAGCAAAGGTGTTTTCCAAGCCTGGGCTACCCTTCTCTTTCTGAGGTCCTAAAGCACAATGAGAATCTTAAGCATCTTGTGTATCACAGCGTTCTTTCTCTTAACATGAGTGACCTGTGATGACTTTGTCAGTATCTGTGGCCCTTTATTCTCCCTTGTCTCTAGTCCAAGAGATTCAACTGACCATCAACTCAGGAGTCCTCCCATCTCTTATATTCCACCCCTCCTTCTTCAGCTCTCACTTCTGCTCACTTCAGTGCCATTCCTCCCAAGTTCAAGCTAATTTCCAAAACATGATTTCCAGCTTTGAACTCCCTGATTTCACTAACCGCAATACAGTTCTTCTCAGCCTGTGCTATGGAATCACCTACCTCCACCCCACGATCCTGACATGGTTACTTCCTGGGAAGAGAGAGGGTGTTTTCTGGTTCTACAGTGAGGTGATCTCCATGCCAAAACAAAAGATCTGTAGAAAAAAGTTTTGATAGAATTTTTTTCAGAATTCCATCCATTATTCTTTTCCACCTGTTCAGATGAAACTTTCATTAAAAGTTTTGAGGTATCACTAGTCTAGTTTATTAAAAGTAAACAACATTTTACAATAGTCCCTTAATGTAGACTATATATTTTATGAAGTCCAATGAAGTAACACATTTCATATCAAAGGCATTGCTTTTAATACAGTACCATTAATGAAATATTTGCTTGAAGGTAAGAAGTGTGTTTATATCTTTATGATTAAAGTGTTAATGTGCAAATAAGGGCTTGTTTTCTTGTCTCTGATGAGTCTCAGAAATTTCTACATGACTTACATAGGTACAAACTTGTACTATCTGCTTCAATAGCATAGCTGGTTCCCATATTATGATCCCATGGAAACAAAGTCCCTTATACAGTAAATTGAGGTTCAGATAGGTTATATCCCAAGGTCAACACAGATGGTGTGGTGGTGCTGGGATTGTAACCTTTTCTGTTTGTTTCCCAAGCTTCTGCTCCTTGCACTACTTATTTCTAACCTGATATCAGGGAGTATGTCCATTAAATGGGGATTTGCTTGGTGGTATATCATTCATAGGGTGCTTTAAAATATCTTGAAATTTTAAGTGGCTTGATTGACCATTTGGACTTCAGAGATTGTGAAAGACTTAAACCTCACATATAGCAACAAAGGCAGCATGCTTTTTGAATCAACCATTTGGAACTGAAATGTGATGTTTATTTTAGCTGAAGCAAAATAAAAATATTACATCTCTCCAGTCATAATGGAAGTCAGTGAGAAAATATGATTTTCTATATGGTAGGCTATTCACTTTACATTCAACTTGTTATGAATGCATTTAATCTATAACCCCTGAATGACTGGTACCTAATTTCCTCCTGCAATCACTTACATATTTCCTTGTTGTACAATAAATTTTAAGCTCACCAGTCCCCATTGCTAGGATAGTGCACTGCATGAGCTCAGAAGGCACTTCATAAGTATCCAATGACTTTATCTCTGGCTCATGTTTCTCTATTTCCCAAGTCCTTTCATTCCACCACTAGCAGGTCTAATCCACAACATGGTAATCATAATCATCTTGACCTCCCTTTAGTTAGTAATGTAGTCAAATGACTTTATTCTGTTGGCTCTAAACCATTTGCATCCAAATGCATTTGTCTGAAACTGTAAGAGCTTCCAGGGAGAGCTTCCAGGGCAGAAATGTTTTTTGTTTGTTTTGCTGAGTAGTTAGTATTCCACTGTATGGCTGTACCACAGTTTGTTTTACCACTCATCCATTGAAGGATGTTTAGATTGTTTCCAGTTTTTCACTATTATGAACAAAGCTGTTATAAACAATTGTATATAAATTTTTATCTGAGTATAAGTTTTCATTTCTCTAAGAAAAATTACCAAGAGTACAATTGCTTGGTCATATGGCAGGTGCATTTTTAACATGATAAGAAACTTCCAATAAGTTTTCTAGAGTGGCTGTACCATTTTGCATTCCCAAGAACAACATATAAGAATTCCAGTTGCTCCACATTCTCACCAGACTAGTATTCCAAAAGACATTCTAATAGGTGTATAGTGTTATCTTGTTTTTAATTTGCATCTGCCTAATAACAAATGATGTTAAATATCTTCCCCTGTGCTTATTTTATCTGTATATTCTCTTCAGTGAAATGTCTGCTTATGCCCTTTGCCCATTTTTTAATTGGATTGTTTTTTTAGTGTTGAGTTTTCAGAATTATTTATATATCCTGGATACAAGTCCCTTGTCGGATGTATGAATTGCAAATATTTTCTCCCAGTCTTTGTCTTTTCATCTTCATGGCAGCACCTTTGACAGAGAAAAAGTTCTTAATTTTAACAAAGAACTTATTTATTCTTTTCTTTTACATATCATGGTTTTCATTTCCTTTCTAAGAACTTTTGCTTAAACTCAGATTATATAAGTTTTCTCCTATGTTTTCCATAAGCTTTAAAGCTTTACATTTTATATTTATATCTATGCACCATTTGGAATTAATTTTTGTATCAGGTGTGAAGTTGAGGTCAGAGTTCATTTTTATTTTTTCCATATGAATGGCCGTTTGTTCTATTTGATGAAAAGATTACAATTCCTCCAATGAATTGCTTTTATACCTTTGTCAAAGACCAAATGGCCACATTTGCCTGGGTCTATTTCTCAACTATCTATTCTGGTCCATTGATCCAAGGTTCTATTCCTTTGCCAATGCATACTGCATTCATTACTGTAGATTTATTCAAAGTCTTAAAACCTGTTAGTGTGAGTCCTTCAACTTTGTTCTTTTTCTCAAAATTGTTTTAGCTATTTTATTTTCTTTTTCCTTTTATATAAAATTTAGAATATGGAAATTCCTATTGTCTGTAGTAACAATAACCACAAAATTCTGCTGGGATTTTCATTGCTATTGCATTAAATTTATAGATTACTTTGGGGAGAACTGGCATCTTTATTACATTGAATCCTCCAATCCATGCTCATGGTATGTCTCACCATTTATATCTTCCTTGAAATCTTTCATCAGAATTTTATAGTTGTCAGCATACAAATCCTATACAAGTTTGTTATATTAATACTTGGCAATTTCTTTTTTGGACCCATTTAAAATGATATACATATATTTTCAAAATTTTTACTTCTAATTGTTCATTGCTTCAATTTAGAAATACAATTAACTGTTTGCAGATGACATGATACTACACACAGAAAATTCTAAAGGTGCCACCAGAAAACTACTAGAGTGCACCAATGAATTCAGTAAAGTTGCATGATATAAAATTAATATACAGAAATCTGTTATATTTCTATACACTAATAATGATGTATCAGGAAGAGAAATTAAGAAACAATCCCATTTACCATCACATCAAAAAGAATAAAATACCTAGGAATAAACCTACCTAAGGAGGCAAAAGACCTGTACTCCAAAAACTATAAGACACTGATGAAAGAAATTAAGGCAGACACAAATAAGACTTCCCTGGTGGTCCAGTGGTTAAGACTCTGCACTCCCAATGCAGGAGGTATGGTTGAATCCCTGGTCAGGGAACTAAGATCCTGCATGCCAGACTGCATGGCCAAAAACTAGAACAAATAATTTTAAAATTTGTATGGGAACACAAAAGACCCTACATAGCCAAAACAATCTTGAGAAAGAAGAACAGAGCTGGAGGAATCATGCTCCCTGATTTCAGACTATACTACAAAGCTATGATAATCAAAACAGTATGGTACTGGCACAAAAATAGATACATAGATCAATGGAACAGGATAGAGAGCCCATAAATAAACCCACACACTTATGGTCAATTAATCTATGACAAAGGAGGCAAGAATATACAATGGAGAAAAGACAGCCTCTTCAATAAGTGGTGCTGGGAAAACTGGACAGCTACATTTAAAGGAATGAAATTAGAACATTCTCTAACACCATACACAAAAATAAACTCAAAATGGATTAAAGACGTAAATGTAAGCCCAGATACTATAAAACTCCTAGAGGAAAACATAACCAGAACACTTTTTAACATAAATCACAGCAATATATTTTTTGGATCCGTCTCCTGAAGTAAAGGAAATAAAAGCAAAAATAAACAAATTAAACCTAATTAAACTTAAAAGTTTCTGCACAGCAAAGGAAACCATTGAGAAAGTAAAAAGACAACCTACTGAATGGGATAAAATACTTCCAAATGATAAGGGATTAATATCCAACATATATAAACCACTCATACAACTCAACATCAAAAAAACAAACAACCTGATTAACAAATGGGCAGAAGAACTGAATAGACAATTTTCCACAGAGGAAATGCAGGTGGCCAACAGGAACATGAAAATATACTCAACATCCCTAATCATCAGGGAAATGCAAATCAAGACCACAATGAGATATCACCTCACACCTGTCAGAATGGCTATTTTCAAAAAGACCAAAAATAACAAATGTTGGCAAGGATGTAGAGAAAAGGGAACCTTCATACACTGTTGGTGGGAATGTAAATCGGTGCAGCCACCATGGAAAACAGTATGGATGTTTCTCAGAAAGCTAAAAATAGAATTACCATATGACCCAGCAATCACTCTCCTGGGTATATATCCGAAAAAACCAAAAACACACACTAGTTCAAAAAGGTACATGCACCCCAATGTTCATAGCAGCATTATTTACAATTGCCAAGATATGGAAGAAATCTAGGTGTCCATCAGCAGATGAATGGATAAAGAAGACATGGTATATATATGCAGTGGAATACTACTCAGCCATAAAAAGAATGAAATTTTGCCATTTGCAGCAACATGGATGGAGGTGGAGGGCATTATGCTAAGTGACATAAGTCAGACAGGGAAAGACAAATACTGTATGATATCATTTATACGTGGAATCTAAAAATTACAACAAGCTAGTGAATATAACAAAAAATCAGACTCACAGATATAGAACAAACTAGTGGTTACCAGTGAGGGGGGGAGAGGGGCAACATAGGGGTGGGGGAGTGGGAGGCACAAACTGTTGGGTGTAAGACAGGCTCAAGGATGTATTGTACAACACGGGGAATATAGCCAATATTTTGCAATAACTGTAAATGGAAAGTAACATTTAAAAATTGTGTAAAATATTTAAAAAATACAAAGAGGGGAAACACATTTGGGTATCATCAAGACTATTCCTCATGTCCTCCAGAAATGCATGGCACAGATGGAGAAATGTCAGAAAGGTCACTCACTTTGGCATTGCAAGGAAGGAAATGCTTTCAGTGAGGCATAAATCCACAGCCTTCATAATTTGGAGAACTAATTTACTCCATTGCCCCTATCAAATAGTTAGGGATGGTGCAATGCTCACTAATAAACACCTATGAGAAAAAAGCAGGGACTACACTGATGCCATTGTTAGAAATCCTTATAAATTAGGCATTTTATGGCACATCACAATTTTTCTTCTAGCCATTGAGAGATATTTGGAGTTTGAGAAGTAGTTAGTGTGCAAGGCTGAGTGCCCAGAAGGTATTGCATCTATGGTATTCACATGTCTACAGGCAGTGACAATGGATAAAGACATCCCCATTAATATATCACAACATGGGAAAGAGATACAGGTCTCTACATGAAAATTTGGTCTGCTGGCACATTACTTCATTCGTCCCTGAGCATTAATGAGTTAGCCTTTAAGTTGTTATCCCATAACCTTCATTTCAGCAAAGGCTGCAGTCGTGATGAACAAAATGGCTCATTTTACCCTGTGTGGTGTAATGCCCCAAGATAATTAAATTTGGGGGCAGCGTTCTTCAATACGTGACGTGAGTCAGCCCATCATGCCATAACAGAAGCTCATAAACTGGTTCAAATATTACCTAATGTACCACAATTTAACTTGAAGAAAAAAATAGTTTCTCCTTTAAATGGCTACAAAATCTGCACAGCCAAGCAACAGAATTAAATGAATCTGCCCACAAGAGACATGGCTATAAAGTCTACTTTTTAAACAATTTTCTTGCTTTAAAATCAATAGCTTTAGCCCGTAAAATGCATAACAACTTGGTATTTTCTATAAAAGCTGCTAATGAGCCAGCACCAAAGGAGACTGAAGCTGCTTTTGCTTTCCAAATGAGATACTGTATGTTCATATGTGTGAGCACATCCACACGTGTGCATGTATTGGGGAGTGGGAATGGAGTGTATGCAGGGGATATTATTAATTTACTATTGATTTTGTATTCCCAGGTCCTAACACAATGAAAAGCATATGACAGATATTTAATAAACATTTATTGAATAGAAAAAATAAAACAAATGCATAGAGCCAAATCCAGTCTGATAAAAAATGAAACAGTATGGTACAAGGCAGCTGGCTGCCACATATATCTCAGGTACAAGTATATGTTATTAGAACACTGAGTGGCACTTAGAGACTTTACTGACCACATAAAAACTAATTAAATAATTCCTTAATGTTTAAAGTAATTTATAGTTTATAATCAGAGTAAAAGGTTGAGTAAACAAGGTAATATGACAGATCATAAAATGAGAAATATATTCTTACTACCATCTTCTGTATTGGTCATTTATCCTTAATTCCTAGAATTCATATGTTTGGGGAAACAACTGGTATTTTAATTATGGGTAAGACTTTTTAATATGACTAAGAATGTATTTTAGATAAAAAGTTTATAACATGATATATCTCATAGTCAAGTTGATTCTTCCAACTCTTCCCAAAACATCTCAGTGGTGACTACAGGTCCCCCAACTCTCAGTATGAGTCAGTGAAAACACCCAATTGGAGATGGCTCTGCTTACTGCTTCAGCCATCTTGGACATCACAGCTGCTCAGTCCTTGAGCTTACTTTCCTCAGCATCTCAGGAGACCAGTCACAAAGACAGAAACTTTGCTATATTAATGATTCTGCCAATTACACAGAAAAGGCCAAGCCTGGAGGGGGAAGTGGGGAGGGAAGTATAACTTGGAGCTTAGTTGTGGGCACACAAACTTATCTGCACTTGCCAAGGGAACATCTGGAGAAAAGCCCAACCACTGATGCTGAGCTGAAGCATTTTCAATGAGTACAGAAACAGAAAAGTGGCTGGTGGATATTTGTGACTTCTAGAGACATTCAAAGAATAAAGGTGGGTGATAAAGGACAGGGGTGCTTGCAGATTCAACTTTGAATGTCCCACATATTCAGTCATTCTTAGTCAACTTTCTTCCACCTGGAGACGGCAGCTCTGGGTAGAATCTAGGAGACCTCAGTTCTATTCCTGACAATGTCACTAAGCATCTGGGTGTACTCTGGACTCTGTATGGCTAGCTTCTCGCCATTCAGATTCTAGCTCCTAATATCAACTCCTCAGGCAGGTTTTACCTTCCACTCTACCTAATGTTGCCTTTCCAAACTCTGAGTTCTCTCTATTCCGTTAACTTGTTTGGTTTTCTTTATAATTTTATTATTCAAATATTAGTTATGTATTTGGTTGTTTGTTGGTTGGTTGGCCATCTCTTCCTTTAGATTGTAAAGTCCATGAATACCCGTCATGCCTATCACATTGCCTGGAACACACCAAGCATCCAATGAATATTAGTTGAGTGAATGAATGCATGCATGTCCAAGAACAAAGTACATAACTTTTTGTGGCTTCAATTCATCATCTATAAAATTAAGAGAAACCATCTTGATTATTTCCAAGATTAGCATGATAACAGAGAAAGGATAGATTTGTAAATCCCTTAGGAAAAACTAACAATCTTTAATTGTATGACTCTATATTTAGAAAAGACAACATGGATACAACAATAGCATTAGAATATTGCAGAACCATATTTGAATGTAGATTCTGCCACTTAACAGCTATGAGATCTTGAGCAAGGCACTGAAATTCTCCAAGCCTCAGTTGCCTGGTTTGTAAGGTGGAAATGCTAATAATAGTAGTTACTTGCTAAAAGGTGGTTAAGAAGATTAAGTAAAATAATTTATGTCAATCACCCAGCATAATGTGTGGCACTTACTAGGTACTTTATTAATGGTATTTATTAATATATTCAGGATAATATTTAAAATTTTAACAACCAGTACTATGTACTGTGGAAATTTCAGTTCCCAAAGAAGGCCATAAAGGTGACTTTAGCGGAACACCAGCCAAAAGCAGGCAGCCACAACTTCGGAGGGGCAGAAGGGCAACAAGCATCAACTTACAGGTTGCTGGAGGATAGTCTAATTTTTCTCTTCCAGGGTCTCCCTTGTAGCCTGCAAGAACAGGGAGGCCAGTGTTGTGAAAGTCAAGGTGTGCTGGCAGGTGTCAGTGAAACACCCAGGGAGGAGGAGGCTCAAAAGCAGCAATTTAGCAATCGTCATAGAACTTTTAAAAAGTTGACATGGCTATCCCAGTGCATGCTTTCTGAATATTTGCCCTGACTATATTTATCTTTACAAAGCATTTTCCTGGCGACTCTCCTTGGATCTTTGCAGTAATCTTGTGAGTACAGAAGAGCGAGTGTTATTATGCCCATTTTACAGGTGAAGATACTATGACCCAGAAAGGACTTACCAAATTCTATAGAGCAAAAAATAGTATGGAATCAGAACTCAAACTCAGATATTCTGACTCTAAATCCAATGATATAAATTCTCTGTGCAATGCTATAATTTGTCCTTCACTGTCTCAGCTCTTAACAGGAAAAACAATATTAAAATAAAGTACGGTTAGGCATTGTCAATCTTCCTGACTAAGAGAAAGGATAGAAATGGCCCTAAGCAGAATTCAACACTGTGATTTCTAAGCTGTTCCCTGTGTTCTGATAGGGATATGGATTCCATGTTTCTGAAAGTAGAGAGGTCAGAGGCTGTTACCTACTCCAAGTGGAAGGAATACTGTAGACCGGACACCTGGGTTCGAGTTCTGGCACTTCCATCAAATCCCGGGACAACTTTGGACAAATTACTCCCTTTTTGATGTCCTGATTTCTGGATTTCTCCCTCTTGAAAACAGTATTAGATTAGAGTAGTAGTTCTCACCCTTTTTACTGCCTCAACACACTGGAGAATCACAACACAATGAGTAGTAGCAGGAGCTAAGTTAGGGAAGGATTCTTAAGGAGGCAAATGGAAGAATCTAAAAGGGGCCTCTTTGATTGTGGTTTGAACAGACAAACTAGGAGATTCCCAATCATTATAAAAGCTACCACATGCCTAGTGTCCACCAGACACTGTGCTAAGTGCTTTACATGAATTATTTCATCTTCACAGTAAATTAATGAAGTAGGAAAATTTTGCTACTGTCATATTAAAGGTGAGGAAACTGAAGCTCAGATAGGTTAACTAGCTTGTCGAAGGTCACACAACTAGTAAGCCATAGTATTGGATTCTAACCCCCCTATAATTGATCCTGGAGCTTGCCCTCTTACCTCTATATTTTATTGTTTTATATTATATTCCCCCTCCACTCATCCCCTGCTGTCCCTCAAACACACAACTGATAATGAAAAAACTAGTAAGTTTGTAGAGTCCCTCCCATGTCTAAGATTTGTGTGCTTGACTTTATATTCAGGTTAAACTTTAGCTGAGGACAGGTTTGGTGCTGGGAAGAAGTATGTAGAAGGAGGAAGAAAATTAGATTCACTGAGTACCTGCTTTCTTCCCATGCCTTGCTAGATATTTTACATACACCTACCATCATCTTTAGTCCTTACAATCAGTCTTACAAGATTGGTATTTTATCCCTGTTTACAAAGAAGACTCGGAGAGGTTAAGACACTCCCCCAAGGTCACAGAGAAAATAAGTGGCAAAATTTGAGATTAAGAACCATTCTTCTGACTTCAAATTCCATTCTCATACCTTTAAACCTTGTATACAATAGGCTGGAGGGTAGCAAGAAATAAGTGAGCCAGGATCAAGTATTTGTCACAGTTGACACACACAACTGTGTGTGTCATGCCCTAGGTAGCCAGGACCAGATCCTACAGGTCTCTGTTTAAGGACTTGAGCTGTACACGTCTCCTTATTGTCATGCATATCCCTCCCGCAGACCTGCAGTGGCCCAATGGGAGCAGGTGATGCCAGTGAGTTGAGCGAATTCTTCCTTGTGGGCTTCACCAATGAGCTTCAGCTTCAGCCCATCCTCCTTGCCCTCTTCTTCCTCATCTATGCAGTCACAGTAGTTGGAAACCTGGGCCTCCTTGTTCTCATTGTGGTGAGCTCCCGACTCCACACTCCCATGTATTTCTTCTTCAGCAACCTGTCCTTTATTGATTTATGTTATTCTTCCATTACCGTCCCCAAAATGTTGATGGGGTTTTTCTCTGGTTGCCAAACCATCTCCTTCTCTGGTTGTGTGGTCCAGACAAGCTGCTTTGTGATCTTTGCTGTCACTGAGTTCTTCCTCTTGGCCTCCATGGCCTATGACCACTATGTGGCCATCTGCAGCCCTCTGCTCTACCATATCATCATATTTCCAAGGTTCTATTTGCAGCTAGTGGCTGCCAGCTATGCAGTGGGCCTAATGAACACAGTGCTTCTCACTAGCACAACCTTTCATCTGGCCTTCTGTAAGTCCCATGTCATCACTCATTACTTCTGTGATATTCCTTCCCTTTTAAAACTCTCCTGCTCTGACACACAGGTTCTTCGGCTTCTCCTGTTTGTCTGTGGTGTTTTTAATGTGTCTGTGTCCCTTACAGTAGTCCTGGTCTCCTACACATGTGTCTTCATGGCTATCATCAGAATCCCCTCAGCCCAGGGCAAATACAAGACATTCTCCACTTGTGCATCCCACCTGACTGATGTCAGTTTGTACTACGGAACCACGGTATTCATTTACTTGTGCCCAACCTCTGAGTACTTACTAGACAGGGAAAGGCTGTTCTCTGTATTTTACACAGTGGTCATCCCCATGCTCAACCCCATGATCTACAGTCTGAAGAACAAAGATGTGAAGGAAACATTTGGGAATGTTCTCAGGAAGACCTCACAATTCTTCCCCCTCCCCATATCCAGATTTCCATGATGTTCAACGCAATAAAGGAAGGACAGAGAAGGGAAGAAGAGGTAGGTGATGTGTTTTTGGCCACCAACCATGTCTCAAGCATTATTCTAGGCATTTAAAATAGATTAGACCTTGAATCCTCTCCACAACTCTGGAAGTCAAATATTATTATTTTAATTTTACAGATGAAGAAACTGAGGCCCTGAGTGATTTGGAGATTTGTCCAAGGTCATATAGCTTGAATGCAGTGGAAACTAGATTTCAATTCAGGACTGACTGACTCTGAAACTCCCTTTCTACTACATTACACTGTTTCTGCATAAGGCAAGATGCTGCCTTCTCTATTAACCTTCAGGGCCCAAGGTTTCCAAATTTTTTCACTTTCTGGTAAATCTGATCTCTCAAATTTATATTAGCTTCTGTCCCCTAAGACCCACTCCCTTTCCCATAGCCAATTATTTATCTGTGGCTTTGTATGATGCCTCATATTGTCATTAAATTAATGAACACATTGTTTACAGAGCCCTATACCAGATGCAGGGGTGGAGAGGGATGACAAGGAAGAAATCTATGGTCACTAACTTTTGGCATCTTTCAATTAATTTATGGAAGACAGAAGATCCCACCCAAAAGGCAACTGAACTATGACTTTTCATTTAAATTGACATTTATTGAGTCCTTTCTATGTGATAAATGCCAAATTACTTACCTCATAATCCTCCTAAGAACTCTGTGATATAAGTACTATTGTTGCTCCCATTTTACAGATGAGAATACTATAGCTAAAAAGCATTAAGTAACTCACTCAAGGTAACACAGCTAATTAATGGTTAATACAGGAGTTGAATCCGGGTCTCTTTGTCCAAAGAGCTTATTTCCTTTCCATTCTGTTATATCACTTCCTGGATTACTGGGGTGCCTATCAATAAGCACCAAGGGATATAAGCTGTGAGGCTGAGACTCAAGGCAAAGGAAGCAGAATGGATTGGGTTCATAAGAGAGCTTTTAGGAAGAGGTGGGTGGTTTGAATAAAATCTATGAAGAGTGAGGAGTGGTAAGAATGGATGAGTAGTGAAAGGAATGAGGGGATCTTGGAATCAAAGGCTGAGATAATAGGATCTAGATGCATAAAAGGCTGGTTTGGCTGGAACAGGGTAGAAGGCAAATTTAGAAGCAAAGGTTATTGACAAAATGGGGTGATGTTTGGGTAGGGCTGATATACCTTCTTTGTAGGTCTTGCTAACATCTAAACAATTCCTTACTACCATACATGAGGAAGTTCTAAATAGAGCTCTGATTTCCCTAAATTGACCCAAGATGGCTTTGAGTAGGTGAATACTTACAGTTGTGGTAAGAATCATATTTTATTGAGGCCAAGACCTCCATAAAACTTTACTCTAGCTTTACTCTGTTCTCTGTCTACAGTCCACACTACTCAGATTGGCCAGACAACAAACAAATGTTAGACCTTGGGCTTCCCTGGTGGCGAAGTGGTTGAGAGTCCGCCTGCCGATGCAGGGGACATGGGTTCATGCCCCGGTCCGGGAAGATCCCACATGCCGCGGAGCGGCTGGGCCCGTGAGCCATGGCCGCTGAGCCTGCATGTCCGGAGCCTGTGCTCCGCAATGGGAGAGGCCACAATAGTGAGAGGCCCGCGTACCGCAAAAAAAAAAAAAAAAAAAAAAAAAAAAAAGTGAGGCCTTGATTGCAAGAAGCTATCAGGGAATTACTTCCTGACTCAAAGCTTGTCGTCAAGTTAGGTTTGGGCAAGGTCTAAACAAGTGCGACCTAGTGTAGTCGCTTCAAGTCTAAAGGCAGCCAGACCTAGAAGAGGAACTTGTTTTCTGACACCTTCCTTATTGGGAATTCCTCTGCCCTAGAGCAGACTTTTCTCTATTTTATCATTTGCCTGGACTATTGCAGTAGCCTCCTAACTGGTCTCACTGCCTCCAGGCTTGCCCTGACCAATTTATCCTCCACACTGCTGCCTTATGATTATTCTAAGCAGAAGTCTGACTACATCCACTGTTCTATTTTAAACTCTTCAATGGCTTTTCATTGTCCTCGGAATCAAGTTCAGAATAAAGTCCAAATCCTTTAACTTACAGATCCTCCACAATCAGAATCTTACCTCTCAAACTTTATCTTTCACAACCCCTCTTCCCTTCCCCATACTTCATATCCTCCCCTTTGCACTTACTATTTTCTTCATTCAAAACACCCTCACTTTTCAGCAAAGATACTCCCCATATTTTTAATCAAGACCTTCCTCCTGAGCTGACCAAAAGTGTTCACCCCTTCCTTGGAACTTTAGAACCAATGATTACAGCATGCAATTATCCTATACTACCTTATTCTATTCCACTTTTCTTATACCCATATCTTGCTTCCTCTACTAGATTGTATGCCTTGTAGGGGAAGACCGAGGTGTCTCATACCTATCTAACCACCTCAGTGCCTGGAGCCAAGTTGGCATTAATGAAATGTTGTTCATGGGAAGAATAAAAACTTTTCACTGGGCTTTGCCATAGGCATTTGTGTCTACTTTTTTTTTTTTCGGTACGCGGGCCTCTCACTGCTGTGGCTTTTCCCGCCACAGACTACAGGCTCTGGATGTGCAGGCCCAGCGGCCATGGCCCACGGGTCCAGCCGCTTCGCAGCATGTGGGACGCTCCCGGACCAGGGCACGAACCCGCGTCCCCTGCATCGGCAAGCGGACTCTCAACCACTGTGCCACCAGGAAAGCCCATTTGTGTCTACTTCTGAACCCTCTGAAAAACTAGAGGGGTATTATTAATTCACCCCTCCTTTCCTTTTTCAATAGTCTACCTCCCCTCCAGTATTTACTTCCCATTTGACCTTTTCTTATGCCTCTGCCCGCGCCCCTCACCCCAGCATTATAACTCAGCATTTGCAAATACATTGCTTTCTATTGATTTGATGTGTGTGTGTTGTATTACATCTAGGTTACAGTTCTATGGGAAAATTGATGACATCTGTATTTGACTTTCCCAGTAATAGTGGGCTGTGCAAAGCAAGTGCCCATTGGGTGAACAAATATGTGCCTGTAGCTGAAGAGGGTTTATGGAGCTCAAAGCAGGGCAGAGTTAACTAGATATGAGTTTAAGAAGGGAATAGGGAGCTAGCATTTATTGTGAGCCTAGCAAATGCCAGACACTATGATAAATCCACATATTATCTCATTTAATCCTCACAACAAACTGATTTAAATTTTTTAAATTAAGACTTTATTTTTTAGAGAAGTTTTAGGTACACAGAAAAATTCAAAGAAAAGTACAGAAAGTTTTCATATATCCTCTGCCCCTACATATACATAGCCTCCCCCATTATTAACATTCCCCACCAGAGTGGTACATTTGTTTCAATTGAGGAACCTACATTGACACATCATAATCACCCAAAGTTCATAGTTTATATCAGGGTTCATCTTGGTGTTGTATATTCCATGGGTTCAACAACGTGATTTTATCCTGACTTTATTAGGAGTATCAGAGGATTTGTGGCTTGCTCAGTTACACATACACAGACAGTATGGGATAGAGTCAGAATTTTGAACTCAAGTCTGTCTGATTTTAGAGCCTTCATGTTAAACTACTTTTCCAACCTTTATTAGAGTGATCATTTAACTTTTTAAAAATCCTAGGTTTGTGCTATATACATGTGGCATCAAGGTACTGAGAGATGAACACTGGAGACTGAGTCAGTAACAACACATTTTCTTTAGATTGAGCCCTTGCTTAACACATCTGAGGCACAGAGGGAAGAAAGAAATAAAGATAAGGAAGAACGGGAGGAAAGAAAGAAGGAAGGAAGGGAGGGAGGGAGGGAAGGAAGAAGGGAGTAAAGAAGGAAAGAAAATGTCCTGCCATCCCATTCATTTAGAAAGTGTAAGGGTGGGAATGGAGGGTCACCACACCCTCTGGTCTGCTCTTAGGGCTTTCTCCTAAAACCAGACCCAGGTAGGAGAAGGAGAGATTTCCCAAAAATCACTTCAGCCTCTTGCTCAGATACCTGAGAAAATACCAATTCTCATAGGAAGACTGCCAAAACTTCTTTAGAAACATATTTTATGAAAGGGACCCTTGGGAGTGTCTAGAATCTTTAAAGACTTTACCAGTAGCCATGTGTTCCTTCAAGAACTTCATGAGGTTCCAATGCGCAGGAGCCCTGCTTAGCTGAAGGAAGGATACTGAGGTCTGGTCCCTACATTGCTCTATAATTGCTCACTCCACCCTGAGACCATTGTCCCTTTGGTGACTTGAAGAAAGTTCCCAAGAGATGCACATTCTAGAAGCAACTGCTTTTCCTTGTGAATGAGGTGACTTCTAATTGTCACTGGCCTTGCCTAGATAATACGACTTGATCAACATGATTTAGTATTCCTTGTTTAGGCTTCATTCTGAACAGTGTGCCTCACCCTCCAAAACCAAGTCCTCTTGAGAACTTATTGAGAGGGCAGGGCTTGGATTTACTAATATCAGTATTATGTAAAATAGTAATAACAACCAAGCAAGAGCACCTCTGGATGATTGAGTGCCTACAATCCCAGAACTTATTGTTTTACACACAATTTCTCATTGCATTTTACAGACAGAGAAACTGGGGCTCTGAGGGATGAAATAATTGGACAGAACAAGAGAAAAATTGACAGATCCTTATTACTAGAAGGGAAATTTTAACACACCGTTCTCAGAAACTGATAAAGCAGATATGGAAGAATATATGATATTAAACAGCACAATTATGAAGTTTGAGTTAATACACAAACACACATACATATCAAGTCCTGGGCCCCCAAAATATAGGATTCACATTATTTTCAGTCACATTTGAAAGATTTACAAAACTGTAACACAAGTCAAGTATCAAAGCAAGTCTCAAATTCTAAATAAGCAATATCATATTAATAACATTCTCATAAAAATGCAATAAAATAGAAGTTAATAAAAAATACCTCCAAACCCCCATAAATTTAGACAAAAATCCTTCTGAATGGAATAAAGAAAAATTTTAATTAAAATTACACACAATTATTATTGAATGGCGTATATCAAATTGTAGAGTGTAACTGATGTGATACAAGAAAATGTGATGTATGCAATATGAAACAAAATAGCTGTATGTTAAGCATTCAACTCAAAAAGTTAGAGAAGAATTGTGAAGTGAACCAGAAGAAAGAAAAAGAAAAGGAATAAATATCAAAACAGAAATTAATGAAATAGGAAACAAAAATAAAAATGCTTAATAAATCCAAAACCTAATTTGTTAAAAGCTTAATAAAATAGACAGTATTCTGATAAGATTGAAAAAGTAAAAAAGAATCAAGACCTGAATAATGAATATGAGCAATGATAATAGGACTATTACTAAACATTTTAGATTTTTAAAGTAATGAGTATGTTATGAAATATTTTATGCCAATAAATATAAAAACGTTGATGAGATGAGAAATTCTGTAGAAAAATCCGAATTAACAAAATTTTATTCAAGAATAAGTTGAAAACATGAATAGACCATTAGACACTGAAGAAGTTCAATCAGTAGCCAACCTCTCTGCCAACAAAGGCACCAATCCCACATTCTTTCACAGGTAAGGTTCATCAAACTATCACAGAACAGGAAATCTCTACATTATATAAAATATTCCAGAGAACAGAAAAAACAGGAAAATCTACCCAATCCATTTTATGAGGTTAGTAAAATCTTGAAACCAAAACCAGACAAGCTTGTTTAAAAGACCAAAAATTATATGCCAATCTCACTTTTGATAAAAATCTCAAAAGTCCTAATTAAAATATTCATTAATTGAACTCAACAAATGTATAAAAATAATACTAGACAATCAAATGGGCTTGTTTTCAGGCATTAAGTTATAGTCTAACCTTAGAAAATCCATTACTACAATACATTACTTAAGCTGATTAAAGAGAAAATAATATGTATTCATCTCAATAGATTTAAAAAATTAAATGAAATTCAACCACTCTTCTCTATGGAAAAAAAGACCCCTTGAAACAAATCAAAATAGAGGGAAAAGTTTAATCTGACAGTGATAGCTACCAAAAACCTACAATAAACATTATGATTAATGTAGAAGCTTTAGAAACATTTTCATCAGAGCCATGAACAAGATAAGGATAACTGCATTCCAAATTGCTATTTAACATTGCATTGGAGAGATCACTGTCAATTCAATAAGACAAAGAATAGAAATAGATTAAAGCACTGGAATGGAAGAAAGTATCATTATTCATAGACTACCTGATTAGTTACATAGAAAACCAAAGAGAATTTTCAGACAAATTATTTTAACTATTAAGGGAATTCATAAATATTGTTGCAAAGAAGATATTTTTAGAAACTCAATACTAATCTTATACAGTAGCAAAAACAAGTAGAAAATAGAATTTTTTAATAGTTACCATTCACTGGCTAAAATGAAGAAAACTGATAACATCAAGTGTTGTTAAGGATGTGGGACAATTCTAAGAACTTTACATATATTGTTGGTGGAAATGCAAAAATGGTATAGCCATTTTATAATGCAGATCGGCAATTTTTATGAAGTTAGACATACACGTATTATATGACCCAGCAACCTCACCCTAGGAATTTATCCAAGAGAAAAGAGAACACGTCCACACAAAGACTTGTCATGTGAATGTTTATAATAGCTTTATTCATTATAGCCAAAAGATGGACACAACCATGAGCTGGTGAATGGATATACTGTGGTACATCCATACAATACAATACTACTCAGCAATAAAAAGGAAACTACTGATATAAACAAAAACATGGGTGAATCTGAAAAACATTACCCTGGGTAAAAGAATTCAGGCATAAAGGCCTATATACAATATATATTAATTCCACTTATATAAAATTCTAGAAAAAGACAAACTATTGTGAAAAGAAATATATCTCCAGTAGCCAGGGACCCAGTGTGAGTGGAGGAGATTCATTTCAAGGGGCATGAGGAAACTTTTTTGAGTGAAGGAAATGTTCCACATCTTGATTGTAGTCACCATTGCACAACTGTATACATTTGCCAAAACTCATCACATAATTGGTGAATTTTATTGTTTGTAAATTATACCTCAATAAAACTAGTTAAGTCGTATGGTAATTCTATTTTTAGTATTTTAAGGAACCTCCATACTGTTCTCCATAGTGGCTATATCAATTTACATTCCCACCAACAGTGCAAGAGTGTTCCCTTTTCTCCACACCCTCTCCAGCATTTATTGTTTCTAGATTTTTTGATGATGGCCATTCTGACCGGTGTGAGATGATATCTCCTTGTAATTTTGATTTGCATTTCTCTGGGAACATACATATATGTGTAACTGATTCACTTTGTTATAAGGCAGAAATTAACACACCATTGTAAACCAATTATACTACAATAAAGATGTTTAAAATAAATAAATAAAATTTAAAAAATAAAAAGATAAAACTAGTTAAAATAAAGCTACTATTCATAATAACAAGCAACGCTTTTAACCTAAGTAAAACTCTAACAAAAATGCCCATTATGTTTAGGAAAATATTGTAAGCACTACTGAAGGACTTAAAAGAAGACTTTAATGAGAGGAGATATATACCATTTTTCCATATAGAAAAATTCATTAATTTAAAGATGTCCACAATTCCAAAAATTAATCTATCAGTTCAAGGCAATTCCAAACAAAGTTCCAACAGGATTTTTCATGAAACTTAACAAACTGATTCTAAAATTCATATGAAAACTTAAGAAACCAAGAAGATCGAAGACAATTATGAAGAAGAATAAATAGGAAGTACTTATCCTACAGATATCAAGACTTAGAAAACTATAGTAATTAAAACAGCATAGTATTTGCATAGAGAGAGGCAAACAGATGAGTTGGAGAAAAGAGAGACCCAGACAGAAAGCTGAGAATACAGTTGACCTTTGAACAATGCATGGGTTAGGGACGTCAACCCTCCTTGCAGTTGAAAATCCATGTATAATTTACAGTCGACCCTTCATATACACACAGTTCCTTTGTATCCCTGGTTCCACGTCTGTGGATTCAACCACGGATAATGTAGTACTGTAGTATTTACTGTTGGAAAAACTCCACGTATAAGTAGACCTGTGCAATTCAAACCCATGTTGTTCAAGGGTCAGCTGTATAAGGGACCTTAGTATGTGACAGAACTGACATTGTAGATCATGAGAGGAAATGAGGGACTATTCAGTAAGTGGTGTAGAAACAATTGCTTATTCATATTGGAACAAATAAAATTAATTTCCTATATTTCATCATATATAGAAATAAATTCAAGATGGACTCAATAACAATGTTTTTTAAAAAACTTTTAAAATTTAAAAGAAATTTAGAATAATATATTAGTGATATTGGGGTAGGAAAGGATTTTTTGAATAAGGCATGAAAAGTACAAATTGTAAATGACTGATAAATTTAACCACATCAAAAAAAATAAAACCTTCCATCTTTCTATGCTATAAGACATTGCAATAAACAAAGTTAATAGGCAAGTGACAGACTTGGAGAAGATATTTGCAACAAATATATAACAGACAGATATGGATTCCATAAAGGACTACATTTATTAAACAACAATCCAAATTAACAATGGACAAAATATTATTGGACAATGCACAAAAGAGAAAACCTGAATGGCCAGTAAAAAGATGAAAACATTCTTTAATCCTCACTAATAATCAGGGAAATGCAAATTAAATTAGCACAGAGATACTATTACATCAGATTACCACAAATAAAAATATCTGCTAATACCAAATGCAGGCAAGAATGTGAGAAAACATAACTGTTTACGCTACTTGTGGGAATAAGTATTTGCACATCCACTTTAGAGAGCAATTTGGTCATACCTAGTAAATATGAAAATATGAATATACTCCGAGCCTGCAATTCAACTCCTAGGTACCTTAAAGAAATACAAAACACATATTCAAGAATATTTATTGCAACATTGTACTGGCTAAAATTTATTAACATAAATGTCCATCCTTTTCTAGACCAAAAAGTTTCCAGGTTTTCAATTTATAAGAATCTTCCATCCTTTTATTGATCTATCCAGTGCAAAGTCAAAGCAAGGATTTGAGAAAAATAATTCCAACTGTGGGACTTTTATTTATAGCCTACAAGGAAAAGCCAACAAACCCACAGTATTCAGTATAACTAGGAGCAAGATAAATCAACAATGGGTGAATGAAACTACAATTATCAACAAGGATAGGTCTAAAGAAACAAATATGAAGTGGCGGGGGTTGGGGGAAGCAAGTTGCAAAATGTTATGCCATTTGCGTGAAATTTAAAATATACAAAATATTATCATGTATTATTTATAGATACATTCATATATAGTAGGATAAAAACATGAACATGGAGGACACACAGCAACTTTAGCATAGTGGATGCCTCTGGGGCTCACGAGAAATGGGATTGGGGACAAAAAGAATTTTCATCGTATCTATAATGTTTTTATTTCTTAGAAAACAAGCTCTGTAACAAAAATAAATAAACAATGGCTTATTCATATGCCAAGGCAGAATGTAAATGTTAAAATGAATGAGATTGATCTATGCATGCAGATACAGAAAGATCTCCAAAATATATTAAATTAAAAAGCTCTGTGAAATTATTATGGATTGTGTAATCACTTTTGTGTAAATATGAAAAAAATGTAAATGTATATAAATGCTGGTATAAGCACATAAAATTTCTTGAAGCACCCACAATTTATAGTAGTTGCCTCTGGAGAGAGGGACTGTTGGTCTGGAATTGGAGGGAGGATTAGTTATACTGTTTTAATTATTCACCATGTGCAAATTATGTATTGTTCATTAAACTTCATTTTTGAAAAATTCATGAGCTTAAAATCAAAGACCCGACACCTTGTGTGATTCTTAGGTTAGTACTCTTTGTGTACTGAAGATTACATAACATTTATTGAATTTTCTTTAATGAAACTTCCTGCTGAGCCTTAGTGGCGAGCATGCTGGCCATTAGAGGGGAGGTGTCACTTTGGTGAGCTGTCCAGCTGAAGCATTTTTTTCATTTCCCTCAAGGCCAAGAGCTACATCTGAGACGTCTTTGCATCTCTGATAATACCTAATACAGACTTTTGCCTGTGTTAGTAAATTATATTAATACATTTATTCCTTCATTCTTTCGTTTATTAATGTGACAAATGTTATTAGAGAACAATTATGTTTCACTGCAAACATAAAGCTTTCCAAGTACTTTGTACTTTAAATCGATTTCTCTGGGATGGCCAGAGATTTAGGACTGCTGTTGTTTCTATGGGAAATGTGAGTTGACACCAAATAACTAAGTCACACGTGAACTTCAGGGTTATGATCCATTCATATGTTTGCAAATACTCAGAAAAATTATTTTCTTCCACAAATTACTTTTGATAAAGTTGAATAATGATGAAGGGACAAGATGGTCTTAGTGATAAAAACAGTGATGTTACTATTGCCTGAAGCCATTGCCTCCCCTCCTTTTCCAATAACCATCATTCTTTCCTGAACTGAAGTAACAGCCTCTTCATTGGACTTCCTGTCTGAGTCGCCTTTGCCTCTAGTTTATACTCAAAGTATATAGCTTTTCTAAAACACAAACATGAGTACGCCACTTCCCTATTTAAAAACCCTTCTCACTGACCTCAGGATAAAGTCCACACTGTTTAGGATGGTGTACAGGGCCCGCCATCTTCTGTGTCTGCCTCCTTCTCCAGCCTTCTCTACTGTCACTCTTTACTGGCACATGCTATTCCCTCTGACTGAAACTCCACCCACTCATTGGCTCAAAAGACTTCTATTCATCCTTCAAAACCCAATGCATTATAAAGATTAATGAAATGATAGATGAAAAAGTGCTTTGGAAGAAAATAAACCAAAAAAATCCCCAAACGGCAGGTCCTTCAATGGACCTTCACTGTTACTATTTCCCCCATCCCACAACTCCTTTCTTTGTGCTACATCTACATGTTATACAGAGTCCTTTTGTTGCATTTATCATGTTGCAGTTCCACTGCTTTGTTTACATGTCTGTCATTTCCACTAGTCATTGAGTTCGTAAGTCATGGATTCAGCTTTCCAGCCTTTCTTCACCTTTATATTCCCAGCATTTAGAGTACTGACTGACACAGAGGAGGGGCCAGGCATTGTTTGTGAACTCTGTAACCAGATGGTGACAATGATGATGGCCTGGGATAAGAGAAGAAATTGTTATGTCTCTACAAGTGCTCTGTTTTGTATGATGCTTCACAAAGTCATCAGAGAAATGGGAGAGGCCTCACTAACTGCTATACAAAGAGGTTTTACTACCCCGAACAACTCTTTTCTTTATAGCCTGGAGAGCAGATGAACCTGCATTGACAAAACTTACTCAGGAGGCCAGATGCAATCTGTCTACCAAGGGTGGAAAAATGACAAGGTAACTGGTTTTAAAAACTACCTCTGGCAGCTTGTGTAAGAGGACTTTTAATTCAATTATAAAAACCAAACTCTAACAGTTGTGCTTTTAATTAGAATGTAAAATTCATTTAAAGTTGACTGAAGGCTTTGGGGGCAGGGATTTAGATGTTTTCAGGCGGTATTGAATGATGTAAAAAAAGTAAGAGTTTTACTTCCAGTTTTAGGGGTCCAGATATCTTTGAACTTAAAGACAAAACTATCCTCAACTTCTGTGATCAGCAACATCATTAACACACTCCTCAAATATGATATTACTATGGATCATATAGATTTCTAGTTGATAAAGGGTTTCCCGTACATCATTTGAGTCCCACAGCAACTCTGTGAGGTTAGCAGGACAGGGATTATCGCTCCCATCCAAAGTAGGAAAACCTGGGATTTAGTAAAGATAAATGACACACCAGATGGCACATGCAGCAGGAGATCCAAGTCTAGAACCTAGATTTTCTGTCACTCGTTTCAGTACTTTTTCACATTGTACCCTCTCCAAGCTATTGCCTGGTGCTTTCAGCAGCCTCTGGTGGCTGGCCTAAATGGATCGTGGTTCTAACCCATGTGACATGTCAGATACTCCAATTTCCAATTTCACACTATTAGTCAGCAGTCACTGAATGGAAGTTCAGGATGTCATGAGAATCCAACATTGATCTCTCAATTAAAAAGCAAAGCTCCCCTGGGAGCTAAACTTAAAGATAATTGGTTTTCTTATTTGAACTGTATCTACCAATCCCTGCTTGCAGAAGGTTGTAGGAGTGTTTAAAACATGGATACATAGGCCAGTATTGTGCTCTTTCTAAACCCAAAGGAGGTCACTGCAGGAGCTAAAAATGCTTTGGGTACAACCGCCTGAAAACCAAAAAAGCCTTTAGGGTGAAGTTCTCTTAGATCTTCTTTTTGGAAGCTTGGTGGGTTCCAGGGAAGTTAGGGAGTAAAGTATAATTGTGCAGGTATAAAAGGAAAGGTTGGAAAGATATGATTCTTAAGGCCCTGTCGGATCTTTTTAAAGGACATATAATATCGTGTCTGTCATGATGTTGCTGGATCTATTCCTGGTCAAACGACATAGTAGTGGTACAGCAAACCAGCTACATGTCTTAGCAATCCACTTTGGTTTCTGCTAAGAATTTTGGGCTCCACATATGCAGATGGAACAAGAAGACAGGCTCTGAGGAAGCAAAGTGAACATCTCTACCATGGGCTCATCGTAGCCATCTAAGGATGGCTTAAGTTTCCAAACTCAAGTGGAAGGAAAAAGATGAGGTAATTATCTTGATAATCACTATCCACACCCATCTTTACCCCTTCCTCCTCTTCTAAAAGATGATTGTTCTTTCTTGTCTAAAGATAATGTCTCCACTTGTATATTTCCCCATCCTATCCCCTCTAACCCTCCTTGCTCCATCAGTCATCCCTTTGCATGTCTTTCATATTTACTTCTCTCTGGACTTAGACTCTTCACCTAGAATCTTGATCAAGTTTCTCCTTTACTAAAAAGCAAAATCAAGAATGAACAAGAATATCTTCTCTCAATCCTCTCTCTCTCTTCTACCTCTACTTTATTTTGGCTCTCTCTCCCTCTCCTTTACTTCACCAACAGTCTTGAAATAATAACCTACATTTCTTGTTGTTACTTTATACATCCCTGTCTCAGTACTGTCAGGATTCTTGTCACAAGCACTCCAATATTCATGGCTCCTTTACTAACAATTCTGATGGCTCCTTTCCTTCCTTAGACTCTGTGATATCACTCTCTTTGTTTCTCCCACTTTAACCCATTAAAATTTTTTTTTTGGTATTTCTTTCTCCAAAAATGTATGTGCTCCTCCGCTTTTTTGTCCTCAGCCCCCTACTCATTTTGCTCAAACAATCTTCTGAAATCAATGGCCAACATGGTCCTCAGGTAACTGGATGTTTTTCCACATTATTCCCTCTGCCTGAAATACCTTCTCTCTCTTCTCCTAAGAAGGTACTACTTTTGCTGGACACCCACGAGAGCTCTGAAATAGTTTACTTCATCCTACCTTCCAAACCCCTTTTTCCTAAAGCAGGTTTTTTGTTACATGTCCATCATGGAAAGCTACCTCAGTTTCTGTTATTTGTTGTTCAGCTCAGATGATGGCAATCTCCATATGACTCCTATCATCCAGTTACTAAACAAAAGCTCTTGGCTCATAATATGATTAGCATCTTGTAAATTCACACATATCAACATACATAAGATTAACTTTTTACCTCCAAAAAATAGCCATAATTGAAATACAAATACAATGTTGTAGTATAGTAATCATCATACTCAGTTTTTGTATCTGAAAAATCAGATGAGACAAATCAAAGACCTACTCCCACTCCCACATACATCACAAGATTTTTGGGAAGATTAAAAATAATGATGGATCTGAAAGTTCTTTGAAAATCATTAAGCTCCCGACACATGTTACTAAACTGAAGGTAAGTCTTTCTTCAGGTACTTACATGTTACACATTAAGGGCTGGACACTGAAGAGAGACAAAAAGAAAGCAAAAAGTATAAGAGCATGCTATAATGGAAGGAGCAAGAACCAGAAAATAAGACCTGGGTGTCATTTCCTGCTCTGTTATTAACTAGATCTAGATCCTAAGAAAGACAATTTACCTGCCTGAATTTTCTTTTTTAGTCAAAAAATTAAAGGGTTGGTCAAATGACAGTTTTAATGTCCTTTCTGTCTTTAATAAACAGCAGAAGGAAATGGGAGAGACTTAACACTTATCTATAGTCCTTCATTACAACTTTTTTTACAAATATTCCCTAACTCTTGCCCCTCTTTTCTTCCATTGTTTTCATTTGTCAAACTCCAAATCTGATTGAAACCAACTATTTGCCTACCCCACTCTAGCTAAACATTGCTAGTGAAGACCATGCAAGAAAGCCGTGTGAATACACCTTAAACTTATGCTCTCAAAAATCAAATTGCCACTCAATACTGCCTGGAAATTTTAGTGTTTCTTCTAGAAGGATAGCATTCTCATTTACAGATACGACTATTTTATTATATTTCCTCTGCCCTCAAACCTCCCATATGTCTTCCTTTACCCTCACTTTTGCATGATAACATCTACTTCGTTGAGAAAATGGAAACCATTAGAAGCAAACTCCACCATCTTCCTAAGATTAGATGTATCAACTTACTACAACTGCATCTATTTTCTCTAGCCTTCCTCTTGTTAAAAAGATGAAGTGTCCATGCCCTTACCAAAGGTGAACCCCTCCACTTGTGCTCTGTATCCCATCCTTTCTCACTTTATAAAAGATTTCACTCTTAAAATTAGCTCCTCATTTACTAATATATCATCAAAAACCCCTCTATGCTAGATCATTCTGATCAGCATGCAAAAGGGAAAGTCAATGCTCATCTCTCTGTAGTTACCACTCAATTTTTCTGTTCCTCTTCAGTCTCCACTACTTTACTGAATCTATTTTCCATGTAACCAAACATAAGAGACTATTCTGTGTCTTCATCTTAACCTTAAACCAGCTTTTAACACAATCAATAACTTTCTTCAAACATGGCTTCTCTTATTGTATTTCCTCCCACTTTACATCCTACCTCACTGACTCCTTTTCAATCTCTTCTTCTTACTTTTCCTTCTGTCAGGCCTAAGAGAAAGAGGGTCTTAAAGCTCAGTGTACTACATTCTTGTGTATCCATAATCTCTCTGCAGGTCACCTTGTCCATTATCGTGACTTTGAATATTATCCATATGCTGATGATTCCTAAATTTATACTCTACTCCAGCGTTCTCATGTGGGCTACATACTCTCAAATCCAGCTGTCCACTTCTCCTCTCCACTCAGAATTCTCATAAACAAACGTCTTAAGCTTAACACCTCCAAATTGAACTTTCCCCTAAACTTCCCTCCACATTATCACCATTAAAGTAAACAGAAACAGTTGCTCAAACCAGAAACCCAGGAGTTATCTTTGATAGTTCACTTTTTATCACTCCTCACATCTAATTTATTAGTAAGCCCTGGCATGTCTACCTCCAAAATGTATCTTGACCCTGTCTTCCCTCCAACTTTTTTGCAACCACTTTATTCAGGTTTACTATCATCTCTCACTGGGTCCACTGAAATAATCTCTTAACTGTCTTAATCTACCCATGAAGTTCTCACTCTAATTCATTAATTACACAGTGTAAAAAGTGATTATAAGGTGTAAATTTGATCACAATGCTGCTTAACCTCCTCCAATGAATTCCTACCATATTTCACGTCTACATGGCATAGCATGGCCTACAAGGACATATATGACCTGGCCCTTTCCTATTTTTCTACTCATCTCTTCTTCATCTCTTTCTCTCTGTCTCTGTTTCTCTCTCTGTCTCTCTCTCTGTGTCTCTGACTCTGTTTCTCTCTCTCTGTCTCTCTCTCTCTCTCCAACTCCCCCAAACCATATATATGTATTTTCCAATTTCAGTTTTTCTAACACTCTAAATCATTCCTTGCTTAAGGCCTGTTCCCTCTGCCTAGAATACTTTCTCCCACCCCTCACTCCCAAATCTTGCATGACTATCTCCTTCCCATTGTTTAAGGTCTCAATGTTTTAGGATTTTCTTGACCACACCAACCAAAGTAGCCCTCTCCTAAACACACATACGTACAGCATATTCCTATTTTGGGTCCTTATTTTTTACATTCATAGTGGACAACTCAAAATTATTTTATGGGTCTCTTTACTTGTGTTTAGTCTTTCTTTCCTACTAAAATGTTAACTCCATGAGATGTAGAGAGTACTCCTGACTTGTTAAAAAATTCTTGACTTTTTCACCGTTTTATTCTAAGCACCTTTCAAAGAGTTTGGCACAGAGTAGGCACTCAATAAGTGTTGTCGAATGGATGAATGAATGTATTAAATGACTAATATGGACCAGTGATTGTGCAAATCATGTTACATAGAATTAATATGCTGTTCTAAAGATGAGGAAACTGTTAGATAAGTGATGTGACTTACTCAAAGGCACATGTCATTCAGTGGCAGAGCTGGAATTTGAATTCAGGTATGTCTCTATTATACCATACCATATCCCTACCATCACTAGTTCACCCTCATGTCATTATGCCTCCTCTACTAATGTATAGAGAACTTACTATTAAATAAGTTGTAAGAATTAAACATCCTTCAACATTTGAAATTCAATTCATATTATTTAATTGGCATGGAATTTCTAAAACAGGAAACAAATTTGATCATAGACTTTATACAATTTACAGGTAAGTCATTCAGAATATTCATTGCTGATGATGATAACACCTCTAGCAGCAATAGAAACAACCAGAGTAAGATCTCCAAAGATAGAATATTTTCTCTCTATTTTTTCAAAAATAAATAGCAGGAAAAATGTGCATCTTCATATGTCATAATCATAGTTTCAAGGGCCTATACATTCTATATATGAAGGGATAATTGAAGTCAAAGGTGAACTTTCCAAATGGCCTCTGGGGGACTGTGATCAAATTTATTAATTAAAAATCTTGAACATCCAGAAAGAAGCCAATTATGCTTGATATGTATGATGCCTCTAAGCAGTTTCATTTTTTTCTAAAAATAGAATTTGATCAATGGTCATTCTTTTCTTTTTTTCTTTTTTAGATCCAAGTCATGGCTAGCACTGAAGAAAATATGACTCAGATTTCAGAACTTACCCTTTTGGGTTTGGGGGATCTTCACGGCCTTCAGTATCTTCTTTTTGGGGTATTTTTGGTCATCTATGTGGTGACTCTCATGGGCAACATTGTAATCCTAACTGGTTTTGGCTGATTGCTCCCTTCATTCTCCCATGTATTTCTTTCTTGACCACTTTTCCTTCCTAGAGTTTGGCTATACCACTACCATTGAGCCCATGATGCTAAGGACATTGCTGTCACCTCATGGGCCTATTTCCTTCTCAGACTGCGCTTGCCAGTTTTATTTATTTATTTATTTTTGCTGCTCTGGTAGCTACAGAATGCTTCTTACTGGTTGTAATGTCTTATGATCTTTTCATAGCCATCTGTAACCCATTGCATTATTCCAGCATCATGGGTTGCTTACAGCTAGCTGGCACCTCTTGGATAGCTGGATTTCTGGCACCCATCCTTCTCATGGTCCACATTTTTCGGTTAACATTCTGTGCTGCCAGTGAGATTGACCACTTCTTCTGTGATCTGAAGCCCATCATGAAACTGGCCTGCAC
The DNA here is from genome assembly GCF_003031525.2 of Neophocaena asiaeorientalis asiaeorientalis. NCBI lineage: Eukaryota > Metazoa > Chordata > Mammalia > Artiodactyla > Phocoenidae > Neophocaena > Neophocaena asiaeorientalis. The sequence goes on along the minus strand of NW_020172669.1, from coordinate 883,585 downwards.
TGATACTCAAGTAGCTGAGATGACCTCTTTTATATGCACCTCTTTATTTGCACTAGGTCCCTTTCTGCTAACTCTGGCTTCTTATACTGACATCATCTCCACCATTCTGAGGATTCCTTCTGTCACAGGAAAGCAGAGCCTTCTCTACCTGTTCCTCCCATCTTACAGTGGTCAGTCTGTATTATGGGACTCTGGGCATTGTCTATGGCTTCCCATCAGGGCCTCAGAATGAAGACTTATTGAAGTTGCTTTCCCTTCTGTATACAGTACTTACCCCTGCCCTCAACCCTATTATTTACACTCTAAGGAACAGGGATGTAAAAGTAGCCCTGAGAAAATTGGTGTAATGAGGAATGTACACCTTGTGAAAGAAAGTTTGATTTTTCTAGTAGCTCTTGGTATTTTGTGAAAACCCTAACAAAGTGGAAAATCTTTCTAAAGGGTCAAGAATAGCTAGTTTTCCTTTGTCCCATCAAGTTTCTCCACATTAATGAACAGGAAGGGTATCAAAATTTCTTTCATTAAACATTTTGTGGATACTAGGCGTTATGCTTTCCTTTGCATGGATTATTGTGCTAAATCCTCATAGCAACACAGTAAGGTAGCTACTGTTATTATCCCTACTTTACAGATATCACAACTGAGTCCTAGAGATTAATTCACCTGCTCAAGACTATCCAGCCAGACAGTAATGAAACCAGGATATGAATTTGAGCCAAAGGTTTGCTTAGCACCAAATCCATGATCTTTCCACTAACTGAGGGTAGCCCAGAATCCTGAGGTGTTCAAAACAGTTGTCTTGAAACATGGAAGACATTACTGCAGATGACTTTTCTTGGGAGAGTATGAGTTAGATGTGAGGTGAGAAGCAGCAGAAACGTAATGTAATGCAATCTAAAGCCCAGCCTGTTTCCTTTCTCCACCTGAAGTCTTGATAAAAATGCATGAGATAAAAATGTCATAGGATTGGGCTTCCCTGGTTGCACAGTGGTTGGGAGTATGCCTGCCGATGCAGGGGACACGGGTTCGTGCCCCGGTCCGGGAGGGTTCCACATGCTGCGGAGCGGCTGGGCCCGTAAGCCGTGGCCGCTGGGCCTGCGCGTCCGGAGCCTGTGCTCCATGGCGGGAGAGGCCACAGCAGTGAGAGGCCCGCGTACTGCAAAACAAAAGGAAAAAAAAATGTCATAGGATTAAAATTGGTTTTAGTTTTCCTTTTAGGATCATTTATTAAAACAAAAGATTAAAATCAACCTTACTGATTCAATAAATTAAACCACATCCAAACAATGTAATACAATACACCCATAAACAAACAAAAACAACATGAAAGAATGGGTCAGCTCTACATGTGCTGTTATGGAAAGAGCTCCGTGATATATTGTAAGGACAAAAAGCAAGGTTCAAAAAACAGTGTCTATAGTATGGCATCATTTGTGTAATAGAAGGTAAAAGAAAGCATATTTATACTTAGTTGTAGATGCATAGACTGTTCTAGAAAGATGCATATGAATTTGGTGATATCAGTTGCTTATTGGTAGAAAAACTAAATGCAGGGGAAGTATACCTTTTGAGGTGGGAATCATGTAAATAAATTACCTATTGAAAATTCATCAAACTTAACAAATCATTGTAAATTATACAAAAGATAAAATTGTTAAGCAGCCCACTTTCATATGTCAGTATGAAGTACTTCTAGACACTTAGGAGGCTTCTCTTCTCTCACAGGTAAGTTATAATCTCTCTAAGGGCAGGGACCTTGTCATTACTGCTTCTGTATCTCCCCCACAGCACCTTAAATACCAAAAAAATGTGCAGAGCATAGATGTTTAATTTAACAATTGTTATTATCATCCAAGATAGGGGAACTCAACATCCAGAGAGCATAACAATTTCTAACAACTTGACGCATTCCCACTTATAGAATGGAAAACCCAAGGGGGAAAAGTACGAGCTGTGTATTTGATGTTCTCCTCAGTACTCCATGGAAGTGCAATCTTAAAGGCTGGCAAGGGGCTGGGCATGAACTGAGAATGGTTTCCTAGGCTCTTCCTTACACTATCACCAGAGTGATCTTCCTTATAATGGAAATTTGTCCCTCCTGTGTTTAATCAACCTCTGACACAAGGATCTCCAGTGAAGATCAGAATAAAGATCTCACACAATTTATGACTCCATGACTTTGCATACACTGTTTCCACTTTAACCTCTGCCTCACCTCTCCTGGGTTAACTTGTTTTCATACTTCAAAGCCCAACTCAAATATCAAATGTCAAGTGTCACAAATTCCATGAAGCATTCCTTGATTTTTCACCACCATCTAAAATTAGGCCTTCTTTCTTCCTATGCTACTAAAGCACTTTGCATATATTTCTATTTTAGCATTGATCAGGTTATACAGCAACTCTTTGCATATATGTCTATCTCGCCACTTAATAATGAATTCCTTAAGACAAAGAATGTGTCTTATTCATTTCTGTCTCTACCACTCTTTCACCTCCAGCTCTTCCCGGCACCTAGAATGGGGCCTGACAAAGAATAGGCATTCAAATAAACATTTTGAAATAAATACAATTATTAAATGACTAAAGTCACACAATTAGTTAGGGAATGGGTCAGACCTCTGACATCTAGTCAATTGTTCTTCTATTATATAATGCCACTATTTTTCCAGTTCTAAAAGTCTGAGATTTGCCTTGGCGCAAATTTAACAGTAGAATTTGGGGTGAGGACTGGGAAATCTTGAGCATTTCTTCTTAGGGTCAGAGGCAAGCATTACCTTGAGTCCTTGGAAAGGCAGCCTAAGTTATTAATTAATTAATATCTTTAACACAGTTGTTCAAAAGAAATAATATAAACATCTACTATGCATATAGCACATTTCTGGGCACAAAAAGAGTAAGGTTCATCTGAATTTACCAAGAAAACTCTCTAGTCTAATCAGTAGAATACCTACACAGTCCCAGACATACAGCTCACACCCAGTAAATGTTTGTTCAACTAAACCAAGCCAAGGGAAGACCGAGTGGCCTGAATTTCTGGGAAGGGAACTGTCCTCTGTTGAGAAGATCATCAATTTCTAATACCTGTATTCTTAAACCTGGAGTCACAGGTACCGTAGATATGTGAATTGTGCGATGCATTGGGGGAAAAATAAATATGGTGAGAAGAAGGGGGAGGGGTATTTCCACCTAGAAAATTCATCATTGCCTCCTCTATAACACCAGCGACCATCTGCCAATGAGAAGGCAATACATCCATGGAGAGCAGCAATTAGAGCTAATTGGGTTTCTTCTTTTTAATACCTGAGACAGGGCCCTACTGAGATCAGGTAAGGAGATCTATTAAAGGCAAGCTGTTCTCTGCATATCACTTAATTCCAAGTACTTAAGGAGGCTGATTATAAGCCATGCTCTCCAAGGATAACTGAAGCTCAAAATGGTGGTTTGTGTAAGTTTAAGGACTTGATTCTTAAACCAGAATGCAAATAAGAAATCCTTTGAGAAAAACCTGAATTAGAGTGTGAAGGCATTGCCTTAAGAAAGGGTAGATACTTTTTCACAGGCCACAGTTCAATTTAGCCTATAAGAAGCCAAGCGTCTGGATAAAAGTAAAAAATTCAGGTAAATATTCAGCTTTAGGGGCACTACATGTGCAAAATTCCCAGGTGCCTGTTTGTATTTTTCACTCTCTGGAAGAATTACAGTATTCAATCATGCTTAAAAGAATGGGCTCACCACTCAGACAGGCTAGCTTCTGAGTCCTGGTTCTTTGACCTTAGAGTAGTATATTAGACTCCCTGATCTTTAAATCTCTCATGTGTAAAATGAAAATACTAGTATCTAACTTACCTCACTAGACTGTTATGAGGATTAAAAGAGATAAAATATATAAAACCCTTTGCACATAAATATTAAATAGGTGTTAATTATTATTTTAGTAGTTATCATTATGATGATGATCATTATTATTGGATGTCATTGGGACCTTTCCTGCTTTGATATAGTAAAGAAATATTGACCAAGGAGGTATCCAAATAATTATACAGTAGTCTGACAGCTGAAAGCAGAAGCTAGAGACCAAGCTTGTGAGGCTTCTCAGTTTTGCCAGGACCTCAACTTACCATCATCATTGCAAGCAAAATACAAGCTGGGCACCAACGTATTTCATATATTAGTTGATTAAACAGCTTCTGGAAACTTTGAATCCTGCTGTCCAACATCTGGCTTTTAATGGAAGTCCAAACAATAAGACCAGACTGGATCTACCTTATTATTTTTGCAAGGACCATATTTCCTTTTATATTACTTAATCGCCATGTTGTCCTTAATTACTTAGTTGCCATGTTGTCCTTCTGACAACACCTAATATGAAGGGACACAAAGCGGGTGCATAATAGGAATAGGCTAATGGAAAATGGACCTATTAAACTGCAAAGAGTTGAATCCCAGCTTAATCACATACCATGATTCTCTCTGTTCTCTGGCCACATATGGGATCCTCTTTCAGTTTCTTGAATCTGTAAAAACTTTTCTGCCTCGGAATGCTTGTGTATGCTATTTCCTTTACTTTGAATGCTCTTCCCCAAAACTTGACTTAGTTGGCTCTTTCTTATCCTCTGTACTCTCCTTAAATTGACATCAGATAGACATTGCCTGGCCACCCCATCCAAATTAACTTCCCTGACAACACCATCACCTCCACCTGGTTAGGCTTCATTTCAATATCTCATCATTCTTAGCACCTAGCAAAGTTGTCATTACGTAATCATTTGTATATTTATGTTTTCCATGCCTGTCTCCCAGAACCTCTGCCTGCCCCATAGTAAGCACTCAATGCATATCTGAGGAATAAATGAACAAATGCTTTTGGAATCCTCATCCCTTGGTTAGTCAATGGGTAGGTATTCAATGGTTGTGGTTTTGATAGATGAGTAGCTAAGGAGGCTTTGAAACATGTCCACAGATTCTTTGATAATCCTTACATCAAAAGATAGGAGTGATGTTCTCTCCCTAATCTCAAAGGGCTTGCTGACAGCTTGGACCAATAGAGTACAACAAAGGCACCTGGGCACAATAGTACCACCCAGAATATAGGGAGTGACTTCCAAGGTAGGTCATGAAATGTGATTCCACTTTTGCCTTGTTCACTGTAAACTGGCTTTTGGCACACTGACATAACATGTAAGAAGTCTGACTATCCTCGGGTCACCATGCTGAGAAGAAGACCAGGTCACATGGAGAGGCCATGGAGAGGTATTCTGGTTGATAGTCCCTGTGGAGACAGAAGTGATAGCTATACAAGGCCTATAGGGTATATTTAATATCTTCAATTCTTTGACATTCCATTGAATATGGAAAAGCCATGACAGCTTTGATCAGTAGAGCATGACTGGAGCATTAACAAAGGGTGACAGTGACAACCAGCATCAGTTGTCAGATATGTGAGAGAAGATACCTATAGATTATCCCACTTCCTAGCTCTCTGGCCCCCTCCAGTCATAAAGTTTTTCAGGTTGAGGGCCCAGACATTTTGAGGCACAGACAAGCCATCCCTGCTGTGACCTGTCCAAATTTCTGACCCATGGAATTCATCAACATAATTCAATTGTTGTTTTATTCCACTAATTCTTGGAGTAGTTTGTTATGAAGCAATGGTGGCTAGAATAGTGGCTATGGGATCCATGCTACTTTAGGAAGCAAAAAGTAGGTTCAGAAATTTCAACTGTATGGGAAAATGCTTCTTGACCAACAGTGAATTTTTTAAGCATGTATTATACCATTTAGTACATTGTTAAACTCACTTGAAGACCTTTTTCTCTAAAGCTTCCCTGAGCCTCCTAAGCAAAGACGAGTACTTTGTCTATCCTGGGTGCTACCATTGTGTTGAGGATACTTCTCTATTAGTGCCCTTGTTATACTTGTTGCACATGTTCTCTCTCCCCTCCTATATATTACTTTCGTCTCCCCAGTGTCTTGCACTGGGGGTTCAGTTAATACATTTTTGGTGATTAAATGAATGTTTCTAAGGATCATCTTAATCTGGCTTTGCTTTGGTCTCCTCTAAATGCCAGGTTTCACTGTGTACCAGGTCGGCACCAACCTCTCTCTAACAAAATTGGAATATAGATGAGGGTCTGAGCCATCTGTGATGTTCTGTTTGATTTAAGGTCACCTGTGGCTTTAACATCCAGATTTCACCACTAGCATTTCATACATTCATTTCCTGCAGTCCTGCTTCCTACAGAAGTAAACACATGGAGGGGCAGTCACAGTAATGGGGAAAGCAAAAATAACCATTTAATAATAAATGCAACTAGTAGTTAATGAAATTTTACTATGCTCTTGTCAGTGTACTAATATTTTACATACATGATCCCATGAAATCTTCACAACAACCATATGAGATAGATACTATTATGATCATCACTTTACAGATGAGGAATTTGAGGTTCAGAGAGGTTAAATACCAAAATTTCACTGCTAGCAAGTTGTAGCATCCTGGTCTATATGACTCTAAATCTTAGTCTATGGGCAAGTATTCCCATCAATATGCTGGCTTCCTCTGGATTTTTTAAACCATTTCTTTTTAATGGCAAAAGAAAAGCAGCACGTGCCTGGAATTCAAAGGCATTTCAGGCCTTAGCTTCATTGAATGGAAGGAGGGATGTTTCGAGAGTTAGGCTGGAGCAGGGTTTTCTCTTTAGTATGACTCTATCCCCTTAAGGACAGCTGTGAAGATGACCACGTTAGTCATTTCATAGGATCAGGGGCAGAGAGGAGGTTGTGTGTGTGTGTCCTGAATTCAACCATTTTCCCTTTCTTTGTGATCCACTTGCCCCTGGAGTTCCAGATAATGAGATTCAGAATCCATTTCTTCTCCTATGTTGCCATCAGTAGCCAGGGTTTTCTTCTCCCTCCCTACCTGAAATCCCTCGAGAGGGGGCAAAGAATACCTCTGAGATTGACAGAGGACCACATGAGAGAGGGCTGGCTCTTGCTGGGCACTTCAGATGAAAGAGCCCTACATGTGGCAGTCAAAGATAACTGTTGGACCAGAAGATTCCAGATTTTATCCTCTAGCGATAACAAGTGCATGAAGGTGATGATTACTGTCAACTCGGTATCTGCACTGCTGACGTGGATGCAGATGATGGATATACAGGAGCTGACAAACACAGAGAAGAAACTAAGAATTTGGTTTAACTGCGTGGAAGTAATTCTAATTACAGGCATTTATGTGAACTGTTTACAATTTATGCCTAATTACCACCCAGCACAATAACAATTATGCATATCATTAAATATGTCAGATTAGTTTTGTTGTAAATTTTGATTATAACAGCAAACCCTATATGTGTATGCTCTGTCTTCATAATTTGTCACTCAGATTGCTCACAACTTAGGAAAAAAATGAGACAGAACATTGGCTGGGGGGCCAAGAGTGGGGAGGTTGCAGAGGCAGCTGCCTGGGGTTGAATATTTACTATGGGTAGCGCACAAAGTGGGTAATCAACAAATGCATAAATCCCTGCAGCTTAACTTTACCAGAACCTTGCAGGCAGCTCCACAATCTTTTATTCATTTATTGTTGATTCTTCCGGCTTATTCATGCCCACTTCATGTCTCAAACCTTTTCTGGTCTTCTTGGCCTCTCAACTTACCCCCTCCTCTCATTCTTGCTCAGTGGTAAGGATGGCCTCATCCTGGCCTTGCACAGTAAGGCTGGTTGATGCCCCCCTATTCTGCCTCTCAAATTTCTTTCAGGTTGCAATCCCCTTCTCTTGTGGGTGTCTGGCTTCTGTCAAATGGGTGTGTCCTTTCATCTGTGCTCTGACCCCTTCCCCTGCCACCTCCTCAAAGACTGGTTCCGGACCCCAGTATTTCATTATGTCTTAAATCCCTTTCCTTGCTTTTTGCCATGCACATAGTAGGCATTCAGTAAATCTTTGTTGAAATTTCCTTCAGAAGCACATGGAACACACTGGAACACACACACACACACACACACACACACACACACACACACACACACACACACCAGTCCTTGCTATTCCGCAGCTACCACCATTTTCTCCCCTTCCTCTACTTCAAACTTGTACTTACTGTACATCTTATGTATCCAATTAAGTTAGAAATTCATTGAAAGAAAGGGGTTTCTGTGTTATTTTTCCTAATTCTTAGCACAACTCGAAGCACTCAAAAAATGCTGAAAGATCCCCACTGATGAACCCTCACAGGCTGTTCCTTCTGTAGAGAGATGGGGATGTCTAACACTTTCTTACCCAGCTTGATCTTGAGGAACCTGAATAGGATAATAGAAAGCATGTATCTTTGGTATCAGACAGACTTGAGTTCCACTGTAGGTCCTGCCACTCTGTGACTAAGAAAACGTAGGTAACTTCCTTCATCTTTCTGAGGTACAATTACCTCATCTGAAAAATGGGAATAATAGTAGTACCTATCTTATAGGGTTGTTGTGAGGATAAAATGACAAGCTGATGAAAAAGGCCTGACACACACCAGTAATGATTCTTCTCAAACAGAAACTTTCTGCTCACCGATGATTTGTTCCTCCTACTTTGGTAATAATAAGCCAGGATTTCAAGAACCTCGAGTCTTACTTATTATCCATATTCATCTTTTATCTTTAGCACTAGATCAGTATTTCTCATTCCTGTGAGACCTAATACTCCCTTTAATAATAAATATTTTGTGACTCCCCCTTCACTATCATGAAATGAAGTTCATAGGTAATATAACCTACCTATGTACATAATTTTTTAAAAAATCAATATAGTGACCTAACTGAAATATAAATGAGAAATCCACAGAGAGCAATTTACAATAAAAGATATTTATTTCAGTATAAAAATGCAAGGGCATGACTATATCAGACAGCATAATGAAATACATGATTGCGTCAACTTAAAATGAGTAAGTTTATATTAAAGAAAAGTAAGAGAACTGGTAGTCATTATATATAAGAAAAGAAAACATAAAAAAACAGATATAGGAAAATAGCAAGATAAAAACTATTGTTGAGATAAGACATTCAGATAATTATAAACAGTTTTTCTCACCTATACTATTTAGGCTCACTGGAATATTTGAAAACTGTGTAGGATACAGGATAACTCTTCATTACATGGGATTATCCCATCCATTTCGGAACAACGAGCATCACTGGCCTCTATCCACTAAATGTCAGACCTCCCAAACATTGTAATAACCAAAATGCCCCTACAATTTCCCAAACATATTCTAACGGACAGAATTCTTTAGTTAAAAACCAGTACTCTAGAGCATGCCCAGTAAGGAAAAGGAAAATTTGGCAAGGGTCGTGGAACTTGCTTTCCTAGGATGTGGGAATCTCCATGGGTTGGAGTTCCTTGTCTTTGCAATGTTTCTGGTGACCTTCTTGGGACTCTGAGACACAATGTTGAGAAGCTGATAGTGATATCAACCAACTACAGCCTTTGCTCCCTTATGTGCAACTCTAGTCCTACTTCATCCTCTTGAATATCTGTGATCAATTTAGCACTGTCTCATTGATTCTGCACATATTTTTTGTCCCATGAAGTAATATTTTTCTTTAGACAGGCCAACTAGCCTACACATAGCAGTAGGTTGCTAACAATTAAACATTATCCAGGGGCCATAATGTCTTCGGCTATCATTTAAGTTTCTGCCACTTTCAAACTCCTTCACCTCCAGTCAGTCTGACACCAAGCCTTTGACATCCAGGTAGTAAACATTTTATGGCTTATGTGTTTTCTTAATTCCATCTTGACCATTTTTAGATGCCAAATTTTAATCTGTTTTAATATGTCTAAAATGTACTCTGTTTTATTAAAGTGGTTGTACTGAGCATTATTTCTTTAATGTTCCATGGATACTGTTCAATTGAAATTGTTAATTTAATAACTATGTTTTTTACCAAAAATTTTATTATAAAAATCTTCATAATTTTCAGAACAAAGTTGAAAATATATCCCCGTCCGAGGATCAGATGCAGGATGCCACACTGTATTTACTTGTCATAGCTCCTTAGTCTCCTCCAATCTGTGACAGTTTCTCATCTTTCCTTGTTTTTCATAACCTTGGCACTTTTAAAGAGTATTGGTCAATTATTTTGTACAATGTCCCTCAATTTGGCTTTGTCTGATGTTTTCTCAAGATTAGACTGGGGTTATATGTTAATGGGAAAAACACCACAGAGGCAAAGTGCCCTTCCCAGCACATCATATCAGAGGGTACATGATATATCCACAAGATTTACCACTGGTGATGTTAACCTTGGCCACTTGGTCAAGGTGGTGTCTTCTAGGTTTTTGACTGTGAAGGTACTCTTCACAGTAACATAAATACTCACTACATACATACATACTCAGTTTCAATTCATAGTATTTCTAACATAAGCAAGTCACTAAGTCTCTCCCATATGTAAGTGGAGGAGAATTAAACTCTATCTCCTAGGGGGAGGAGTACCAAAGAACTTAAGAATGTTTCTTAACCACAGGAAGTTATAATATTTGAGGGAGATGTAAATACCCCATTTCTCCTTAAAGTTTTGTTTACTGATTTTGGCACTCATCAGTGCATTTTACCTAGAAGTTATTGTGCTACTCCAAGGTGATTTTCTATTTCCTGCATTCCTTGTAGGTTTATTAATTGGAATTCTTCTGTAGGAAAGAGTTGCCCTTTCTTCCCCATTATTCAATTATATATCAGTATGGGCTCACTTATTCTCTGAGTTAAAATACAATAATACCATTATTTAGTTTGTTGCTCCAATTTCAGTCATTGAGAACTCTTTCAGGTTGGGCCCTATATCCTTTTGACATGGTTCTATCCTTCTGGGTTTTTTCGCTTCGCGGCATGTGGGATCTTCCTGGACCGGGGCACGAACCCGTGTCCCCTGCCTCGGCAGGCGGACTCTCAACCACTGCGCCACCAGAGAAGCCCATTCTGAGGTTTTTTAAAGTGTTTTTTTAGCACTACAAGATACTCCAGGTTCATCTTGTATTTTCCTTGCTCCAGCCCTAGAATCACTGATTTCTTCAAGGAGCCCTGGTTGCTTTTATTGGAGAATAGTATTTAGAAAAGAAAATCTGTGCCTAAAAGTGCTTGTTGCTACTGGGATATTATTGCTTCTAGTGGACAGAGCTAGGAAATCTGTGCATATACACACATATCTATATTTTATTTTATATCTGTGTATCTATGAAAATAAACATGAATAACATGGATTTACACTGATATCTCTTACTCTAATTCAGCATTACAGGGTTTATTTTATTATTCCTCCTGTGGTGGGCAGACTAATGCCACTCCCCTCCAAAAATGTCCACATTCTAATCCTTGAAGCCTGTGAATATGTTACCTTACACAGAATTAAGTTTGCACATGGAATAAAGGTTTCTAATCAACTGACCTTAAAATACGGATTTTTTTTGGGTTATCTGGGTGGGCCCAATAGAATTAAGAGTCCTTAAAGGTGGAAGAGGGAGGCCAAAGCAGGAGTCGGGTAGATGTGGCTATGCAAGAAAGACACGAGAGATGCAACATTTCTGGATTTGAAGATTGAGGAAAGGCACCATGAGCCAAGGAACATGAGTGGCCTCCAGAAGCAGGAAAAGGCTAGGAAATAGACCAAACCCCACAGTCACCAGACTCCTTCATTTTATCCCGTTGAGACCCATGTCAGATTTCCAGCTTATGGAAGAGTAATATAAAAAAATTGAATTATTATAAACCACTAAGTTTGTGGTAATTTGTTGTAGCAGTGATAGAAAACTAATACACCCTCAGTGCTTATTTGTAACTTCTTTGGTAGAGAAGTCTGGCTGTCACTATCTATAATCCACTTGCTTTTTTTTTTTCTGCCCTTAGTATAGTCGAAATGTAGTTTCAGAATTGCAGAATCATACCCTTGTAAGAAATATATGTACCTACAAGAGTACAGTGTTTATGTACAGGTCCTTTTTTCATTATCTTTAAAACAGTATCTAGACAAACCAGTTTTATAAAATAATTAAGTCAGCTCCTTTTCTCTCCTCTTCCTTCAATTAAGTTATACCATACTTGTAATAGCATTAGATTAATTTGCCATAGTCTTCATTCTACCCTGATTTCCCCAGACATCCTGGTTGATTTTTTAAAATCTACATACAATAAGATACTCTACATGGGGTGCAGTTATATGGGTTTTAACAAATGCATAATCATGCACCCAGAACTATAGTACCACACAGAATATTTCTATCACCCTGAAAATTCCCTTGCGTGGCCTTTTTGTAGTCAACTCTGGACCCTCTCCCAGCTCTTAGAGACCATAGATCTCTTTTCTGTCCCTATAATTTAACCTTTTCCAGAATATCGTATAAATGGATTCACATACTATGTAGCCCTTGTAGTTGTGCTGCTTTCACCTAGCAAAATGCATTTAAGATTCACCTATGTTGTTCCTTTTGACAGCTGAATGATATTCCATGGTACCCCAGTTTATCCATTCACTTTTTGAAAGACATCTAGGTTGTTTCAAATTTGGGGAAATAATGAATAGGGCACTTTAAAACTTTATGTACATGTTTTTGTGTGAATATAAGTTTTCAATTTACTTGGATAAATATTGAAGAGAGGTTATGGGTCATATGGTGACTTTATGTTTAACTTTATAAGAAACTGTAAAACTATTTTCAGAGAGAAAGTACAACTTTTGTCCATTTTTTATTGGTTTCTTTTCCTCTCATTATTGAGTTGTAGAATTTTTTATATATCCTGGATAAGTAGTATTTGTTTTATACACGTATAGAACAAATACTATATAAGCACATATATATGCTTATATACAATATATATAATATTTTCTCCCAGTACATGACTTTTCCACTCTTAACAGTTTCTTTTGATGAGCAGCAGTTTAAAATTTTGATAGAATCTATCTTACCACTTTTATATTGTTATTGCTTTCTGCAACCTGTATAAGAAACTCTTGCCTACATACTTCGCAACAAAAATATTTTCCCATATTTTCTTCTAAAACCTTTATGGTTTTACTTTTACAATTCGGCTTATGATCCATCTAGAATTAACTTTTGTGTATGTTATGACAAAAAGTTTGAGATTCATTGTTTTTACACATGGAATTTTTGTATATGTTGTCACAAAAGGTTTGAGATTAACTTTTCATTTTTTTCCCACATGGATATCTAGTTATTCTAGCACCATTTGTTAAAAGGCAAATCAAAGCAAAACAAAAGTACTCCCTTTCCCCACCGGATTGCTTGGGCACTTTTGTCAAAAATCACATGACCATATAAGTTTGGGTCTGTTTCTAGATGCTCTGTTCTATTTGAAAGATTTATTTGTCATTCCTAAGATGAGTATCACACTGTCTTGATTACTGTATTTTAATATTGTCCTTAAATCAAGTGATATATGTCTTTCAACTGTGTGCTTTTTCAACATCGCTTTGGTTTTTCTAGGTCTTTTGAATTTTCACATTAACTTTATAATTAGTCAATTTTTATATGAAAATCTGCTGATGCCTTGATTGTGGTTATATTGAACCTGTAGATCAATTTGGAGAGAAACAGCTTCTTAACAAAGTCTCCTAAACCATGAACATTATGTATTTACCCCAGTTACTTAGTATTTCTTCGATTTTTCCTAAGAGCTTTTGTAATTTTTTGGTATTGGTCTTAGTAATTTTGGGGGGGATACGTCTCCTTAGGCAAGGGAAACAAAAGCAGAAATAAACAAATGGGACCACATCACACTAAAAAGCTTTTGCACAACAAAGAAAACTATTCACTCATTGATGAACACTTAGGTCATTTCCATATCTTGGCTATTGTAAATAGTGCTGCTGTGAACACAGGGGTGCTTATATCTTTTCTAATTAGTGTTTTTGTTTTCTTCAGCTGAATACCCAGAAGTGGAATTGTTGGCTCATATGGTAGTTCTATTTTTATTTTTTTGAGGAGTCTCCATACTGTTTTCCATAGAGGCTGCACCAGTTTACATTCCCACCCACAGTGTACGAGGGTTCCTTTTTCTCCACATCTACACCAACACTTGTTATTTCTTCTTTTGATAATAGCCATTCTGACAGGTGTGAGGTGATATGTCATTGTGGTTTTGATTTACATTTCGCTGATGATTAGTGATATTGAGCACCTTTTAATGTGCTGTTGGCCATCTGTATGTCTTCTTTGGGAAAATGTCTGTTCAGATCCTCTGCCTCTTTTCTAATCAGGTTGTTTGGGTTTGTTTGTTTGTTTGTTGATGTTGAGTTTTGTGGGTTCTTTATATATTTTGGATATTAACCCCTTACTTGTTAAACGATTTGCAAATATCTTCTCCCATTAACTAGGTTGCCTTTTTATTTTGTTGATGTTTTCTTTCACTGTGCAGAAGCTTTTTAGTTTGATATAGTTCCATTTGTATATTTTTCCTTTTGTTTCCATCCATGGATGTAAATATTAAACATAAAACTAAAAAACTTTCAGGAAAAAAACCATAGGAGAAAATCTTCAGGATCTAGGACTAAGCAAATTGTTCTTAGACTTAACACCAAAAACATGATACATAAAAGGAAAAATTAATAAGTTGGACTCTATCAAACTTTTAAAATTTGCTCTGCAAAATTTACTCTTAAGAGGATGAAAAACAAAGCACAGACTGGGAGCAACCATTTGCAAACCACATACTAACGAACTAGTGTCTAGAATTTAAAAAGAACTCCCAAAACACAATGATTAAAAACTCAATCTAGGGACTTCCCTGGCGGTGCAGTGGTTAAGAATCTGCCTGCCAATGCAGGGAACATGGGTTCAAGCCCTGGTCCAGGAAGATCCTACATGCCATGGAGCAGCTAAGCCCGTGCACCACAACTACTTAGCCTGCACTCTAGAGTCCACTAGCCACAACTGGGGTGCCCACTTGCCACAACTACTGAAGCCCATGAGCCTAGAGCCTGTGCTCCACAACAAGAGAAGCCACCACAATGAGAAGCCCACGCACTGCAATGAAGAGTAGCCCCGGCTCACCACAACTAGAGAAAGCCCACATGTGGCAACAAAGACCTAACGCAGCCAAAAATAAAAATAAATTTTAAAAAAACTCAATCTAATTATAACATGTGCAAAAACATGAACAGATATTTCACCAAAGAGGATATAGAGATGGCAAATAAGCATATATAAAGATGTTTAATATCGTTAACCATTAGTGACCAGCAAACCATGAGATACCACAACACACCTATCAGAATGGCCAAAATACAAAATAGTGATAACACCAACTGCTGTTGAGAATACAGAGAAACTTGATCACTCATTCACTGGCAAAAGTAATGTAAAAGTGCCTAGCAACTCTGGCAAATAAGCAGTTTCTTAGAAAACTAAACATGCAACTCCCACACAAGCCAGCAATTGCATTTTTGGACATTTATCCTGAAGAAACAAGAAGTTAATTTCATAGAAAAACATAAACATGAGTATTTATAGTAGCTTTATTTATAATAGCCCAAAATTGGAAGCAATCAAGATGTTCATGGATGAACAGATAAACTGTGGTACCTCCTTACCATGGAATACTACTCACCAATAAAAAGAGAAAATTATAGAAACATGCAACAACTTAGACAAATATCCAGGGAATTATGATGAATGAAATAAGCCAAACACAAAAGGTCGTATACTGTGTAATTCTATTTATATAACATTTTTGAATTGACAGAATTATAGAAATGGAGGACAGAGCTGTAGTTGCCAGAAGTCAAGGATGGGTAAAGGGATACCGAAGTGAGCATGGCTATAAAAGAGCAACAGGAAGGATCCTTATGGAGATGGAACTGCTTTGTATCAATGTCAATATCCTGGTTTTTATACTGTTCTGTAGTTTTTCAAGATGTTACCATTAGGGAAAGTGGTAAAGGGTAAATTGGATTTTGCTGTATTATTTCTTAGACTTATTATTTTAAGATAAAAAGTTTTATTTATAAATGCAATTATTTTTGTGTAGTAACCTTGTGTCCTGCGACATTGCTGAATTCACCTGTTCTACTAGATATTGTGTAGATTCCTCAGGATTTTCTGTGTAAGTAATCATGACATCTTCAAATAGAGACAGTTTTGCATCTTCTTTTCCAAACATTATGCCTTTTATTTTACCTTGCCTTATTGCAATGACTAGGACTTCCAAAACAGTGTTGAATAGTAGTTGTAAAAGTAGGCATCTTTATCTTGTTCCCAATTTAATATCATGGCCAAGCATTCAATACTTTAGCAATGAATAAGACGTTAGCTATAGATTCTTTATAGATACACTTTATCTAATTGAGGAATTCCTTTCTACTCCTATTTATAATAAATTTGTGTTTAATTTTGTCAAATGTCTACATCCATTAAAATTATAATTTCTTTTCTCCTTTGTTATCTCAATATACTGAATAAATGATTGATTTTGGAATGTTAAGCGAACCTTGCATTCTTGGGATAAACCGTACTTGTCATGTTATATTGTCCTCTATATATTGCTGGATTTGACTGGTAATATTTTGTTAAAGAGTTTTGTATGTATATTCGTGGGGGATATTTATTTGTACTTCTCATTTATTTATAATGTCTTTGCAGGTTTTGATATTAGAGTTAAAACCACATAAAATGAGTTTGAATGTGTGCCTTCTTCCTCAATTATGTGAAAGTGTTTGTATAAATATCATTCCTTAATGTTTTGATAGGAGTCACAATGAAACCATCTGGCCCTGGAGTTTCTCTGTAGAAAGATTTTTGATATTTCAATTTTAGAAATAGATTTAAGGATATCCAAATTTTCTTCTATCAGTTTAAACTTCAGTCAGTTTTGATAAGTTCTGTCTTGAAGGAGTCTGCCAAATTTACTGGCATAAAGTTACTCATAACGTCCTCTTGTTATCTTTATTTTCACAGTTTTATTGAGATTTAATTTACACACCATAAAATTCCCCCAGTGTATATGTAACAATTCAATTACTTCATTAGATTTATAGAGCTGTGCTCCCATCATGACAATTCAGTTTTAGAATACTTTCATCCCCTTAAAAAGTTCCCTTGTGTCCACTTACAGTTAATCCTAGCTCTCCTATATAATCCTAGGATAATATTTATTCCTAACCCTAGACAACCACGGATCAGTTTTCTGTCTCTAAATATTTACCTTTCCACTAAGTATTTCACCTGAATGGAATCATACGTATATAGCTTTTGTGTATTGCTTGTTTCATTTAGCATAATGTTGTTGAAGTTCATCCATGTTATAGCACATATCAGTAGTTCATTGTTTAAATTGCCAAAAGGCATTCCACTGTGTGGATAAACTACATTATTTTTACCTATTCACCAGTCAACAGATACTTGTAATATTGTAAGTTTTGAGCTATTATGAACAATGTTGCTATGCTGTATATGTCTTTGAGCATATGTTTTTATTTCTCTTGGGTAGATTTTTATGAGTGGAAATGTTCAATCACACTATAAGTTTAAGCTGAATGTAAAAGAAACTGTTTTCCAAAGTGTGCGTGTGCCATTTTGTATTCCCATCAGCAGTGTATAAAGATTCCAATTTATCCATATCCATACCAACACTTGGTGTAGTCTTTCTTCCGCATAGTATACATTCTAGAGGGTGTGTTGGTATTTTACCATTGTTTCATTCTGTATTTCCATAATGACTAATGATATTTACCATCTCATGTGCTTATTAGCCATTTGTTTATTTTCTTTAGGAAAATGTCTATCTAAATCATTATCCATATCTTTAATTGGGTTCTTTATCTTCTTACTATTGAGTTTTAATTTTTCTTCATATATTCTGGATAAAAATGCTATAGTGGATGTATGATTTGCAAATATTTTCCTCCAGTCCAGGCTTGGCTTTTCATTTTCCTAATGTATTTTGAAGCTCAAATGTCAAGTTTCATGAAATCCAATTTATAAATTGTTTTCTCAATTATGGATCATGTCTTTGGTGTTGTATCTAAGAAATCTTGTCCTGACCCAAGACTATAAAGATTTTCTCTTACATTCTTTTCTATAAATGTTGCAGGTTTAGGTTTTAAATTTAGGTCTAGGGTCCCTTTGAGTTAATTTTTGTGTATGATGTGAGGTAAGTCTCTAACCTTTCTATTCCTAGACTGCTGAGTGCTTTTATCATGAAATGTTGATTGATTTTGTCAAATGCTTTTACTGTGACTGTTGAAATGGTCATGTAGCTTTTGTTCTTTAAGCTATGGTTTATTACATTGATTTTCGCATATTAAACCAACCTTTCATTTCTGTGATAATTTCTCCTTGGTCGTGGTATATAATCCTTTTTATGTGCTGCTGGAATCAGTTTGCTACAATTTTGTTGTGGATTTTTTGCATCTAGATTTATTAGGGATATTCTTCTGAAGTTTTGTTTCTTTATGAACTCTTTGCTTGATTTTAGTATCAGGTTAATATTGGCCTCACAGAATGAGTTGGGAAGCATTTTATTTTTTGGAAGAGTTGTGAAGGATTAATGTTAATGTTTTTTAAATGTTTGGTAGAATTCACCAGTAAAGCCATCTTTTTCTGGGTTTTGCATTCTTTGGAGATTTTCAATACTAATTCAGTCTCTTTACTTGTTATATGTCTGCTCAGATTTTTCTATTTCTTTTTAAGTCAGCTTTGGTAATTTGTTTCTAGGAATTTGTCCATTTCATCTCAGTTATCTAATTTGTTTGCATACACATTTCATAGTCTTTGTTTATAATCTGTAAGATTTTGTTTTCCCCTTTGGCTTCATTCAAGATTCCTCTTTGTATTTGGTTTCTGCAGTCTGAATATGATATAACCAGGTGTGTGTGTGTGTGTGTGTGTGTGTGTGTGTGTGTGTGTGTGTGTGTGTGTTTGGTGTTTACCTTGCTTAGTATTCTCAGAGTTTCCCAGATCTGTGGTTTAGGTAACCGTAAATTTTTTTAAGTTCTTAGCTGTTAATGCTTCCAATATTTCTTCTGTGCTGTTCTCTCTTTCTGGTATTTTAGTTGCATATATATCACTCCTTTTGATATTGTTCCATAATTTTTCCATATTTTTCTCTTATTTCTTCTTCCCCTGTCAGAGCCACTAGAGGTTTTTTCCTCATCCTCACTGTGAGAATATTATGGGATTCCTGGAGGGAAACTCCACAAAAGTGTGGAGAGACCCCTATATTTTGCCCCCAGGAATTTTTCACACCCACAGAAGTCCACACTCAGCCTCCAACGATTTTTCATAATTACTAGTGAATTAGCAGTCCTACTGCTGCTGGCTTTCAGCAGGTCTCCTCAAGGTAAGCAGATCTGATTGACACTTGTTACTCCAGATTTTGAAGTGTTTGGTTATCCTACCACCACAATTCTCTGAGTCTAAGAAAAGTCATTAATTTTTTTGTCCAGCATTTTCTTATTGTAAGGATGGGAATGACAACTTCTAAGTTTTTTATATGTTAAGACTGAAACCAGGAGTTCCCTGTATTTTTTTTAATTAAGAGAAAATTTATTTTATATTTACTAAGATCTCAACCCTTTTAATAATCTTTATTTCTTCCAGAGTGTCTTAGTTTCCAACCAGTATTATTTCCATTTCGTCTGTAGAAATTCCTTTAGCAGTTCTTGTAGGGAAGGTCTGCTGACGACTAAATTTCCTTAGTTTCCTTATGTATAGAAACATTTTTATTTTTGCCTTCATTCTTGAGGAATATTTTTACTTGATGTAGGATTCTTGGTTGATTATTTGCTTTTGTACTTTAGTTCTTTAAGATGTCCTTCCACTATCTTCT
>NW_020172669.1:858973-863649 GCF_003031525.2 Neophocaena asiaeorientalis asiaeorientalis | reverse complement strand
CTCACAGGCCTAGCCACTCCGCGGCATATGGGATCCTCCCAGACCGGGGCACGAACCCGTGTCCCCTGCATCGGCAGGTGGACTCTCAACCACTGTGCCACCAGGGAAGCCCCTCTCCATAGCTTTTGATTAGAAGTCCATGGTCCACTAGTAGTACACTACCAAATGTAAAACCGATAGCTAGAGGGAAGCAGCTGCATAGCACAGGGAGATCAGCTTGGTGCTTTTTGACCACCTAGAGGGGTGGGATAGGGAGGGTGAGAGGGAGAGAGATGCAAGAGGGAAGAGATATGGGGATATATGTATATGTATAGCTGATTCACTTTGTCATAAAGCAGAAACTAACACACCATTGTAAAGCAATTATACTCCAATAAAGATGTTAAGAAATAAAGGACAACAGCAACAAGAAAGAAGTCCATGGTCCTTTGAGTTATTGTTCATCTTTATGTAATGTGTCATTTTTCTCTGGTGTTTTCCTAGATATTTCTCAAAATCTTTGGTTTTCAGCAGTTTAACTGTGATATGCCTAAGAGTGATTTTCTTTGTATTTATTCATCTTTGGATTCATTGAATTTTTTGAGTCTATAACTTTATGCCTTTCATCAAACTATGGATATTTGGGGGTATTATTATTTCCTCAAATAAACTTTCTGCACTTTTCCATCTGGTACTCCAGTTAATTAAGACTCTGATCATTTTTCTTGAATTTTTCTCTCTTTTGCAGATTGGATACTGTCTATTGATCTATCAACAAGTTTTATGTCTTTCTATGTTATCGTCTTTCAGTGAATTTTTATATTTCAAATATTGTGTTAAGTTCTGGAATTTCCATTTGGTTCTCTTTTATAATTTATATTTCACTGATGTGATATTTTCATTTTTATAAGCATACGTTCCTTTTTGTCATTGAGCACGGATACAGTTGCTTTAAAAAATCCTTTTTTGATAATTCAACATCTGAATCATCTTGGACTTGGTCCCCTTTATTATTATTTCTCTTGTTACTGTGTCACATTTTTCTGGTACTTTGTGTCAAGTAATTTTACATTGTATTCTGGACACATATTATGTTATGGAAATTCTGGATTATTTCATGTTCCTCTAAAGAGGATTGATATTTTGTTTTAGAAGGTATTAACATATTTGGCGGGGGGGTGGTGTGTTGAATTGGGAGATTGGGATTGACATATATACACTAACATGTATAAAATGGATAACTAATAAGAACCTGCTGTATAAAAAAATAAATAAAATAAAATTCAAAAAAACCCATATTTGGATTCAAACTTCAAACTCTGTCTTCTTAATGACAGATCAAATCTCAGTTAAATTATCTTATCCTTAACTGTCCTTCTTGAGGTCTTCTCCACACAGACATAAGGAAGAGTTCAGTCAGAGATTCTAATAGAGATTACATATCGATTTTGAGGCTTATCCTTTGTGGTTTTCTCCTTTATGGAATTTTCCTCTCATTTTGCAGTGCCAGTGTTTGCCTCAAACTTTGTGCTATGATTCTTCAAGCCAGAAGAACTCTTTTGGAATTCTGGTCTTCCCACATGGCACTGACTGCATCTGGCTCTAGGCTAAAAGTCATGAAAATAGGTAACTCATACTATGCTGTCTTCTTTCCCTAAGAATTAACTCCTAGAACCTGCTTGCTTTGGTTCACTCTACAGAAGTTTTAGGTCATTGTTTCTTGTATTTTGTCCAGAGTTTATAGTTGTTATCTATGTGAAAATAAGAACTTTCTAGGTCATATCTGGTTTTCCTTTGGTGTTATAATATTGCATAAAACTCATATGAAACCACTTGCTTTCTACCAATCTGATGATCTCATCCCGCATGGGATTTCTACCTGCCCCTTTAAACTGACAGCCACAATCCTTTACTGTGCTACACTGTGACTTGTCTGTGGGACTTCATCAGTATATCAACCAAATTAATTTATCATTATGTTGTTTTTCTGGTCAGTACTATTGTCTTCCCAATTATAAACCCAAACATTTTCACATTGAGAAACCAGCGTGCGGAAGAGGTTTGTGAGAAAGGTAGTCAGTGAGGTCTTTTGAGTGTGATTTTGGATTGCAACTGGCTTCCAATATTACCAGTAAGAAGCCCCCATATTACTGCAGAATAGTCAAGGTGAAAACTATAAAAATATTTTCAACATTTTTGCCTTTTTTAGAAAATGTCTTTTAGTTGAGTAGCAGACTTCTGCTAAGCTCCAATAATATTCCAAGCACTATGCTAGGCTGGGGTTCTCTATTAGTCTGCTTGGGCTGCCATAACAAATTACCACATACTGGCTGGCTTAAGCAGCAGAAATTTATTTTCTTATAGTTCTGGAGGCTGGAAGTCCAAGATGAAGGTGCCACCATGGTCAGTTTCTGATAAGAGTTCTCTTTCTACCTTGCAGATGGCTGCCTTCTCTCTGTGTCCTAACATGGGAAAGAGAAAGAGTGTGCCCTCTGAGATCTCTTCTTATAAAAACAATAATCCTATTGTATCAGGGCCCCACCCTCATGATCTCATTTAACCTTAGTTAACTCCATAAAGGCCTTATCTCCAAACACAGTCACATTGGAAGCTGGGGCATGAATATTTGAATTTTGGTGGGAGGCAAACATTCGGTCCATAACAGGCTTCAAGATGAATATGGCACAAAGAGCTCTGTTATGTATAATTCTCATGTACGCATCAGAAATAGGCAAATGATCTACAGTGACGAGAGATGTAATATACTAATCTTAACTTTAAAATTTGATACAACAAATGGGAATAGAGGGAAGTTGACTTGCACATTGAAGTTTTCACTTGGTTCCCACAGATCATAGCTTAGAAGCAGTGCATGTAAATAACGTAGAGCTGGAAATCAACCCTCAGTGTATATCCATATTAGCCACAGATTAAAAAGCTGCTGTCAGTTTAGATTATATTTACAGGAGTTGAATTTCCAGAATGAAGGAGATGATAATCTTACTGTTCTCTGTTCTTACAAGATGACACCTGGAATATTTTACTTGGTTCTGGGTGCCAGAATTCATGAAGACATAAATAAAACAGCACACACTCAGATGAGCAAATATGATGGGTGAGGAATGAAAAACTATATCATATAAAGAGTGGTTGATGAAAGTGATCAGAGTGGCCTAGAGAATAGAAAACTAAAAGGGCTATAATCTCCACTTTTTAACATGTAAGTGAACAATACATAAATTAAGCATTGTACTTTTTGGAGACATAATTAGGTTGATTATAAGGAAAAACACTCAAATAGTCACAGCTCTCTGAAGATGGAATAGGTAGAGTTGGGACATAGTGAGCTCCCTGTCATTAATAGTATGTAAGTACCAACTATATGACTATCAGCAGGGATATTGTAGAAGGAATTCTAGAATCAACTGGGGATTGGACCAGAAAACATTTCATGGCCCTTCCAACTTGAAGATTCTTAAAGAGTGTGATACTTTTTTTTAAATTAATTTTTATTGGAGTATAGGTGCTTTACAGTGTTGTATTAGTTTCTACTGTACAGCAAAATGAATCAACTATACATATACCTATATCCCCTATTTTTTGGATTTCCTTCCCATTTAGGTCACCAAAAAGTGTGATTCTTTTTTTTTTAACATCTTTGTTGGAGTATAATTGCTTTACAATGTTGTGTTAGTTTCTGCTTTATAACAAAGTGAATCACCTATACATATACATATATCCCCATATCTCCTCCCTCCTGCGTCTCCCTCCCACCCTCCCTATCCCATCCCTCTAGGTGGTCACAAAGCACCAGGCTGATCTCCATCTGTTATGCGGCTGCTTCCCACTAGCTATTTTATGTTTGGTAGTGTATATATGTCCATGCCACTCTCTCACTTCATCCCAGCTTACCCTTCCCTCTCCCTGTGTCCTCAAGTCCATTCTCTATGTCTGCGTCTTTATTCCTGTCCTGCCCCTAGGTTCTACAGAACCTTTTATATATATATTCCATATATATGTGTTAGCATATGGTATTTGTTTTTCTCTTACTGACTTACTTCACTCTGTTTGACAGTCTCTAGGTCCATCTACCTCACTACAAATAACTCAATTTCATTTCTTTTTATGGCTGAGTAATACTCCATTGTATATGTGCCACATCTTCTTTATCCATTCATCTATCAATGGACACTTAGGTTGCTTCCATGTCCTGGCTGTTGTAAATAGAGCTGTAATGAACATTGTGGTACATGACTGTTTTTGAATTATGGTTTTCTCAGGGTATATGCCCAATAGTGGCATTGTTGGGTTGTATGGTTGTTCTATTTTTAGTGTTTTTTTTTGAATTGTATTTATTTTTTATACAGCAGGTTCTTATTAGTTATCAATTTTATACATATTAGTGTATATATTTCAATCCTAATCTCCCAATTCATCCCACCACCATCACCCTGCCACACCCACTTTCCCCCCTTCGTGTCCATATGTTTGTCTTCTACATCTGTGTCTCTATTTCTGCCTTGCAAACCGGTTCACCTGTACCATTTTTCTAGATTCCACCTATATGCGTTAACATATGATATTTACTTTTCTTTCTGACTTACTTCACTCTGTATGACAGTCTCTAGGTCCATCCACGTCTCTACAAATGACCCAATTCCATTCCCTTTTATGGCTGAGTAATATTCCATTGTATA
>NW_020172669.1:858317-858738 GCF_003031525.2 Neophocaena asiaeorientalis asiaeorientalis | reverse complement strand
CCAACAGTGCAAGAGGGGTCCCTTTTCTCCACAACCTCTCCAGACTTTATTGTTTGTAGATTTTTTGATGATGGCCATTTTGACTGCTGTGAGGTGATACCTCATTGTAGTTTTGATTTGAATATCTCTAATAATTAGTGATATGGAGCATACTTTCATGTGTTTGTTGGCAATCTATATGTCTTCTTTGGAGAAATATCTATTTAGATCTTCTGCCCATTTTTGGATTGAGCTGTTTCTTATTTTGGTATTGAGCTTCAGGTGCTGCTTGTAAATTTTGGAGATTAATCCTTTGTCAGTTGTTTCATCTGCAAATATTTTCTCCCATTCTGAGGGTTGTCTTTTCGTCTTGTTTATGGTTTCCTTTGCTGTACAAAAGCTTTTAAGTTTCATTAGGTCCCATTTGTTTATTTTTGTTTTT
>NW_020172669.1:854358-857466 GCF_003031525.2 Neophocaena asiaeorientalis asiaeorientalis | reverse complement strand
ATTCACTCTGTTTGACAGTCTCTAGGTCCATCTACCTCACTACAAATAACTCAATTTCATTTCTTTTTATGGCTGAGTAATACTCCATTGTATATGTGCCACATCTTCTTTATCCATTCATCTATCAATGGACACTTAGGTTGCTTCCATGTCCTGGCTGTTGTAAATAGAGCTGTAATGAACATTGTGGTACATGACTGTTTTTGAATTATGGTTTTCTCAGGGTATATGCCCAATAGTGGCATTGTTGGGTTGTATGGTTGTTCTATTTTTAGTGTTTTTTTTTGAATTGTATTTATTTTTTATACAGCAGGTTCTTATTAGTTATCAATTTTATACATATTAGTGTATATATTTCAATCCTAATCTCCCAATTCATCCCACCACCATCACCCTGCCACACCCACTTTCCCCCCTTCGTGTCCATATGTTTGTCTTCTACATCTGTGTCTCTATTTCTGCCTTGCAAACCGGTTCACCTGTACCATTTTTCTAGATTCCACCTATATGCGTTAACATATGATATTTACTTTTCTTTCTGACTTACTTCACTCTGTATGACAGTCTCTAGGTCCATCCACGTCTCTACAAATGACCCAATTCCATTCCCTTTTATGGCTGAGTAATATTCCATTGTATATATGTACCACATCTTCTTTATCCATTCGTCTGTTGATGGACAATTAGGTTGCTTCCATAACCTGGCTATTGTAAATAGTGCTTCAATGAACATTGAGTTGCATGTGTCATTTTGAATTATGGTTTTCTCAGGGTACATGTGAGTTCTGGGATTGTGGGGTGATATGGTAATGCTATTTTTAGTTTTTTAAGGAACCTCCATACTGTTTCCATAGTGGCTGTGTCAATTCACATTCCCACCAACAGTGCAAGAGGGGTCCCTTTTCTCCACAACCTCTCCAGACTTTATTGTTTGTAGATTTTTTGATGATGGCCATTTTGACTGCTGTGAGGTGATACCTCATTGTAGTTTTGATTTGAATATCTCTAATAATTAGTGATATGGAGCATACTTTCATGTGTTTGTTGGCAATCTATATGTCTTCTTTGGAGAAATATCTATTTAGATCTTCTGCCCATTTTTGGATTGAGCTGTTTCTTATTTTGGTATTGAGCTTCAGGTGCTGCTTGTAAATTTTGGAGATTAATCCTTTGTCAGTTGTTTCATCTGCAAATATTTTCTCCCATTCTGAGGGTTGTCTTTTCGTCTTGTTTATGGTTTCCTTTGCTGTACAAAAGCTTTTAAGTTTCATTAGGTCCCATTTGTTTATTTTTGTTTTTCTTTCCATTTCTCTAGGAGGTGGGTAAAAAAGGATCTTGCTGTGATTTATGTCATAGAGTGTTCTTCCTATGTTTTCCTCTAAGAGTTTTATAGTGTCTGGCCTTACACTTAGGTCTTTAATCAATTTTGAGTTTATTTTTGTGTGTGGTGTTAGGGAGTGTTATCAATTCATTCTTTTACATGTAGCTGTCCAGTTTTCCCAGAACCACTTATTGAAGGGGCTCTCTATTCTTCATTGTATATTCTTGTCTCCTTTACCAAAGATAAGGTGACCATATGTGTGTGGGTTTATCTCTGGGCTTTCTATCTTGTTCCATTGACCTGTATTTCTGTTTCTGTGCCAGTATCATACTGTCTTGATTACTGTAGCTTTGTACTATAGTATGAAATAAGGGAGCCTGATCTTAGGGAAGTTTTCAACTATAATCTCTTCAAATATTTTCTCAGCCCCTTTCTTTTACTCTTCTTCTTCTGGGACCCCTATATTTTGAATGTCTGTGAGTTTAATGTTGTCCCAGAAGTCTCTGAGTCTCTCCTCAATTCTTTTCATTCTTTTTCTTTATTCTGCTTTGCAGTAGTTATTTCCACTTTTTTATCTTCCAGGTCACCTATACGTTCTTCTTCCTCAGTTATTCTGCTATTGATTTCTTCTAGAGAATTTGAATATTTATATATTCAAAATAATTGTAAATTATTTTTGTAAATACAAAATATTTGTAAATACTTAGTTCCTCCAAGTCCTTGTTAAACGTTCCTTGTATTTTCTCCATTCTATTTCCAAGATTTTGGATCATCTTTACTATCATTACTCTGAATTCTTTTTCGGGTAGACTGCCTACTTCCTGTTCATTTGTTTGGTCTGGTGGGTTTTTACCTTGCTCCTTCATCTACCGTGTATTTCTCTTTCTTCTCATTTTGCTTAACTTACTGTGTTTGGGGTCTCCTTTCTGCAAGCTGCAGGTTCGTAGTTACCATTGTTTTTTGTGTCTGCCCTCAGTGGATAAGGTTGGTTCTGTTGGTTGTGTAGGCTTTCTGGTGGAGGGGCCTAGTTGCCTGTGCTCTGGTGGATGAGGCTGTATCTTGTCTTTCTGGTGGGCAGGAGCGCATCTGGTGGTGTGTTTTGGGGTGTCTGTGAACTGATTATAATTTTAAGCAGCCTCTCTGCTAATGGGTGGAATTATGTTCTTGTCTTGCTAGCTGTTTGGCATGGAGTGTCCAGCACTGTAGCTAGCTGGTCGTTTAGTGGAGCTCGGTGTTAACATTGAGATGGAGATATCTGGGAGAGCTTTTTCCATTTTATATTACGTGGGGCCAGGAGGTCACTGGTGGACCAATGTTGTGAACTCAGCTCTCCCACCTTAGAGGCTCAGGCCTGACACCCCGCTGCAGCACCAAGACTCTGTCAGCCACCTGGCTCAGAAGAAAAGGGAGGAAAGAAAGAAAGAAAGAAAGAAAGAAAGAAAGAAAGAAAGAAAGAAAGAAAGAAAGAAAGAAAGAAAGAAAGAAAGAAAGAAAGAAAGAAGGAAGGAAGGAAGGAAGGAAGGAAGGAAGGAAGGAAGGAAGGAAGGAAGGAAAGAAAGAAAGAGTATTAAAATAAAAAATATATTATAAAATATTAAAAAGTAATAAAAAATAGAAAGAAAGAGAGAGCAACCAAACCGAAAACAAATCCACCAATGAAAACAGCACTAAAAACTATTTAAAAAAAAAAGGACAGACAGAACCCTAGGACAAATATTAAAAGCAAACCAAACAGACGGAATCACACAAAGAAGCATACACATACATACTCACAAAAGGAGAAAAAG
>NW_020172669.1:853260-854294 GCF_003031525.2 Neophocaena asiaeorientalis asiaeorientalis | reverse complement strand
GCAACCAAATCAATAAACAAATCTACCAATGATAATAAGCTGTAAATACTAAACCATGATAAACATAAAATCAGAAACAAGGTAGATGCAGAAAGCAAACCCGAAGTCTACAGTTGATCCCAAAATCCACCGCCTCAATTTTGGGATGATTCATTGTCTATTCAGGTATTCCACAGATGCAGGTACATCAAGTTGATTGTGGAGATTTAATCTGCTGCTCCTGAGGTTGCATGGAGAGATTTCACTTTCTCTTCTTTGTTCGCACAGCTTCTGGGGTTCAGCTTTGATTTGGCCCCGCCTCTGCGTGTAGGTCGCCTGAGGGCATATGTTCCCCACCTAGACAGGACGGGGTTAAAGTAGCAGCTGATTATGGGGTTCTGGCTCACTCCGGCCAGGGGTAGGGAGGGATACAGAATGCGGGGCGAGTCCGCGGTGGCAGAGGCTGGCGTGATGTTGCAACAGCCTGGGGCATGATGTGTGTTCTCCTGGGGATGTTGTCCCTGGATCATGGGACCGTGGCAGTGGCGGGCTGCACAGGCTCCCGGGAGGGGAGGTGTGGATAGTGACCTGTGCTTGCACACAGGCTTCTTGGTGGCGGCAGCAGCAGCCTTAGCGTCTAATGCCCGTCTCTGGTGTCTGCGCTGTTAGCTGCAGCTTGCGCCTGTCTCTGGAGCTTATTTAGGTGGTGCTCTGTATCCCCTCTCCTCACGCACCCCAAAACAATGGTCTCTTGCCTCTTAGGCAGGTCCAAACTTTTTCCCGGACTACCTTCCAGATAGCTGTGGCGCATTCGTCCCCTTCAGGCTGTGTTCACGCAGCCAACTCCAGTCCTCTCCCTGGGATCCAACCGAAGCCGAATCCTCAGCTCCCAGCCCCACCCGTCCTGCCTGGCGGGTGAGCAAACAAGACTCTCAGGCTGGTGAGAGCTGGTTGGCACCGATCCTCTGTGCAGAAATCTCTCCGCTTTGCCCTCTGCACCCCTGTTGCTGCATTCTTTTCCGTGGCTCCGAATCTTCCCCCCCCCCCCACCCTGT
>NW_020172669.1:841309-853237 GCF_003031525.2 Neophocaena asiaeorientalis asiaeorientalis | reverse complement strand
AGTGAAGGGGCTTCCTAGTGTGTGGAAGCTTTTCCTCCTTCACAGCTCCCTCCCAGAGGTGCAGGGCCTGTACCTATTTTTTTTTTAACCTCTTTATTGGAGTATAATTGCTTTACAATGGTGTGTTAATTTCTGCTTTATAACAAAGTGAATCAGGTATACATATACTTATATCTCCATATCTCCTCCCTCTTGAGTCTCCCTCCCACCCTCCCTATCCCACCCCTGTAGGTGGTCAGAAAGCACCGAGCTGATCTCCCTGTGCTATGCAGCTGCTTCCCACTAGCCATCTATTTTACCTATTATTTTGTCTCTGTTTTTCCTTTTTTCTTTTGCCGTACCCAGGTACGTGGGGAGTTTCTTGCCTTTTGGGAAGTCTGAGGTGGTTGCCCGCATTCAGTAGGTGTTCTGTAAGAGCTGTCCCACATGTAGATGTATTTTTGATGTATTTGTGGGGAGGAAGGTAATCTCCATGTCTTATTCCTCCACCATCTTGAAGCTATCCCCGAAAATCCTGCTGCATCCAAATTGGGAGGAAATCAACTGTGCTTTCACCTATGGCAGCAGCCTGCTCACCCACAGCTGTACTGTGCATCTGCAGCCAGCCTTACTGTGGAAGGTAGATTGCAGCTCCTCTCATGCTTCTTGGCACCGGGTCTGGAGAACGGCTGCCATTCATTTTGTAAGAAGGCCAGCAGCATGTGATGTTTATCCACAGATCATATCTTAAGTGACATCCGGTTTCTTCAAATACTGCTATTTTCAACAGTGTTTTAAACACTCATGATAGTGCCTGCTAAATGTTCACAGGTGCCGCAAGGACCTCTTCATAAAGATGTACACAAACGTTGACCACATAGATTTCTTTGAGGTGCAGCCAGCCCTCCTCCATTCTCCGCTTCTCCAGGAGTGTGATTCTTAAGAGCCCCCCAAAATTTTCTTCTCTATAAAATAATAAAGAGCTCTCATTTAAGTATTAAGCAATTTTGATGGATTTCACATGAAATTGTATTTACTCATTGGGTACACTGAGACAAAATTAAACCATGAATGCAGTCCTTTCCTGCTATATTTGTTATTTGTACTGGAGCTATTCTTTATCACTAACCATCTTCACTAGTGGATGTGATGCAAGTCCACTTATATATCACATTTTATTGCCCCATGAGAGTACTCAGTTGATTAACAAGTATTTTTGAGAATTAATTCTATGCTTAGCACTAGATAGGGTCTGTGAAGTAATAGAAGTTTCAGACAGAGCCCCTGCTCCTAAGGATTTCCATTGTCTTTAGGAAGTCTGTAGGGCACAAAAGCCCAGGTAAATGAACCAGGCTCTAGGATTTCTCAGAGGGGAGGTTGATATAGGTGAGAGTGGTCAAGGGTACAAAACATAAGCTAACATGTCCTAGACTGAACTTGTATCTATCACCCCTTGAATACCTTTCTTATGTCCCTATCTCAGTGAATTGAATCACTTTGCATCAAGTTTTCCAAGCAGAGATTTGATAGTCATCTTTGATGCCACCCTATCCCTCTATCCAAATCATCAAATCTATTGGTAGATAATACCAATTTTACCCTTATCTCTTAAACATTTTTTCTCTGTTATATCTGCCACCACCATAGTCAAGTCTGCTTGGAAAACTGCAACTTCTTCTAAGTGATCTCCCTGTCTCTCCTTATCCTATTCATTCTCATTTCATGACCTTTCTCAACTCCAGCATGAGGATGTTACTCTTCTACTCAAACAGTTTCATTGGTACCTTTGTCTCTAAAGGATTTCATACTCCTTGATATGGTGCTAAAAGCCCTTCACAATCTGAACCCAGTCTCTTTCTCTAGCATCATATCTTGCCTCTTTTATCCTCTATGTTCTTGCCGTACTTAAATCATTTAAAATCTTCAGCTTCCTTCCCATGTTCTTGCTTGCCTTCAGGCCTTTTAGCATTCTAGCTCTTTCCACATGGAGCACTCTTTCCCTTGTGCCTGGAGAACACCAAAGTATTTTTCATGTCTCCTCTTAGATGTTATTTCTTTTGAGAAACTATTCCTGACCACTCCCTTCCTAAATCTGGGTTTTTTCCTTTCCTCTGTTGTACCAATACCCTGTATTTTCCACTACCATATGACCCTTTCCATACTGCAGTGTAACGGCCAGCTCTGTGAAGACAGAGACTTTAGCAGTCTTATTAATGTGTATCTAATTGACACATAGTAGGCAATCAATAAACAGTTGAACAAATGAGGGTAAGGCATACCAGGTATAGAGGGAGAACATGCAATAGCAAAGGCAAATAGATTGAAATAAGCATGGTACATGTGTGCTAGGAGAGTAAGCAGGGAGGGCATGTTGCATGAAGTGAGAAGAACTGCCTGATAGCAGTCAAGAGGTATGTGTGTGACAAAGCACCAAGTTAGAAGGGTGGGATAGGGAGGGTGGGAGGGAGGCAGACGCAAGAGGGAAGAGATATGGGGATATATGTATATGTATAACTGATTCACTTTATTATAAAGCAGAAACTAACACACCATTGTAAAGCAATTATACTCCAATAAAAATGTTAATAAAATAGAATAAAATAAAATAAAATGACAGAGATTTAAAAAAAAGAGTATGTGTGTGTGTGTGTGTGTGTGTGTGTAATCAAAGTTGGAGAAGCAGAGTAGGAGCAGATTATGAAAGACCTTGAATGCCAGAGTGAAGAATTTCAACTTAATGAACAAGGCACTAAGAAATTCTGTGAACAAACACCTTTAAATCTCTGCTTTAGGCCCCCAAATATCTGCTTTCTACATACTACTCCTCATGAAGATTAGGGGGAAAAAGCAAGAGCAACACCATTTAGTAGTAAGTTAATCTTAGATGAATTGTTTGTTTTTATCAGCTATTTCTGAGGTACAATTTAGAATTCACCAATTGTAAGCATACAGTTCTATGAGTTGTGACAAATGCACATAGACATGTAACCACCACTACAGTCAAGATAAATAACATTTCTTTCACCCCCAAAAGTTCCCTCAGTCGCCTTTGAAGACATCCTATACTTCCAACCATGGTCCTGGTAACCACTGATTTGTTCTCCATTACTGTAGTTTGCCTTTTCTAGAATGCCATATAAATGAAGTCATAAAATATACAGGCTTTTAGGTCTGGCTTCTTTCACTTAGCATAATATCTTTAAGATTCATCTATGTTTGTTACATCTATCAGTAGTCTGTTCCCCTTTCTTGCTGAGTAGTATTCTGTAGTTCAGGTGTAGCACAATTTATTTATCCATTCACCAGTTGATGTGCATTTGGAATGTTTATAGTTTGGCACTACTATGAATAAAGTTGCTGTGAACATTCAACTAGCAGCGGTGATATGCTTGCTGAGCCCCTCAACTCAGACCAAAGGTTCCTGGCAAGAGATGAATGGGTCCTGGAAGAAACTGTTGGACCAAGAACCCATCAGGGCTTATACTTCTCTCCCCCTCCACCCGGTCTAATTCATCAGTACTATTATAAGGATATTGTTATTGGTGACTACAAGTTGAAAAAAAGCAGTGATTTCTCACTTCTCTTCTGAAGATTTTTGTGCATACAGATATATTGTAGCCACTCAAATATTTGCATCTTCTCTCTCTCCCTTCTGTTTTCTGCATTTTCCTATTTAAATTTATTTTCTCTCTATTTCTCTACCTCTTCTCTCCTTCCTGTTTTCTCCTTTTCCTCCTCTCCTTATCTTTTCCATCTATCGTTCCCTTTCCTTATTATCTTCTTTTTGTTTCCCTTCCATTTCCTCTTTCCTTCCCTGTCATATTCTAGCATAGTAATTTATATTTACAAAATGTTTAAATCAAGGATGTAGCCAATTTACATGAGCTGTTACATACCATAAGCATTTTGTGCACTGCCAACTCATTTTATTTACTTGTTTTAGCTGTGAGGATACTAAGCACTCAGTCCAATTCCTATTACATGAGATCACTTCAGTCAATTACACCTAATTTCCTGTAGTGATTCTGAGAATTTCAGCTGGATAGAGCTTTTATGTTTTGCTTTAAAGTACGCAAGTGTTGATTCCTATGCCGCATACCAACGCCAACCCTTCCTGGCCCCCATTAAAACTCCTATGTTTTGACAAATTGGAGTCATTAGTATTTCATCCCTCTGAAATAGGTTTAATCATTTAGGCGGTGATGTTCTATGTTCAAACTTTTGTATTAACAAACTCCCCCTTTTCTTCTTCTTGTTAAATAAGAACCTGATATTTAAGCATCCTAGATTAGTGTTACAGGTGCATTTTCAGCCCACCCATGAGGATCTGTGCTCAGATTCTCATGTCTAATTCCAATGAGCATTAGGGAGAATAAAGAAGTTCATTTTATAGTTTTATTAGAATTGCTCCTTTTGTACCTAGGCCTTTTTTCACAAGACTTTGGCTTAAGAGTCTGTGCTAGTTAACTCATATTCTCTTTCCTTTCCCAGGGTCATGAAGCCCTTTCTAAAAATGAAATGTGGAGTGGGGGTTTACTGTGGTCCAGTCCTGTTAGCTATGAGTGGGGAAGCACGAGAGTAAGGGGGAAGTGAAAAGGGGCTGCAGGGAAGTGTGGTCTCTAGGGTATGCAGGTAAATAATACACGTGTCATTGAACCAAATCAGAACATCACCACCTTGGGAAATAGCTTTAGGGAGGAAGGATAGGTGAAATAAATTGGGAGGAACAGAGAAGGGACAAAAGAGAGGGGAAAGGAGTGGGAGGAGGACACAATGTAGAAGGAAGATTCAAAAGCAGCTTCTACCTTCTGTTCCTCCTCAAGAATTCTCATTTCTAGGCTAAGGTAGCCCAGGCCTCTCAGCAGTCCCTTTCCTGCATGGTTTCCAGACTCTTCAGCATCTTCCTCTCTCCCTTTTAGATGCATTTTAGTCTGTGGCTGCTACCCAAATGTTGCCCCCCATCCTGCTACTTTCATTGAACATTTCAAGTACAGGTCTGCCAAGCACAGAGCTGGGCTATGCTATCACTCCCTTGTTTCTGACTCTATCTTTCTATTAATGCAGATGAAGATGGATTTAGTTTTCGGTGCAGCCACAACACACAACAGAATAATATTGAGCTTACAGTCCCTGAAAACCCCTAAATCTTTTTCATTTGTGTTGCTACTTAGCCACATCTCATCCTTTGCTTGTACATCTCATTGTTTTCGGACCCAAATGCAGGATTTCACATTCATGTTTGTGAACATTTAAAAATTATTTTTGACACATGTATTATTAAGCTTATTTCAGAGTTATTTTGAAAATAACTATCATCAATTCTGCAGTCAAGTAAATGTCCTATTTTGTTTTGTTTTCATTCTGGAAATTAATTTTCAGAATGAAGGCACAGATAATTAAGCATTCAAGGGCATTGAGTTTTTCAAAATTCATCTTTAAAATGTAAGTGTTCTCAAATTTAACCTGTTGACAAATAACAGATTTAAATTCTTCATTGTGCTGTCTGTTTCAGCTTAAAGTGGGAAAAAAGTGGCATATGCCTAGTCTGTTCCCAGCCTCCTAAAATGGTGCAATACTGCAAAAATAACCACAGTCCCTCATTGCTGGGCAATGGACAGCGTCACAAATCAAACTCCCTTCATTTTTGCATCTACTTATCTAGCTTAATGTTGAGATGGTCACAAACAAGGTACTTGTTATATAAATGAGATTGTTAATGTATTTCAGGAAATTTTTAGATCTTACTTCGTGTTTATGTGTACTTTCTGTGTTTTTAACCTTGGAAGAGATACACATTATTTAGAGCCAAAATTAAAATTACATTAAAAGAACTCAATCTAACCTTATTACCTTGTGATAAACATGAGCCTTAGAAAAGCCTCTCTGTTGATGTTTTCCATTTGAATGATTTTCAGCAGATGACATTAAGTTATAAGGTGATGTATTTATAAAATCACAGAACGGTATTCTCACTTTAAATGAAACTCAGGTTGTTGTTACCTTTTATTTTTCTCCCTAAACTCTGAGGGAACACAAATTCAGAGAAAACGTTCTCAATCTGGGATGCCTAATTTGTACATTTCCAGTTCTGCTCAGTTTATGTCTAGTCCTGTATATCTGCTAACAATACTATTCAAGAACATCTTTCAAAAGTATCATAAGTTATGTCCATTATCAGTTATAATACCTATATTATATATGGCATATCAACATTCAGTCCAAAGACACCATTGCCTCTGAACAGATTGTTTTTTCTGCAATTAGGTGCTGTATACTAAGCTAGCTAAGAAAATAAGACTTGACGCCATATAGCAAGGCTCTATTTAGCAGCACTGTCGTGAAGGTAAATGAACAAAATGGATCTATGAGCACTTTGGAGGAAAGGAACAATAGTGCAATACATAGATAAAGAATTATAATAAAAATAATAACAGTCATCAGATCTGGCCTAAGGGAAATTGGAGAGCAGAAGTAAAAGCAATTTCACAAACCTTATATAACTATCTTCTTCTTTTTGTTTTTGTTGTTTTCTTTGGTTTCCATGGTGAACTGTATTTGCAAAAAAGGCTCACCATTTGGATTAACTGCCCCCATTAGTCCATTTCACTCCACCTCACTATCCAAAAGCTCCCTACCAATTTTCCATTTAACCAAATATCCAAATAAATGCAACTAAACAGCTAATTCGTTCAGAAAAGTGGTCAAAATAAGCATTAAGACTTGACTATCTCAAGATGATTTTGAAGAAGTTGAGCAGAAGATAGCCCTTGAAGTGATACTGTAGGTAACATGGCCAATTGTGCAAACTACGAATGGGTTTCTTCTGGTACAGTTGGCAACTTTTGGAAGAATAGTTTGGCAGTGCCAAAACAAGGAAAATTGACAGAAATAAGTGTTGTAGGAAAAGTGGAAATTTGATGCTTCTGATGATTATTTTTCTTTATCATATTTAAAATTGTAATATTGCATATTTATGAATTGTAAACTATATGAACTATAAATGATGCACACTATATATATCTAATATATAGTAGATGTGCATTGTTTATAGTTCATATATACATGTATATATACATATATAAATATATATTTCCTCTGGCTTTTTTGCTTTACCTATTTGAACTAGTGTTTTTTTTTCCTAATTTTAACATAAATTTAGATTTAGAGAAATGTTGCAAGATTAGTATAAAAAATTCCAATTCCGAAGTTTTCTCAGATTCTCTAAATTTTGGCATTTTGGTATATTTGTTTCCTCTCTCTCTCTCTGGCCCCCTCCCTCCTTCCCTCCAATTTATCCTGAACAATTTAAGAGTAGGTTGAAAATATAATATCCACATCACTCATATATGTATGTGTGTGTTTCTTAACAACAGGGAATTCTGATTATTTTTTAAATCTACCCAAAAATGTTACTCAACTTTTTAAAAGTTCCTGTTGTAATCACAAATTATTTGCTGTCACAGCAGAAAATACAGGGATGAAGGAAAAAGAACATCACCAATAATTCTCCACCACATAAAGAAATGACCAACATGAATATTTTGTCTATTCTTTGAAGTGTAGTCTATGGAACTTTTATGGGCTATCACTCGTACTATATATAATAAAACATAACATTTCTCAAATGCTTTATAAAAATAATTTTTTCAAATCCAACACACAATAGCTCATCTTTTGCAGGGAAAAAATATTGATATTTCTTAGCTTAAGCCGAAAATTCCAAGGCAATTTTATGTCTCTCACACTTTCTCTCCCAGTTTGCAGATTCATTGGTTCTTTTTCTTTTTTTTAACATCTTTATTGGAGTATAATTGCTTTACAATGTTGTGTTAGTTTACACTATATAACAAAGTGAATCAGCTATATGTATACCTATATCTCCATATCCCCTCCCTCTTGCGTCTCCCTTCCACCTTCCCTATCCCACCCTTCTGGGTGGTCACAAAGCACTGAACTGATCTCCCTGTGCTATGCAGCAGCTTCCCACTAGCCATCCATTTTATATTTGGTAGTGTATATATATCAATGCCACTCTTACACTTCATCCCAGCACACCCTTCATCTCCCCATGTCCTCAAGTCCATTATCTATGTCTGCGTCTTTATTCCTGTCCTGCCACTAGGTTCTTCAGAAACATTTTTTCTTTTTTTTTTTAGATTCCATATATATGTGATAGCATACAGTATTTGTTTTTCTCTTTCTGACATACTTTACTCTGTATGACAGACGCTAGATCCATCGACCTCCCTACAAATAACTCAATTTCATTTCTTTTTATGGCTGAGTAATACTCCATTCTATATATGTGCCACAACTTCTTTATCCATTCCTCTGTCAATGGACACTTAGGTTGCTTCCATGTCCTGGCTATTGTAAATAGTGCTGCAATGAACATTTTGGTACATAGCTCTTTTTGATTTATGATTTTCTCAGGGTATATGCCCAGTACTGAGATTGCTGGTTCATATGGTAGTTCTATTTGTAGTTTTTTAAGGAACCTCCATACT
The DNA here is from genome assembly GCF_003031525.2 of Neophocaena asiaeorientalis asiaeorientalis. Lineage (NCBI taxonomy): Eukaryota > Metazoa > Chordata > Mammalia > Artiodactyla > Phocoenidae > Neophocaena > Neophocaena asiaeorientalis. The sequence continues at coordinate 844,751 of NW_020172669.1, read as the reverse complement.
GTTGTCCATAGTAGCTGTGCCAATTGACATTCCCACCAACAGTGCAATCGGGTTTCCTTTTCTCCACACACTCTCCAGTATTTATTGGTTGTAGATTTTTTGATGATGGCCATTCCAACCGCTGTGAGGTGATACCTCATTGTAGTTTTGATTTGCATTTCTCTAATGATTAGTGATGTTGAGCATCCTGTCATGTGTTTGTTGGCAATGTGCATATCTTCTTTGGAGAAATGTCTTTTTAGGTCTTCTGCCCATTTTTGGATTGGGTTGTTCGTTTTTTTGATATTGAGCTGCAGGAGCTGCTTGTAAGTTTTGGAGATTAATCCTTTGTCAGTTGCTTCATTTGCAAATATTTTCTCCCATTCTGAGGGTTATATTTTTGCTTTGCTTATGGTTTCCTTTGCTGTGCAAAAGCTTTGAAGTTTCATTAGGTCCCATTTGTTATTTTTGTTTTTCTTTCCATTTCTCTAGGAGGTGGGTAAAAAAGGATCTTGCTGTAATTTATGTCATAGAGTGTTCTGCCTATGTTTTCCTCTAAGAGTTTTATAGTGTCCGGTCTTACATTTAGTTCTCTACTCCATTTTGAGTTTATTTTTGTGTATGGTGTTAGGGAGGGTTCTAATTTCATTCTTTTATATGTAGCTGGACAGTTTTCCTAGCACCACTTATTGAAGACACTGTCTTTTCTCCATTGTATACTCTTGCCTCTTTTATCAAAGATAAGGTGACCATATGTGCTTGGTTTATCCCTGGGTTTTCTATCCTGTTCCACTGATACATGTTTCTGTTTCTGTGCCAGTACCATACTGCCTTGATTACTGTAGCTTTGTAGTATAGTCTGAAGTCAGGAGCCTGACTCCTCTAGCTCCATTTTTCTTTCTCAAGATTGCTTTGGCTATTCGGGATCTTTTGTGTTTCCATACAATTTGTGAAATTTTTTGTTCTAGTTCTGCAAAAAATGCTATTGGTAGTTTGATAGGGATTGCATTGAATCTGTAAAGTGCTTTGGGTAGTATAGTCATTTCCACATTGTTGATTCCTGCAATCAAAGAACATGGTATGTCGCTCCATCTCTTTGTATCATCTTTAATTTCTTCCATCAGTGTCTTATAGTTTTCTGCATACAGGTATTTTGTCTCCTTTGGTAGGTTTATTACTAGGTATTTTATTCTTTTTGTTGCAATGATAAATGGGAAAGTTTCCATAATTTTTCTTTCAGATATTTCATCATTAGTGTATAGGAATGCAAGAGATTTCTGTGCATTAATTTTATATCCTGCTGCTTTACTAACTTCATTGATTACCTCTAGTAGTTTTCTGGTAGCATTATTAAGATTCTCTATGTATAGTATCATGTCATCTGCAAACAGTGACAGTGTTACTTCTTCTTTTCTGATTTGGATTCCTTTTATTTCTTTTTCTTCTTGATTGCTCTGGCTAAAACTTCCAAAACTATGTTGAATAAGAGTGGTGAGAGTGGGCAACCTTGTCTTGTTCCTGATCTTAGTGGAAATGGTTTCAGTTTTTCACCATTGAGAACGATGTTGGCTCTGGGTTTATCATATATGGCCTTTATTATGTAGAGGTAGCTCCCCCTATGTCTATTTTCTGGAGGGTTTTTTATCCTAAATCGGTATTTAATTTTGTCGAAAGATTTTTCTCCATCTATTGAGATGATCGTATAGTTTTTCTCCTTCAATTTGTTAATATGGTGTATCACATTGATTGATTTGCATATATTGAAGAATCCTTGCATTCCTGGGATAAACCCCACTTGATCATGGAGTATGATCCTTTTAATGTGCTGTTGGATTCTGTTTCCTAGTATGCTGTTGAAGATTTTTGCATCTATGTTCATCAGTGATATTGGCCTGTAATTTTCTTTCTTTGTGACATCTTTGACTGGTTTTGGTATCAGGGTGGTGGTGGCCTTGTAGAATGAGGTTGGGAGTGTTCCTCTCTCTGCTATATTTTGGAAGAGTTTAAGAAGGATAGATGTTAGCTCTTCTCTAAATGTTTGGTAGAATTCACCTGCTCCTGAATCCATCTGCTCCTGGGCTTTTGTTGGTTGAAACATTTTTAATCACAGTTTCAATTTCAGTGTTTGTGTTTGGTCTGTTTATATTTTCTATTTCTTCCTGGGTCAGTCTCATAAGGTTGTGCTTTTCTAAGAAGTTGTCCATATGGGACTCTCTGTGCTTCCTGGACTTGATTAACTATTTCCTTTCCCATATTAGGGAAATTTTCAACTATAGTCTCTTCAAATATTTTCTCAGTCCCTTGCTTTTTCTCTTCTTCTTCTGGGAACCCTATAAGTCAAACGTTGGTGTTTTTAATATTGTCCCAGAGGTCTCTGAGGCTGTCCTCAATTCTTTTCATTTTATTTCTTTATTCTGCTCTGTGATAGTTATTTCCACTATATTATCTTCCAAGTCACTTACCTGTTTTTCTGCCTCAGTTATTCTGTTATTGTTTCCTTCTACAGAATTTTTAATTTCATTTATTGTGTTGTTCATCATTGTTTGTTTACTCTTTAGTTCTTTTGGTCCTTGTTAATATTTATTTTATTTTCTCCATTCTATTTCCAAGATTTTGGATCATCTTTACTATCATTGCTCTGAATTCTTTTTCAGGGAGACTGCCTTTTTCCTCTTCATTTGTTTGGTCTGGTGGGTTTTTACCTTGCTCCTTCATCTGCTGCATATTTCTCTGTCTTCTCCTTTTGTTTAATTTACTGTGTTTGTGGTGTCCTTTCTGCAGGATGCAGGTTCGTAGTTCCCATTGTATTTGGTGTCTGCCCCCAGTGGGTGAGGTTGGTTCAGTGGGTTGTGCAGGCTTCCTGTTGGAGAGGACTGGTGTCTATTTTCATGGTCGGGAATGGAACTTGCCTTTCTTGTGGCCAGGGCCGTGGCCAGTAGTGTGTTTTGTTTTGTTTTGTTTTTCTTTTGCCGTACACGGGCCTCTCACTGTTGTGGTCTCTCCCGTTGTGGAGCACAGGCTCCGGATGCGCAGGCTCAGCGGCCATGGCTCACGGGCCCAGCCACTCTGTGGCATGTGGGATCTTCCCAGACCGGGGCACAAACCCGTGTCCCCTGCATCGGCAGGCGGACTCCCAACCAATGCGCCACCAGGGAAGCCCCCAGTGGTGTGTTTTTGTGTGTCTGTGATTTCCAGTACTCGAGCTTGCTGGCCATTGGGTGGGGCTGGGCCTTAGCGTTGAGACAGAGATCTCTGGAGAGCTTTTGCCGATTGATATTACATAGGGCTGGGAGGTTTCTGGTGGTCCAATGTCCTGGACTCTGCCTTCCCACCTCAGAGGCTCAGGTGTGACACAAGGTCAGAGCACCAAGACACTGTCAGCCACATGGTTCAGAATAAAAGGGAGAAAAAAAATAAAGAAAAAAAATTTTAATTAAAAATTAAAAAATAACGTAAATTTTAA
>NW_020172669.1:821596-841171 GCF_003031525.2 Neophocaena asiaeorientalis asiaeorientalis | reverse complement strand
GAAAAAATAAATTTTAAAAAAATTATTAAAATAAGAAAATAAAAATAATAAAATAAAATTTAAAAAGAAGATAGCAACCAAACTAATAAACAAATCCACCAGTGATAACAAGCGTTAAAAACTAAACTAAGATAAACATAAAAGTCCGAAACAAATCAGTCATAGACAGCAAACCCCAAGTCTGCAGTTGCTCCCAAAGTCCACCACCTCAATTTTGGGACAATTCCTTTTCTGTTCATTTATTCCACAGATGCAGGGTACATCAAGTTGATTATGGGGATTTAATCCTCTCCTCCTGAGGCTGCACAGAGAAATTTCCCTTTCTCTTCTTTGTTTGCACACCTCCTGGGGTTCAGCTTTGGTTTTGGCCTCACCTCTGTATGTAGGTCACCCTCAGGCATCTGTCACCCACCCAGACAGGACGGGGTTAAAGCATTGGCTGATTAGGGTGCTCTTGCTCACTTAGGCTTGGGGGAGGGAGGGTAGTCATAATTGGAATGCAAGTCGAGCCTGCAGTGGCAGAGGCTGGCATGATGTTACAACAGCCTGAGTTGTGGTGTGTGTTCTCCCGGGGAAGTTGTCCATGGATCATGGGACCCTGGCAGTGGCAGGCTGCACAGGCTCCCGGGTGTGTGTGTGTGTGGATAGTTACCTGTGCTTGCACACAGGATTCTTGGTGGCAGCAGCAGCAGCATTAGCGTTTCATGCCCATCTCTGAGTCTGAGCTGATAGCAGTGGCTCGTGCCCATCTGTGGAGCTCGCTTAGGCAGTGCTCTGCCTTCTGTGGGCACACGGGGAAGGAATCCCCTCTCTTCACGCACCGTCTCCTTCACAGCTCCCTCCCAGAAGTGCAGGTCCTGTCCCTATTCTTTTGTGTTTGTTTTTTCTTTTGCCCTACCTAAGTAAGTGGGGATTTTCTTGCCTTTTGGGAAGTTTGAGGTCTTCTACCAGCGTTCAGTAGGTGTTCTGTAGGAGTTGTTCCACATGTAGATGTATTTTTGATGTACTTGTGGGGAGGAAGGTGATCTCCACGTCTTACTCCTCTGCCATCCTGAAGGTCCTCCCATTGGTTCTTATCTTGACAATATCTCTCTTCTTTCTCTTTCAGTTTTCATTCACTTATTTATTCAAAATTTCTAACTGCTTTCTAGGTAACAGGTGCTGAACTATGATAACATGGGCTTTAGAATCAGATGAACTAGTTTCAAATTGTAACACTCCCTTCTGACTAACTTCTGTGATCTTAGGCAAGTTGCTTAACCTCTCTGCACAACAGTTTTCTCATGTGTTACAAAGGGATACTAGTAGTGGTATATGATAGCCCCTCTTGTCCACAGTTTTGCTTTCCCTGGTTTCAGTTACCCAACGTCAACTGTGGTCCGAAAATATTAAATGGATAACTCCAGAAATAAACAATTCTTAAGGTTTAAATTACATGCCATTCTGAAGTAGTGTGATGAATCTCATGCTGTCCAGCCCCATCTCGCCTGGGATCACCAACCATCATCTGCTCCTGACAGCCAATCATTGACATTGCCATGGTTAGACGATCCATGATCTCCCGAAGCAGATGATCCTCCTTCTGAGATACCGTCAGAAGGTCAGTAGTAGCCTAAGGCTACAACATAATGCCTCCATCAATCACCTCACTCCATCTCATCACATAGGCATTTTATCATCTCACATTATCACAAGAAGAAGGGCGACTAAAGTACAATAAGATATTTTTGAGAGAGAGAAAGAGCACATTCACACGTTTTATTACAATATACTGTTATAATTATTCTACTTTATTATTAGTTATCATTAATTTCTTACTATGTCTAATTTATAAATTAAATTTTATCGTAGGTATGTATTATAGGAAAAAACACAGTATTGTATATATATAGGATTTGGTACTCTCCATGGTTTTAGGCATCACTGGGGATCTTGGAAGGTATTCCCCATGGATAAAAGGGGACTACTGTACTGCTTTTAAAACAGTATCTGGCTCACAGTCAGCATTAAACAAATGTTGCTGTTATTGCTGCTACTGTCCCTATTGCTACTACAGGAGTGTTGTCAAGGTAAATGTGACAATGTATAGAAAATGCTTAACATGGTGCCCCACTATAGTAGCACATGATAAACAATAGCTATTATTAGCATTATTTCTGTGTTAGGCACAAGAGGTACACAGATGAATAAGTCATCCTCTCTACTCTTGGAGAACTAACCGCCCAGTATTTACAGCTACCAGATTAATCCAACCGTACTTTAGAGTTCAGTTCAAATGTGACCTTATCCACAAGGCTTTCACTGATCCCCTCAGCTGGGAAGAATATTAAAAATATTGCCTTTTACTAAAATTTCCATGACTGATTATTTTTCCTGCACTTCTCTTATCAAATTTTAGCACATTATACTTTTATTTTTATTTGTTTACACATTTTTCTCTATTTCTAGACTTTTAGTTACTAGAAGGGCAGTGAATGTGTTTTATTAATCTTTTAGCTGCCAGAGTATATGCAAAGGGTTTTGCATTCTTTTGTCCTTCCTTCCATCTTCACTCATCTTATTCCACCAAATATTTGAGTGTTCCTTGTTTATAGTGGGTATTTGAAAAAGGCTGGTTAAATAAATAAGCAATGGGGTTAACCATCTGAAATTCAAGAAGGTGCATGTTATTAGGTCTATCTCATATATTTTCAAAAAGTATAAAATTTAAACTACTTGAGGCCATAAGAACAGATTTCCACTTCATTTTGAGTTTGTGCTAAGTTCCACTTGGTAACTTTTTGGCTCCATCTTACAGCTATTTCAAGTGGGATTCTTTCATGGTGTACATATTTTTAAAATATTGTCATGCTGTGCCCAGGATAGTCACAGAACTTCCACAGCAAGTGCTCCTTGTTGAAGTACAGAGTTATTAATAATGACAAGTCATTTGGATACTTTAATTAGTGTCCAGCACTATTTCCATTAGTTAATACATATTTTTAACATCATAGTGCCCTACAACAATTGTATTGTAGATTTCCCTGGCACTGCAATTTCCCCAATGGATTATGCCATCCTATGTTTCTGGAGATCTTGTTAAAAATACTAAGAAAATGTCTTCTGTAGGTAAAGGTCACATAGTTAATCAAAAATATTTTTAATGCCAACTGGTCAAACCTTTTCCTCTACTCCTTTTTAAACATGTAGAAGACTTTCCATAATCTTTCTCCTACATTCCTACCCTTCCTCTTCCTTTTGTTCACTTGACTCTGAATAAAGGGGTACAGGAAAAGGAGATTAGATAGGGCCATACAAAAATCTCTTCGGAGTTATCCAAACACCAAGCAATCCTAGACACTACTGCCATCCAAAATTCAGTTGCCATAGTTTGTAGCAAAAGTCAGTTCTGTGTCTTTAGTAACTGTAAAGTTATGAAAATAGCTGTTATATTAAAGCCTTAGAAAGTGTATTTACCCAGATACTTAGTAAAATATAGTCATCGATTAATATGTGGAGCTTTTTCTGTTTTGTTCACTCATGTATTCTCAGAACTAGAAAGCAAAGTAGATGTGCAATAAATATTTTTGATTAAATGCACAAAGGAATAGATCTCACAGTACCTAAACACTGTGAGCTCTAAAGACTATTTTTTAAGTTGTTTTGAATGTAGAATTACCAAACAGCTGTTCTGATTTTTATTAGGCGAATCCCATCAAGTGTTTTACTAATTTCCTATAGCAATTTTCATTATTTCTGAGAATGGAGATGAAAGTCAGATGAAATCACCTTTTCATTTGAACTTACTGCACTTAATTTTGATTTTTTTTCTCCTACACAAGATATCTCCCTCTAAACTGTCCTCCTCCAAACCCATTCAAAGTTATCTACTTGTACACATTGGAGTCTGAGATAGACACTGATTTTTAAATCACCAGACCTCTGAAAAATGCCGACATTTTCATATATGGGTATTTAATATGCATAACTCTAATTGTAAACTACCCTGTCTCTAGTTTTTGTTTTCTTTTGAAACAGAAACCTGAACTACTAGGAGCCTGAATTAGAGGGACAGGTGGACTGTCATCTCAAAAAGTGTCCTCTGAGCCTTATCCCTGAGGATCTGTGCCCAGGATAGGATAACTAACATCAGGGAGCATTAGGAGTAGAGAAGGTCATTTTCTACTTGGTGAGAAGCTCTCCCCTTGGACCTAGATCATGACCTAGCCTTTCAGTTTGGCACAAGGAAGAAATTTTACTAAAAAGTGATATGAGACACACATGGCCCTTAATGATCTGGCTCCTGTCCATGTCCCTAACCTCACTTCCAGACACACCTCGTGCTGCCATATTTTGCACTTCTTTGCCCTGCATTCCCAAAAAAGTAAATCATATGGTGGAATGTGAGGGACACATCAGGTGTGTGAGGCAGATGTTTTAGAGTAGGAAGCCTCATAAGTGCTCTCACCATACCTAATTATGGGGATGTTTCAGTCTGGAGAACTTGGATTGAGAACTTCCTAAGTGCTGCCAATCAGAATTAACTGTTTTCTCCTCTACACTCCCATAATGTTTTGTTTGATGTTCTGTCTTTCAAAACTTACCATGCTTTGTGTTATATTATTCTTAGCTGTGAATGTGGATATATCTCCCATTAGATCATAATCTTGAAGGCAGAGTTTATCTATTTTCTCATGTCTCTCATCACTTTCTACAATACTTTGGGTATAATCAAGCTGAATACTTATTTTTAATTGTTCAAAAATAAAGATGATGCTATGGGACCTGAGAGGGTATCCAGTTGAGTCCTATTCAAGTTTCCCCTTCCCCATCACTGTCCTGTCTCTACCCCAACCATCATCACCAAGCTAAATCCCAGATACCACTGTAAAGAGATATTTTTTAAAAACATGATTAGGCTGAGGATAACAGATTTAACTCACAGTTATTGAATACTCATTTGACTGATGAGGAGATGGAGACCCAAATAACTTTCAGTAGCTTTGCCAAATGTCACACAATTACACAGCTAATAAGTGGCTCTGCCAGGACTGAAATTCAAGCCCCCTGACACAAAGTCAAAATCTCTTTCCACAAACGCTGAAACGTTTAGATGAACTTCTCTCACTCTCTAGTTTATAATTCTAATGCACCTAGTTGTTTAATCAGAAACATATTTTGTGTACCCTCAGCCAGGAAGAAGCTAAATATTCTGAACACATGAAGCTCATTTTAATAACATACTTATTTCTATGTTTATGTATTTGTGCCTTTATTTATATTTTTTGTGTTTGTATGTTTATGTATCCAGGTATTTAGTGTACTTATGTATTTATATGTGTGTGCTTATTTTTTATGTATGCTTTTATGTATTTCTTTATCTTACCTGTAGGGCTATGAAGCTCTTACTCCCAATGCTATTAGAGGAGAGCACATCGGTTAATTGTACCGTAATTTCCTATAGTGTTTCTGAGGATTTCAGCTTAAAATAGGTGTTGAATTTCAATTAAAAGACCCCAGCTTTTGAGCTCCTGGGGGAGAGGACAGAGAGAGCAGCTTTGTGCAGAACCAAATTGCTGAGCTTTGGAAACACCTCGAAGCCAACGGAAACTTCAGCTACAAGAGCAGGAAAAAAAGAGACCAAAAGCTACCCAAGCTTAAAAGAGAATGAGGAAAATGATGAAGAGAAGCTCAGGAGCAAGCAAGAAGTACTGTGATGCTACAGAGGAACCAGGGACCTCAGAGAGTTCAAGAGGTATAGCTGGCCTGGAGAAGCAGCAGGCAGAACCCAGAAAAAGGGCCAACATGAGGGAGCTGATGTTTCCCACCCTGAAGGTGATACAGGACCATGTGGACGTTTTAAAGAGCACACAGGAAAAGCTCATCAAAGACTATGGGACACTGATGAATGAGGTCACAGGACTGAAAGAAACCCTAAGAAAGGAAAATTATCGAATAAATATCATGGAAGAGAGAACAGTACAAATGAGGACCAAATTGAGCTTCAGTCTCAAAAGATAAAAATTTTAAGCAAACAGTTCTTCACAGTACAAGAAGAGGTGATGGATCTTGAAAACACATCAAGGAGGTATAATATTTGTGTATCTGGCATCCCTGAAGGTATAGAAAATGAGAGTAACCTTGAAACTATTATTAAGGAAATTATTGAAAAACATCTTCCAGAGCTAAACAAAGATCTCAACTTACAGAGAGAATTTACAGGTCCCCACTTAAATATACCTCTTAAAGTAAAAGTCCAAGGCACATAAGTGTACAGTTCCTGAATTTGAAAGAAAAAGAAATAATCTTGCAAGCTGCTCAGAAAAAAAAGGAGGACTGATTTTCAACAAAGTAAAGATAGGGCTGACCCCTGACTATGCCTTACTTACAGTGCAAGAGAGACAAAGTTGGAGCAAGATCTACTGCCACCTGAAGTTCCTGGGTCTGAAGCCTCAAGTGAACCATCCTGCCAAGCTATCTTGCCTATTTGAAGATGAGAGAAGAATGTTTGACAATCAAGATGACTTCAAGGGATTTGTCAGCAAAACTCCAAAACTACTGGCTTTTCTGCAAACAGCTGCAGCCCAGGGAGAGTGTGCTCCTTGAGATAAGTGACTAAATTGATTTACAAAACTGTTTCTTAATAGAATGTAGATCTTAGTTTTATGATTAATTTCATTTTTACCAGGGTAATTAGTGAAAATTAAGTACAAATGTAATGTTGACCAATTTGCCCTTAAGTGTGTGTATATCTACATCTATATCCATATCTATACCTATCTATATATCTATCATCTATCTATTCTACATGAGAAGGGGAGAAGAAAAAGTTTTTAAAAATGGGAAGGGATGAGGGAGGGATAAATGGAAAAGAGGATATGAATACAGCAAGATAATACTTAGTAGTGGGTGGGATAGGGAGACATTGGAATATGATAGATAAAATAATAAAAAATAATTTTATTGTGAATGTGAAAGCAATAAACTATAGGAAATTAACAGACTTGTTCAGAGAAAGAAAGTTTTCCCCCACCCTCTGTCAAGGGTACTTGGATCTTTTAGAAAATTTGACCATATCTTATAGCACAAAACAAGCAGAACTGGAAGAGATGCATGTACATTGAAATGATTGCCTATAAACTGATATTTTTAGAAACAGATTGTAAACAGTGGGTGATGTTGCAGTGATGTGTTTTTAAATTGCTAATTTGTATTGCTCCTGCAGTTTAGATGTCTCCATTTAACTTTAATTATATAATTTGTTAATCATACAATAAATGGAGCTTAAAGAACCCAATTGTTGACCTCTTTACTTTCCTTTGGACAACTGATTAAAAGCTCCCGAATGACATTACCTCCCTTCTCTTCCTCATATCCCAGCCCCCCGAAAATTTCTACAATTTAGACACACTGGAGGCAAGTCAGACTCTGAAGCAGAAAAAAAAAGCTTTCCTGGCACTGGTACTCTAAAGCATCCTGCCTGTGTCAGACCTAAACTGCTCGTCAAAGCCACTCTGCCTGCCCACCAAAGGCAGTGGGGCTGAGCCCACCTCTTTCCTTCTGGGGCCATCAACTTCATCCAACATAGGAAAAGGGGACAATGAAACACTTTGCAGCCCACCCTCAGAGGCTTCCTTCATTTTATAAGTCTATCCCTGAACTCTTACCCCTATGTACTCAGATGCACACAACATACAAGCACACACATCTTTTCTTCTTGTTGTTTCTTATATAAATAAAAGGCATCTTATGATGCTAGGAGAATTATTATTTGGGGACAGTGGGGCAATAGTTTACCTTCCTGGTAAATGGTATGTAGGCCAAACAGAACCTTGTGGCCCTGCTAGATTGGAACACCACAAAACATCATTTTCTCTATCCACCCATTAACCTTAAGTTAAATTCACCTAGGCAATCACACTGTTGGTTTGCTTTATGACAGGCATCCAGAAGCCTGATCATGCAGGTCTCCATGGCTTATGGCTCACAATGAATGTTTTGATTAAATAAGTTTCAGTTCTGGTTCATCACTTGCATTTGATTTATTCTTGGAATCTTCCTTCACAGTCCTGAAAATACCCTCAGTTATAGCTTCTGGAAGTGACTTAATGCCCCAATCTGTGCCTTTAATAATTGAAATCCTGGATAAGTTGAAACCCAAACTCTGTGGATGGGCCCCAGCTTCCCTTTCCACCTCTAAAAGGAGGTACTTCCCACCTCCAAACCTCAACACCCCTACCTCAGGCCTTACTGTTAGAACCTAATCTGTCTGGTTGGGCCTTCTCACTGTCCCAGAGCACTACTTGTCTAGTGCGACCTTAGTTCCTTTCTTGTCTACTCCATGGCTGAGACTTAATGGGGAGTTGGGAGGAGTGCTAAAACATATTAGCACCTCTCCTGTGCACCAAATACTCTATAGAGATCTAACTCAGCCCTTAGGTGGCTTACCACAGTAGTAAAGTGGGGGGAGGAAGAATGCGCTATAATGCTCATCATTCTCTTGAGATTGTATGAAAATTATCAGGATTCTTGGTAGTTCCTGTTTACCACTGAGAATCACTGTCCTAAAGCATAAAACTGGAAGAAAGTGGTATGTGTTAGCATACGGTATTTGTTTTTCTCTTTCTGACTTACTTCACTCTGTATGACAGACTGTAGGTCCATCCACCTCACTACAAACAACTCAATTTCATTTCTTTTCATGGTTGAGTAATATTCCATTGTATATATGTGCCACATCTTCTTTATCCATTCGTCTGTCGATGGACACTTAGGTTGCTTCCATGTCCTGGCTATTGTAAATAGGGCTGCAATGAACATTTTGGTACATGACTCTTTTTGAATTATGGTTTTCTCAGGGTATAGGCCCAGTAGTGGGATTGCTGGGTCGTATGGTAGTTCCATTTTTAGTTTTTTAAGGAACCTCCATACTGTTCTCCGTAGTGGCTGTATCAATTTACATTCCCATCAACAGTGCAAGAGGGTTCCCTTTTCTCCACACCCTCTCCAGCATTTATTGTTTGTAGATTTTTTGATGAAGGCCATTCTGACTGTTGTGAGGTGATACCTCAATGTAGTTTTGATTTGCGTTTCTCTAATGATTAGTGATGTTGAGCATCCATTCGTGTCTTTGTTGGCAGTGGGATAGGAAAGGGTGGGAGGGAGACGCAAGAGGGAGGAGATATGGGGATATATGTATATGTATAGCTGATTCACTTTGTTATAAAGCAGAAACTAACACACCATTGTAAAGCAATTATACTCCAATAAAGATGTTTAAAAAAAAAAGAAAGTGGTTTGTTAGTGAATGTTTAATGGCTTTCTGAGGGAAAAAAAAACTGATTTGTAGCATTTGCTTGTTCAGTGGTGTAAATTCTATGGCTGTGGCCAATTTTTAGCTACCAACATGATGTTACTAAACGCTGGGTTAAGGCAAGATGCATACATTCAGCTTTCCTGAGCCAGCCATAGCTGCCTCCAGCACATCACTGGGAGGAGACCACCTTTGCCCTGTGCATCTCCTGGTTGGACTACTATAACACAAATTTAGCTTTAAAAAATCTCATCATCCTAGACTGGACTTAATTACAGAGAAAGGCTCCCCAGACAAACCTGTGCATGTACATGGTCCTTGGTGTCTCACTTCCTTTAAGCTCCACCTTCTCGAAGCTTTTCTAGCACTGCTCTGGTCCCAAATACAGCTTTTGTAAGACAGTTGCTCTTTTCTTCTGTCTAGGCTGAGAGTCTTTAGACCTTAAAAATCACATTAATCCTGCCTCTACACTCAACCACACTCCCTACTTCAATGTGCATAGTATGTAGTCAATAAAACCTTGTGTTTAGCAGTTGTCTCATAATTTGTAACAGGTGATTTTGAAGCTTTTGCAGGAGGATCCCTTTTCCAGTCCCCAGGGCTCAAGGTGTCAAAGGGCAAAGGGGGTATGGCTCAGGAATATTTCTGGTATCACCACCTCCCAAGACAGTAACAGTGAGAGCTCCCATACCACCCCACCTCCTGTACATCTCACCAGTTTAAGGGGATGGAGAATCAGAGGAGGGCCAGCCATTAAGAATAAGACTGATCATTCTCAAAACATTCCTGAAAGAGGAGTTGTTTAATACCAGCCAGCTCTAGAGTAATAAACCAGGAGAGAAACCCAGACTTCTTTTTTTCTTAATTTTTATTAAAAAATATTTTTATTGCAGTATAGTTGATTTACAATGTTGTGTTAGTTTCTGGTGTACAGCAAAGTGATTCAGTTTTATATATATTGTGTTAGTTTCAGCTGTGCTGGTTTCAACATAGTGATTCATTTATTTATATATATATATATATGTAAACATAAATAGAAATAGATTTAGATTTAGATTACACAAGGTACTGAATATAGTTCCCCGTGCTATACAGTAGGGCCTTGTTATTTATTTTATAAACAGTAGTTTGTATCTGCTAATCCCAAACTCCTGATTTACCCCTCCCCCATCCCCCCCTTTTCCCCTTTTGTAATCATAAGTTTGTTTTCTACCTATGTGAATCTGTTTCTATTTTGTAAATAAGTTCATTTGTATCACATAACCACACATAAGTGATATCATATGGCATTTGTCTTTCTGACTTACTTCACTTAGTATGATAATCTCTAGGTCTATCCATATTGCTGCAAATGACACTATTTCATTCTTTTTTATGGCTGAGTAGTATTCCATTGTGTGTGTGTGTATTTATATAAATACACACATACACACCTTCTTTATTCCTCTTTCGATGGACATTTAGGTTGAGGAAGCTCTTTTTGTATTGCCATCATCTCTATTTTATTTTTCCCTTTGGCAGATCATGAAAACCAGTCTATTCTGATCATGTAAGTATCCAAGGTGGAGTGTGTTTTCATATCTGTGGCCCTTTGTCCCCAATGCAGAAGAGGAAGATGCCACTTGCTCTGTTTTATTAATGTGATGCAAAGATGTGGGGGTGGGTGGGCTGAGGAGAGATGGGCAGGAAGACCTGTGAGGCCTAAGGAAGCTGGAGCTCCCCATCCAGCCTGCTCAGTGGTGCCAGTCTCCCCCGGGGCCCCTGCCTCTCCGAGTGGTCTCACATTTGTTGGGAGGTGTGTGTCTGCCATGGCTCAGGTGACATCTTAGGGGGCCCGTTTACACTCACGGGGCTTGTTTCTCTTTGTCTCTCTGTTTCGATTGCTCCAAATAGCTGAGAATCCAGGGCAGGAAAGACTGTGAACACCAAAAGGATCACCCAGTACTTTGCAACAATTGCAGCGTCTGGAGACCTCACCATGAAGAAGTACTCCAAAATGAGGTTATGGAGAGGAGAAAGGCTTGCCCTGCTTCCGCTGCCAACCTTTGTCTTGAAGTGTGTGTATGTGGTGGGGGGAAGGCCAGCAGAGCCAATGTCAAGAACTCCACCTCAGCTAAGTCATAGCCCCAGTCTCTCTTGGCCTGTATCACCAGCTTTATAAATATTGGGCTGCAAAATTTCCTCTAGGGAGCTTGGCCAGAGAATATTTCTCCTTCTGCAGGCAGGCTACAAGGTCCAAGACCCACAGAGGTAGCCTAGAGATGGAGCTTCTAATATCTCAATTGCCAGCCATAGTTTGAATGAGGGGCTTCTATGAAGTCTGAATAATAAGTCCTTTCAAGATTCTACAGTGACCCAGAGCAAAAAAAAAGAGTGAGTGGTATTCTCACCCACACAGTCCCAGGACCTTTTTCAGGCTTCCATGGCATTAATGGGAAATCTGGGCTCTAGACTCTGGCTGCTGGTAAGAGCACAAGCTTCGGCCTAAGGACTTCAGAGAGTAGGAGGATGCTATCATTGCCTTCTTTTCTACATTATTAACAATGCATTTGATAGGTGATTCTCTGTTTTACTAAGTACATTCACATCTGTTTTTTAAATTAAAAAAATTTTTATTGAAGTATACTTGATTTACAATGTTGTGTTAGTTTCAGGTGTACAGCAGAATGATTCAGTGTTTTATGTAAATATATATATATAAAATATTCATATATATGTATCAGATTCTTTTCCCTTATAGGTTATTACAAAATATTGAGTAGAGTTCCCTGTGCTATACAGTAGGTCCTTGTTGGTTATCTACTTTATATACACTAGTGTGTAGATGGCAATCCCAACCTCCTAATTTACCCCTGCCCCACCCCTTTCCCCTTTGGTAACCATAAGTTTGTTTTCTACCACTGTGGGTCTATTTCTGTTTTGCAAATAAGTACATTGGTATCTTTTTTTTCGATTCCATATGTAAGTGATATCACATGATATTTCTCTTTCTCTGTCTGACTTATTTCACTTAGTATGATAATCTCTAGGTCTATCCGTGTTGCTGCAAATGGCATAATTTCTTATTTTTTATGGCTGAGTAATGTTCCATTGTCTATATATACCATATCTCATTTATCCATTCATCTGTCGGTGGATGTTTAGGCTGCTTCCATGTCTTGGTTATTGTAAATAGTGCTGCAATGAATACTGGGGTGCACGCATCTTTTCGAATTATAGTTTTCTCCGGATATATGCCCAGGAATGGGATTGGAGGATCATATGGTAACTTTATTTTAAATTAAAAGGTTTTTTTTACTTTTATCATTACAAACTTCCAATGCAGAGGGAGCATTGTAGTGGTTAAGAACATGAGACTTCATTTTGCAATATATACAAGCATTGAATCATTATGTTGTATACCTGAAACTAATGTTGTGGATCAATTATACCTCAATTAAAAAAAAAAGAAGGAAGGAACTGAGAAGTTTTCAGTTACTTTGCATAAAAAAGTTTTGAATTATTTTCTAAATAAGACCCTTTTTTATAGGTATATTATAATCAATAAAGTGGTTTAAGTAATTAAAAAAAAACATGGGACCGTGGAACTGTATATACAGATTGCCTGGATGTGAATCCTAGCTCTTCCACTTGCTGGCTGTGTTGGCCTTAGGCAATTTTTTAATGGCTCTGAGTTTCAGCTTCTTCATCTGTAAAATGGGACTGATACTATCCCCGAGTGTTGTGATTGGGATAAAATGAGTTAATATTTATAAAGCACTTAGTGCCTGATACCATCATAGTGATTTCTATACAAATGTTTTGAAAATAGGCATGGATATTTCCACCCTGACATATAATAATTTTCACTTTAGTGTTCCAAACAACCATTTGTGTTTGGCCAATTTTACCTCTTAAATATTTTGGGAACCCTTGCTCTCTCCTCCTTCTTTACTTCCACTGCCCTGGTTTCGGCACACAGTAACAGTAAACTGCTTACAGTTCTCCACGCCTTACTTTGCTGGTCTTTCCTATTGCAATTCTCTGATTCCCATGGCACCCCCTTCTTTGGCTTTCTCCTACTTGTTCTCTATCACTGTTTATCCTCAGACTACAAACTCCTTAAGAGCAGAAACTGCCATTCTCCCTGGATTGTCAGCATCTATAACAATGTCTGGCACAAAGAAAATACTCAACAAACGTGTATTGAATTAGTGAATGGTTGGTTGCTGTGTCCCAGGCACTATGTAGTAGTTTACAGGGGGATTTTCATTCAATCCTACCTAAAACTCTGTGTGATATTAAGTACAATTATTATCCCCAGTTTACAAATAGGAAAACTAAGGCCTGGAGAGGTTAAATAACTTGCCCCTAGAATACCTATTTATATTCATATGGTTATTCTATTCTTATGTGATAATCTGTACTTTATAATGGTGTGTAGGAACAGAGGATGCCAGGAAGCCACAGCTGATATCCCTGATGCATGAAGATATGATATTCAATTTTCCTATTAAAAGCACAGTTACTTTATTTTTATGTAGCTTGTTCTCAAATCACAGTATTTTTTCTTTAGATAATTTTTAATCTTCTATGAATGTAAAAATTGTACATAAAGAAAAATGTGGCTATTTCTTACAACAATCAATTGATCTGGGGATCCACTGGATGCTATACTTTAATCCCATCGTATAGTATATGTCAGGAGCTTTGGTTAGTATCTTATCCATACATAATCATTTGAAACAGTCATTCATGGTTAACTAAATTTATGAAAGGTTATCTACATCATTGAAATCATGTTTCTCTAGGGCATTTGTGGAAAGCTGTACAGATTAACGATAGTAGTAGTGGTGGTAGTGGTAGCAACAGCAGCAGCTACCATTTACTGAGCACCTACCATGTACCAGGCCTACTATGCTGTAAGTTTTACTTACAGTATCCCATCGAAGGCCTGTGCAATAGCTTCTGTTGTTTTATTTTACAGATGGGGAAACTGAGACTCAGAGAGTTTAACTCACTTTCTTGAGGTCACTCAGCTACTGAATAGTGGAACCAGACTGAAATCCAAATTTGTGTGTCTCTGAAGCCTGGGCTTTTAGTCCAAGCTGGACTTTGAAGGCTGTCCAAGTTACTTAACCCTCTGTGAGCTTCAGTTTCCTCATCTGTAAAATTGAGGGAAGTAACACACCTTGCAGTGTTGCTATGAAGATTTGAAATAATAGATGCCCAGGGCTCAGAGGCACATAGTAGGCATATAAGCCCTGGTGGGGTGGTGTTTATGCTTACGTGGGGTATTAAATGGGCAGAGGAAGATCTGAGATCCCTTTAAAGGCATTGGGGAGCTGAAGAGGAGGGATCTACAGCTTTGGCAGGCTTGAGAGCTGGCCCTCTCCCCTCTAGAATACAATGACCCAATGAAACTCTGAGCGACAGGCGAGGGGGCAGGGGCCTGAATTTGGCTCCAGCAACCTCTGCAGGGAATCGTGAGAGGGGCGGGAGCTGGGAGGGGCGTGGAAATCCCGGTTGTCAGAGGACTGCAGGTGTCAGGGAGTTAGTGTAGGTGGGCTCCCAGAGCCTGGCAGAGGGAGGAGGGGAGGCTGGAGCGGCAGAGTCGGCGGGGGAGAGAGGGAGGCGTGGCCCTGAGCCTGGGAGGCTGTCCTTAGACTGCTCTTCTCTTGCCGGGCAGTTTGCTGCATCTGGAGGAGCTCACTGGAGAATCTCCAACAGCGGAGTGGGCCTTCAACTACCGTAAGTACCTGCAAATGAGCGCATAGTCCAGGGGCTGAAGATTAAATACTGCCCATCAGATCCTAAAGAAAACCCCGAAATAATCTCCCTGATGTAATTAATTGCCGTAAATCTAAATGCTCCCAAGTCTTTCCCCCCCACCCCCTTCATCCCTCCCTTTTTCCTTCCCTCCGCGATCCCAGCCGTGCCTCGCTGAGAATCTCTGGGCGCTGTAGATATCTTTCCTTTTCCTTCTCAGTCTTCCCTCCAAACCTTTAGCGGAGCATGTACCCAGCACCCCGCTGAGCCCAACCCCTTTGATTCCTGGAACCCTCAAAGCTATGCAGGGGGCGAGCCATTAGACATTTCAGGTTTGTCACCCTCAAAAGCACTGCGGCGCTGCCTAAGGGTGTGTAAAGTGCTTGGGGTGGAGTAGAAGGGAAGGGTGAAAAGGCTAGACTGCCGAAGTTGACGGTGTGGGGGGGGAGTGTGAAAGGCCAAAAGTGGGCGTGGCCAATTAACCTGAAGCCTGCAGCTCCTTCCAATGTTCCCTGGACAGAAGATTCATCATTTTGGCTGGATATAAATGGTAGAGTTTCCTTAGTAGGTTGCGGAGGGGTCAGCCATGCTGAGAAATCCAGCTTCCCTTATTCCCCTCAAGCCCCCAGGAAGCGAAACCCTGGTTTAGGGGTCCAAGTGGCAAGGCTAGAATCTCAGATGGCATTCCCTGGCAGAATCCCAGGTTGAACCTTTCCCTTGGCAGTAAAACCTGAGTTCCTCCAATAAATTCTGGCCTAAAGCCTCAGGGGAACAAAGCAACAGGGTGGCACCCAAGCCTGGGCCTGGGCCTGACCCTAAGAGGAGTGGGGGCAAGAGTCTGTAGGAGGTGAGATGGAAAGAGCATCTTTAGGGTGCTATACCAGATTAATACCCCCTTTGGGAAGAAAAATAGCCAAGTTTTAATGAAATGTTCACTATGTGCCTGGCACTGTACATGTATTGTCTCAGATTCAACACAACAACAAGGCTAGGTATATATTACTCCCCAACTTTATAGATAAGAAAAGTTCAGAGAGGGTAATTTGAGCATCCTTCAAGGCAAAGTAAGAAATGCAAAGGGAAACTGTGCTTCCCTGGATCTCTGATGGTCCACCTGCTTCCTACATCCCAGGTGTTTGAATCTTCCTCTTTTTTCCTGCTCCTTCATCCCTCCTAGTGTTATCACTGGAGAAAATTAGGGACTTCAAGATCAGGATCAGTTTGGGGAAGCAAAATCACCGCTTTCTGTTCTGAGAGCTGCCTTTATCCCACTGTGTTGAAATAGAATTAAACAGCTGGGGTAGGCCAGAACCTCAGGCTCTGAGTAGAGAGTTGGTAGAAGGGAGTTAGCCTGAGTTTGTGTGATGGGCATATGCCTTTCCTTGGCAAAAGGATACTCTGGGTCCAGGGGGTGGGGTAGGAGAGGCAGAAGAGTGTAAGGGGTCTACTTATGGACGTGTAGGGCCTGTGGTCAATAGTGATTTTCAAGAAAATGAGAAGGCCTCGCTGAACTCACATATCTTTGCCATATTCCCTGAAATTCAAGCAATTCTTTTTTTTTTCCTTAGGGGCAATGAACAAGAATGCTTATAAATTATGGGCAGCCAATAAATCATTTGCATCTTATGTCAATTAGCTCAAGTAACTTGATTCCCCAACACCTACTCAAGATGGAGGCTTTGAGATTTTGGGGGGTAAGAAATAAAAGTAATATTAGATTTGAAGCATTCTGACATTCTGCATAAGGGCAGGCCTAGATGGGACGAGATGGTACAGGTGAGGTAGGGTGAGAAAGGGGTCAAGGGCTGCCTCTGAAAGTTTAAATACTGGTTTTAGAGCATAAGCATTAGAGTTAAACATGGATTTGCATTTTGGCTCTGATATTTAATATCTTTTGACTTTGGGCAAATTATATCCTGTCTAAGCTTCAGTTTCCTAGCCAGCAAAATGGTGATGGTAGAAACGCTTCCTTTGCTAGGTTGTTGAAGTACTCTGACAAAAATATATATGTATGAGTAAAGGATCTGAAAAGGTGACTCTCTACACCTCCCATCTCCCTCATACCATGTGGCTTCTGCTGGCCTGGATTAGGCCTCTGGGCCTCTGAGATCCCATGGAAAAACAGACATTTCAATAAATCTGACACGGTAGATACCAGCAAAGACCTTGGGTGGGAGAAGGGGGAAGTGAGGAAAAGGGACAAAGAGAAGAAGTAGCCAGTAACCCTGCCTGCCAGTGAGGGAGTGGAAGGAAGGGAGGGATGTCAGGTGCAACTTACTGATCCAAACTAAACTTTCCGAAGCAGGATCAGTCCCCTGAGTAAAAACACTTCTGCTTTTAGATCTCACCACCTGGTGAGGGGCACAGCCCTTCAAGACTCCAGAGGCTCCATGACCCTGGACAGGCCAGGGGAAGGGGCCACCATGCTGCGGACATTCACTCTCTTACTCTTTTGCATTCGTGAGTACAAGGAAGTGGTGGCAGGGCAAGTGAACCTGTTATAGTTACCCCTATGGGGAGGGAATGGAGAATATTGAGGTTTGAGGGTGGGTGGGAACAATGAGGGGCTCTCCTTTACCATAATCTCTCTTTTCAGGGTTGAGTCTGGGTATGACACCAATAGGTAAGTGAGTCCTGCTACCTCAAGTACCTTCCTTCCTGAAGGCCACAAGACATTGACCTGCTTCCATGGCCCTGGACATAACTGCCTTGAGATCCCAAAGGCAATTTCCAGATTGAGCTGGCTGGGAATCAGGACCTCTTACTTCATGACTTGGTTTCCCACAAAACAGTAAAGAACTTTGTCTCAGATGGAAAGGAAGCAAGACTTGCACTTCATTCCCCAACTCACTTGAATTCCTTAAACAAATACCTTGGGGTCCCTATCCCACCCCCCATAAACGTATGCATCCTGTCCCCAAGGGAAGACAAAAGGAGGAATCTGGGTTGGGGCTAATTTTAAGGGACATTGGAGGGGCATGTTATGGGAGGGAGAGGGTTGGACTGCTGACGTCTTTGTTATCTTTGGGAATGACAGCAATGATGCAATCTCAACCAGAGCTGTGGATAGAGACCAACTACCCCCAGGCCCCTTGGGAGAACATCACACTTTGGTGCAAAAGCCCCTCTCGGATTTCAAGCAAGTTCCTGTTGCTGAAAGATAAGACACAGATGACCTGGATCCGCCCTTCCCACAAGACCTTCCAAGTTTCATTCCCCATTGGTGCCCTTACTCAGTCCAATGCAGGTCTTTACAGGTGCTGCTACTGGAAGGAGACGGGCTGGTCAGAGCCCAGTAAAGTTTTAGAGTTGGAGGCACCAGGTAAGAAGACAGAGATAGAAAATCAAGAATAAACTCCAGCTCCTGGGACTCAACCTTGCCTTTCCAGAGCAGGGTTTAATTCATTCGTTTGCCTCAAATGCATGCATGTATAATGCATGCATTCCACAGTTAGTAAATAAATGCCTAGTCTCTATAGATGCAGAGTGAGGACACAGACTCTGGAACAGATCTAGAGGGCAAGCTCTCAACATAGGGGTGATACCCTAGATGGGGAAACAAGGGGTGACAAATAAGGGTCATACAGGGAAGACTCATTTAAGTAGAGCGCTCTGCCGCTCCCTGAGCAGCACTCCCCTTGCTCTACCTGAATACCAGTTCATTCTCTCCTTCCAGGCCAGCTGCCCAAGCCCACCTTCTGGATCCAGGCTGAGACCTCCCCTCTTCCTGGATGTAATGTTAACATACTCTGCCATGGCTGGCTGCAGGATTTGGTATTCATGCTGTTCAAAGAGGGATATGCAGAACCCGTGGATTACCAAGTCCCAACGGGGACGGTGGCCATATTCTCCATTGCCAACATGACACCTGAGAGTGAAGGGGTTTACATCTGCCGCACTCATATCCAGATGCTCCCTACCCTGTGGTCAGAGCCCAGCAACCCCCTGAAGCTGATTGTGGCAGGTGGGTGTGGCTATGGCTGCTGGGGTCTGATGATCGTTGTCCCCGGGATCATGGTCGGATGAGCCAGCGTTTCTGACATTACTTTCCTTGCCCAGTTCTCTGCAAGGCCCATGAGCTAAAGTCATTTGACATTTTACTGAGATGCAAATTAGAATCACACACGCTATGAGGCAAATGTTTGGGAGCCAATCACTTGGCTAGTGAGTGAGTCCAGCCAAATGTCCAACAGCTTCAGCTCATCACAGCTTTGTTGTTCTCTATTTGTCGAAAATCATGCATTCATTCATTCATTAGGCTAATATTTATTGAGCACTTAATATGTGCCAGGCACTGCCACTGCAGTCTTGTAAACTGATTTTTTAAATTTAAAGTATTTTTATTCTATTTCTGGTTTTTATTTTTAAGTGTGGAAAATAGAATGAGTTGCTAGTGCTGGTGATAAAAATAAACAAAAAAAATGACAAAGAAAGTGATAGTTCATATTTTAGAAATGACTTTATAAATTAATTTAGTCTTGTATATACAGATCCAGTAAGGCAGTACCAAGCTTTAAACACAGTAGAAGCCTCCA
>NW_020172669.1:816483-821365 GCF_003031525.2 Neophocaena asiaeorientalis asiaeorientalis | reverse complement strand
TTCCAGAAAGAATTGGCCACACTTGCTTTAGTTCCCTCATCAAGTTAAATAGGCTTGGGGAAAGCTGTGGTGCCACAGAAAGTACCTGGACTTAGAAGCAGTAATCCTACTTTCTAGTTCCACCTCTGACACTGCCTCCCTGTGTGATACTGAGCAAGTTACTTCACCTCTGTGCTTCGGTTTCCCCCACTCTAAAATGGAATAACAGTATCTATCCAATCTACTGTGTGATGCCTCTCTGTGACTCAGTTTTCTCATTTGCAAAATTGGTATAATAATAATGCCTACCTCACAGGGTTGTTGTGAGGATTTGCCTAACTATAATATATGTACAGTGCCTGGCATATAAGTTCTCAATAAATGGTAGATATTAATTTTATTAGTATAGCTTTTTATTGAGGATCAAAGAACAAAAGCCTGTCTGTTTGAACTGCGTGTTATGGATGTTTGTTGTACGAATGCCTTTCCAGTGTAGATGCCACTAACACACACTTCTGCAGTTACCTGTTTGCTGGTGTCCCCCGCTAGGCCATGAGCTTTTGGCTAACAGGGACTGTGTCTATCTTCTTTACTTGTATATTCCTAGACCTACACGATGCCTGACACACCCTAAATGCTTAATGAGCACATGATAGAGCTGATCCTTCCAAGAATGGGTGGGTGGGCCTACCTGGGATTGGGATGGGTAAGAAGGAGTGGTTTGGGAGTGAGGTTTGCCCTCTATTTTGTAGTTTAATCTCTTTGGAGGAACAATACATGGAAATGAGGGTGTGACCCCATTAACAGAGGTTTCTTTGGGTTGCAGACTTACTGGCCAATCCCTCCTTATTGGCCTCTTTCAATCCCCTGTGGGAAGTGTCCTCTGTGAACTTAATGAGTTCAAAAGCCATCCTTAATACTGCAGTAGCATTCATGCTTTATGAAGATGGAATAAAAGTCATTTTCAGAAGTTTGGTTTCTTGGGTGGTTTGAAGAACTACATTTGGCATTTCAGGGACCTAAAGATACAGGGAATTACAAATGTAGATATTCCACTGAGATACACCCTACACATAGTTAGAGCTCAGTGGAGCTGACAGAGTCTGGTGAGAGGGAAGGGGCATAAGTGAACTTACCCTTGATTGCCTCCTAGAAGAGGCAGAGATTCAAGGAAGGAAGAGGGAGCAGAGGGTAAACTTCAGCTATCACTTTCTATCTAAGGAAACTAGGAAAATTAAGCCAGCATATAATAAGGAAGAATCATCCTACATCTAACTCAGGGTCTCTTCCCTTTCTAGGACTCTATCCCAAACCAACTCTGACAGCCTATCCTGGGCCCATCATGGCACCGGGAGAAAGCCTGAATCTCAGGTGCCAAGGGCCAATCTATGGAATGACCTTTGCTTTAATAAGGCTTGAAGACTTGGAGAAGTCCTTTTACCACAAGAGACCATTAAAGAATGAGGCATATTTCTTCTTCGGGGCTTTGAAAATCCACAATGCTGGACATTACCTCTGTTTTTACTATGATGGGTCATACAGGGGTTCACTCCTTAGTGATATCCTGAAAATCTGGGTAACCGGTAAGAGAAGGGGATGCAATGGGACCTATCGTAGGGGCTAAGGGTGTACAACTTGCTCAGGGCCTGCTGGAGAACCTAATCATGCAGCCAGGGATAACGGTGGGGGAAGGAGCAGAATTTGTATAAGTGGACTTAGGATGGGATTTGCCAAGGGTGGACTGGAGGAAGAGAAAAAGAACCCTAAGTAGTGGGAGGGGTAAGTCAGACAGTTAGCCTTTTATATTTTGGGTCTTGTCCTAGACACTTTCCCCAAGACCTGTCTACTTGCTCAGCCCAGTCCTGTGGTCCAAATGGGTCAGAATGTGAGCCTGTGGTGTCGAGGGCCAGTGGACGGGGTGGAACTTACACTCTATAAGAAAGGAGAAGACAAAACACTTCAGCTCTTGGATACCACCAGCATCAGTGATGATGAGTCATTCCTCCTCAACAATGTGACCTATAGTGATGCTGGCATCTATAGCTGCCACTATCTCCTCTCCTGGAAGACCTCCATCAGGATGTCATCACACAACACCGTGGAGCTTGTGGTTGTAGGCAAGTGCTAACAACTATTGTTTGTTTTAATCATTACAGTGTTATAAGAAGGAGCTGGTGGCCCTGTACCCTCTTGGATTTATGGGCTGAAGAAAAACACACTAGGAGGGTGGTGTAGAATTTTCTCCAAAAACTTTAGGTACCTTCTCTCCCAGGGTTGATACTCAAGCCCTGTCTCTCAGCATGGACAAGCTCCATTGTGAGCCCCTAGAAAAGTTATTTTCCTTAAGACCAGGGGAAACTTACAGGTATGGGTCTTTCTGACTGAAGCTAGCAACTTAGGAGTCTAGAGAATCAAGGAATGGGCCAAGGAGTTCTGATGCACAATCAAATTTTGAAGCCAGTGATCTAGTGGAAGTGAAAAAAAAGAGAAGACCAAATAAGGACCTGAGAAACATTTGTTGAGGGAGGAGGCACTGAGTTCAAAGTCATTTGTTCTAACTCTGGTCTCTGGATTGGTTGCAGATAAGCCCCCCAAACCCTCCCTGTCAGCCTGGCCCAGCACCGTGTTCAAGCTAGGAAAGGCCATCATCCTTCAGTGCCGAGTACCTCAACCAGTACTTGAATTTTGTCTGGAATGGGAAGAAAGAGCAACATCCCCAAAATTCTCAGTGGATGGAGACTTCATCATCAGTAACGTTGAAGGGAAAGGCACGGGGACCTACAGTTGCAGCTATCGCATAGAGGCACATCCTAACATCTGGTCATATCGCAGTGAGCCTCTGAAACTGATGGGCCCAGCAGGTGAGAGGAACACTCTTCACAGGGATGCCCCCTCCGCAGCTTTGGCCATCATACCCCTGGGATCCCAGAACAACGCCCAGAAGGATGTGGAAAGGGTAGTTGGGGGCTTGTAAGTCAGGGCCCTTGGGTTTGGGCATCTTTCCTCTGGAGTGGTCTCACAGTCACTCAAAGGCAGTGAGCAGGATACTTTCAAGGGTCCTATTCTTCATGAAAATAAGGCCACTTTTGTCTCAACTTCCCTTCACCTGCAGTAACCAGATCCCCCTCCCCCCATGTATGTATTCAACAGTCCCTGTCCCCATCAAGGTCCCTGCTTTTGGTCTTCTCTGGCCACAGGCTTTCTCACCTGGAATTACGTTCTGAATGAGGCTATCAGGTTGTCCCTAATCGTGCAGCTTTTTGCCTTGCTGTTGGTAGAGCTGTGGATAAGGTGGAAGTGTCGGAGACTCAGAATCAGGTAACTGTCTTGTCCCAACCCCCTGTTCCTCAATCTAGCTGAGTTCAGGCTCCCCAGAGACTCAGGAATGGGTCATACTCCAGTTGAGACAAGCCACAGGGGGGGACCCTTTGTATCCTCTACCTTCTGGGCTTAAAATATAAGACTTTCTCATTCCAGCAGTTTCCCTTTCACCTCACAGAGGGGTCAGCACCCAAGCCATAGGGTGGAGAAATGCATATTTCTCAGAGCCTGGAGAAGTAATCAGAACGTTGTTCACTGATTCCCCCAGGAGGGTGCCCAAATCTCCCTCCCAAGCCACCCTGCCTCTCAGAGATGATTGATGTCTTACACATTAACTTCAACTGAACTTTTTTTGTAAGAAGCCATGCTGTCCTGTCTCCCAGGATGTTATCTAACTCCCATCCCAACTTTCACCCTTACCCCTAGCTCTCAAGGGCTAGCAAGACTTGTAGTCCATCCTAGCTGCTATGGAAGCCAGTCTCTCTGCCACTCTGGCCCCCAACCACTGTGCAGAGCGTTCTGAGAATATAGCCTTAGCCTGGGTGGGCATCTGATGAGGGAATGGATTGGGCCAGGGAATCAGACTGCTTCCTCTGACCCATAAAATGTCAAGCCAAACAGGTTCTCCTGCCATTTACTTTTATCCTTTTGTGTCCCCTGGGTCATCTCCTTCTCTCCCTGATCCTTATGGCCTTGTGCTCTGGCTATTCTGCCTGAAAATGAGAAGAGAAATGACAGCTCCTAGCTTGGTGGGGCCTCTGTTCCCAAATGCCTTGCTTACTTTCCCCCACCTTGTGATCCTGGCTGTACCCCTCCCCCACCATGATCACAGGACTTCGTGTGCCTGGGAGTATTCAATATACAATGGATGATGACTATGACTGTGTGTGCCTGTGTGTCCCACTGGGATCTGAGGGACAGAGTGCTTGGGTAATGAGAAGGGAGCCACCTAAACTTTCTGCAAAACCACTAACTACCCTTCGAGCTTTCAAAAAGTTTCAATGGGGGGTCAAGTCCTACTTCTCCACAGAACCTATCCTGAGTTCCACATACACTGGGGTAACCTTCAAGCCAGGGGTTAGAAAAAATGTAGCTTCAAGTGCCCCACCCCAGCCCAGGTCCACTGCATCAAAGAATGAATTCAGAAACCAGACTTCAGAGAATCCAGCTTGAAAAGCATGTTTTCCTGACCAGGAAGGAGGGTCAGTGTTTTCTAAGTAAAAATTGTCAAATGAATTTTGGCTTAGTATAATCTAATTCTACAGGACCCATAACCTAAAAATGCTGCACATTTCTAGTCATAATCTGGGTGGGGGTAGAGAGATCCCACTCTCTGACAAGCTTAGCTCAGCACTGACAATCCTCTGGTAATTCACTGTTGCTGCCTAGGCAACCCTTCCATAACAAAGGCAGGTGAGGCAGGTCGGTCGGAGGACCAATACTGCCATAATAAAAACTGCTTCCAAACTTAAACTTGATGACTGAGAAACCCCCAAGATTTCTCCCTCCACCCCCACACCCACCACCCAGAGCTGCCGATTACACTGAGCTCCAGGGGTTCTGAGAGCTGGGGATACAAAGG
>NW_020172669.1:809052-816306 GCF_003031525.2 Neophocaena asiaeorientalis asiaeorientalis | reverse complement strand
ATTATATCCCATTATCCTGGCCATATCCAATCCCTATTGGGTGGTGAGTAAGCCAATGACATAAATTGCCGCCCCCTTCTCTCCGCCCTCCCCTTAATCCCAGCAACTCCTCTCATCTCTTTTCTGGTCTTGCTAGAGAAGCCTGGTTGCTGGGAACAGCTCAAGGGGTCACCATGCTCTTCATACTCACAGCTCTTCTCTGCTGTGGTGAGTAGAAGGGGGTGGGGAAGGGGCCTGGGCAGAAGGCCGGGGTGAAGTCCCGTGGGGGAGGGGACAAAGCCCTGGCAGCAATTTCTTTTGCAGGACTGTGCAATGGGGTATTGACAGAAGAGACTGGTGAGTTTTTCCTGCTCCAGACTGGGACATTCCTCCCTGGAGATCCGAAATAACTACAGAGTGTCAGTGTCAGTGGCCAGGGAGTGACTGGTTGGGAGGGAAGGACAGCCAGGAAGGGGCACTTGCTAAAGCTGCTGGCAAAACTCAGCCTCCAACTCTGCTTTTCTGCCTGCAAAATTTCCCCCAAGCTTCTGCATTTTTCTGAACCTCAGCTGAGACATCAGCTTCCCCTTTCCCCAGCACCTGCGGAGAGAAGGAAAGAGTTTGGATTGAGGTTGAAAGGGGAGGTGGGCAATGTGATCTGGGGAGGGTGTTCAAGGGCAAGGAAAAGGGGAGGGTGAGGGTGAGGGAGGATGGCTTCACTAACTCTGCTGTTTCTAGAAATAATCATGCCAACCCCAAAGCCTGAGCTGTGGGCAGAGACCAACTTCCCTCTGGCCCCGTGGAAGAACTTAACCCTCTGGTGCAGAAGCCCTTCTGGCTCAACTAAGGAATTTGTATTGCTGAAGGACGGGACCGGGTGGATTGCAACTCGCCCGGCCTCAGAGCAGGTCCGGGCTGCCTTCCCCCTTGGAGCCCTGACCCAGAGCCACACCGGGAGTTACCACTGCCATTCGTGGGAGGAGATGGCTGTGTCAGAGCCCAGTGAGGCACTTGAGCTGGTGGGGACAGGTAAGAAAAGGCAGAGGGTCCTCATGGAGTGATCCCCAGTGCCCCTGGGACTCCAGCACTGTTCCTAGGGATGGGGAATGCTCAGAGACCCAGAGCCCAAGGGGCTTCTGCTGCCTGTAGGAGAGGAGGGGCACTGAAATGGGGGGAGGGGTGGGGAACAGAGTTATGAGAAGACTGACAGGAAGAGGCAAAGGCCAGTCCAGGATGGATTTCTATTTTGCTGACAAAGTGACTCCGAGTGTCCCTGTTTTGTTTTCCAGACATCCTCCCCAAACCTGTCATTTCTGCTTCCCCCCCAGTTCGGGGCCAGGAACTGCAAATCCGGTGCAAAGGATGGCTGGCAGGCATGGGGTTTGCTCTGTATAAGGAGGGAGTGCAGGAACCTGTCCAGCAACTTGGTGCCCTTGGGAGAGAAACCTTCTTTACAATCCAAAGAATGGAGGATAAAGATGAAGGCAATTATAGCTGCCGCACTCACACTGAAAAGCGCCCCTTCAAGTGGTCTGAGCCCAGTGAGCCCCTGGAGCTTGTCATAAAAGGTAGAGCAGAAAGGGGTGTGTGAGAGAGGAGTGGGGAAGCAAAGCTCTGGGTCAGACACTCCTCTCCTCACAGCAAACTTTGCTGCTGGTCCTAGGAGCCTGTGTCCAATCTTAGAGCCAGGCAGGCGTGGCGCTGGGAGTGCCAGGGCCTCTGGCTGCACGATATTAATAGCCATAATCGTTATTAATAGCTGGGGTTTGTAGAGGGTGATTTAATTTTTCTAATTATTTTCATATCAATTATCTCAGTTAGCTATAGAGCAAATATTCAAAGGAGGTGGATCAGGTACCATTTCCCCTTCTTGTCCAAATGGGCAAACTGAGGCTCAGGGAGTCAGCAGAGCCCCAGTGACAATTCACCCTTTTAGCTAGCTTCCATTGCTTGTTCTGCTGACAGGGAGGATTCGGCTGGAGGAGGTGAGGGGTGGGGTGAGGGGTCCCTGTGAAAAGTTCATCTGCAAAGTGGTTTTGCCTTGACTTTTAAATGCACCTTCTTCTGGATGAGATACTATAGGAAACAAAGCAGCTTTCTGGAACCAATATTTGCTATATTAGCAATCTTTCTTTTCTCTTAATTTGGTTTTGTATTGTGTTTGGTTTTTTGCCTTCTAGAAATGTACCCCAAGCCCTTATTCAAGACATGGGCCAGTCCTGTGGTCACTCCTGGTGCCCGAGTGACTTTCAATTGCTCCACCCCCCACCAGCAAATGAGCTTTATTCTTTACAAAGATGGAAGTGAAATAGCGTCCAGTGACAGGTCTTGGGCGAGTCCGGGAGCCAGTGCAGCCCACTTTCTGATCATTTCGGTGGGCATTGGTGATGGAGGGAATTACAGCTGCCGCTATTATGACTTTGCTATCTGGTCTGAGCCCAGTGACCCTGTGGAGCTCGTGGTGACAGGTCAGGAGTGGGGAAATGCAGGTGGAGGTGGTACTGACTCTGGGACGGTGGGTGGGAGGGCTGTCAGTGGGAGAGGAGGAAGTGCTCCTTCTAAAAGTCAGCAAGAATGTGCTTAGGACCGTGCCTAGCACATGGTAAACAGTCCACGTAAGGCAGCTGCTTATATGATCACTAATACAGGAAGGTGAGAAAGAGGAGAAGAGGGAGGAAAATAATTCACGTCTGGGGAGGCAGATGGGGGTGTTTCACATGTTGCCCTATTTCTGAAATCTTTTTGTGGCTTGGCCTTGAGCTTTAGGCGAAGACCTTGAAATGTCTACTGCATATTATGCAGCCATTACAAATGATAGTTTTCAAAGGCTGTTTAACGTCATAGGAAAATATTTACAATATAAAGTGAAAAATATTAAACTACACAATTGTGCATACAGTAGGCCCAATTATGCAAATAGTTAGAGCTACAATGACATGGCCATGTACAAAAAAATAAATGGGAAATAAATACATAAAAATGTAGCAAGAATGGTTATCTTTGAGCGGTAGAATTGTATTTTCTTCATAGGTTTTTTTCTGTATTTTCTACAATAAGCATATATTGTTTCTTCTAATAACACTAAAAAAAACAACGTTCAGAATGTCAGGGGCAGGATTCTCTCATGTTGTGATCTCTTTAATTTCAGAATTCTACCCCAAACCCACTCTCCTGGCACAGCCAGGTCCTGTGGTGCTTCCTGGGAAGAATGTGACCCTGCGCTGCCAAGGGACTTTCCAGGGCATGAGGTTTGCCCTCTTGCAGGAGGGAACCCAGGTTCCCTTACAGTTTCAGAGTGCCTCAGGGAATGTGGCTGACTTTCCCCTCCACACTGTTGGAGCAGACGACTCTGGGAACTATAGCTGTGTCTACTATGAGACCACTATGTCAAACAGGGGATCATATCTCAGCAAGCCTCTTATGATCTGGGTGACTGGTAAGGACAGACAAGACATGGGACTGGGACAGAGACAACTGGAATAAGGGTTAGAGAGGGTGACCCCTCTTGGAAGGGTAGGCTAGGCCATGGAGGGGAACGGTTGTGTCTGGAAGGAGAAAAATAAAGGATTAATTCAGCGAGTGATAAGTTTGCATACTAACCACTTTCCATCTTTGGTCTCTTCCTAGACACATTCCCCAAGCCATGGTTGTTTGCTGAGCCCAGTTCTGTGGTTCCAATGGGGCAGAATGTTACTCTCTGGTGCCAAGGGCCAGTCCACGGAGTAGGGTACATTCTGCACAAAGAAACAGAAGCCACTTCAGTGCAGCTCTGGGGATCCATCAGTAATGATGGGGCATTCCCCATCACCAATATATCTGGTGCTAACATAGGTCGTTACAGCTGCTGCTACCATCCTGACTGGACCAGCCCTATCAAGATACAGCCTAGCAACACCCTGGAACTCATAGTCACAGGTAAGGGGAAGATGCTCTGGAGTGAGCAGGGGAGTATAGAAAAGAGTGAGTAAGCTGTCAGATGCTTCATGGGAAACGGTAAACGGCTTTCCAAGAGCTCAAGGAGAGGCAAGCAGTAGTCTCTCCTCTTTATTGAGACTCCAGTGATGCCCTGGAAAGTGGCCACCTCTCTATGACCAAGAGTCAATTTCTTCTAGGTTTGCTCCCCAAACCCAGCCTATTAGCCCAGCCTGGTCCCATGGTGGCCCCTGGAGAAAACATGACTCTTCAATGTCAAGGGGAACTGCCAGACTCAACATTTGTCCTGTTGAAGAAGGGTACTCAAGAGCCCTTAAGGCAACAGAGGCCAAGAGGGTACAGGGCTGACTTCCGGATGCCAGCAGTGAGCAGTGAAGATTCTGGGATGTATAGCTGTGTTTATTATTTGGATTCTGCTCCCTTTGCAGCTTCTAATCTCAGTGACTCCCTGGAGATCTGGGTGACTGGTAAGGTCTTGGAGATTTCAGTAAGAGTCTAGATTTTGTAGTTTCTTAGTAGTTAGCCCTAAGGGGGTAAAGGGCTGGGTTCAAGGCCATTTCTAACTCTGTGTCCTGGTTGGTTGCAGACAAGCCCCCTAAACCCTCCCTGTCAGCCTGGCCCAGCACTGTGTTCAAGCTAGGAAAGGATATCACCCTTCAGTGCAGAGGACCCCTGCCAGGTGTGGAGTTTGTCCTGGAACATGATGGAGAAGAAGCACCTCAGCAGTTTTCAGAGGATGGAGACTTTGTCATCAACAACGTAGAAGGAAAGGGCATTGGAAACTATAGCTGCAGCTACCGTCTGCAGGCCTACCCTGATATCTGGTCAGAGCCTAGTGATTCCCTGGAGCTGGTGGGGGCAGCAGGTGAGATGATAATCCCTCCATGGTTCTGGCATGACATACGTGGCATCCCAGAGATAGTCTCCATGGAGACAGGCCAAACATGGAGGGGGAGGGGTTTGGAGTCAGAGACCTCAAGTGTGGTCATTTTTCTTTCTCCTAGGGATGGTAAGGAGGTGGAACCTCAGATTCACTCAAAGATAGTGAGAAGGATACTTTCAAGGCCTCTTCCACCCCCCAAAAGGAGGGCTGCTTCTGCCTCAGCATAAGCACTGCCTCTGACCACCCCATCTGCAGTCTCAACGCATGGTTCCTGAGTGAACCCCGGAGGAGGCCAGATGAGGGGGCAACAAGAGATCCAGGGGAGCATACATGCACTGATATCTATGGCCTTGGTTTCTGCTCTTTTATCACCACAGGGCCTGCTGCTCAGGAGTGCACTGTGGGGAACATTGTCCGAAGTACCCTGATCGTGGTGGTGGTTGTAGCTTTAGGGGTGGTGCTAGCCATAGAGTGGAAGAAGTGGCCTCGACTCCGAACCAGGTAATTGCCTTATGTCAGCCTCCTTCTGTGAACCCAGGGGCTTCTGTTAAAACAATGGTACATATGCTCCTCTAGAATCTGAGTCCCACAATGCAACCTGTTTTCAGGTTGATGGCTCTGGATCCTCCCTTAGTCATGTCTTTTTCTCTACACAGAGGCTCAGAGACAGATGGAAGAGACCAGACCATAGCCTTGGAAGAGTGTAACCAAGAAGGAGACCTGGGCACCAATACCAACTCGCCCTCATCGATCTCTCAGGGAACCTCAGTGGAACTGCCAGTCCCAATATAATAATCACCTCCTTGGCAAGAGCTTTCCTCTCCTCTTTTTTTATCCTCAGAGACCTGCAAATCTGGCTGGTTTCCCTGGGAGTCCACCCCATCTACTGTTCCTTGGCCACTAATCACCTGAGATAGGTCAAGGGGATTTTAGGAGTTGAGAGCCCTACCAGGGTGAGATGTTTCCTGAAGAGAGAGTCCCTGCCCTCATAACTCCTCACTGTACTGATTTACTGGTGCATGAAATTCTATTAAAAATGTATTCTTCTGAATAAAGAGAGTATTCACTATTTAACTGCAAAAACTATGGCAGTGGTTTTCCATTGGTTTGTTGTCCACTTAACACTTAGCAAAAATGGTGTATTGGAGCTGATCTCCATGGCAGAATAAGAGAGCACAGCGCTGCTAGTACAGAGAAAGGAGCTCAAGGATGGGGTCGGGGAGGAAGGAAGGCTCCAAAATGTCCATTTTGGTTTGGGACATGGTAACTGAACAGAATGTCCCATCATCCTTCCATTTCATTTTTGAATGAATGGAAGAATGAATGAATGGCAATATTCTCTCCAAGTTGAGCCTGAGGAGGGCAAACACTGAGGCTACATACTTTGTACTGTGTTACTTCTAGGTCTGTAGTACACCTGCTTTCCAATGTTAGGACTAGTCCACTACAGAACTTTGAAATGGCAAAGTGTGCTTTGTGGCCCTTACCTAACAACCACAGGTGTACATCAATTCACTCGTAAGTGTGAAAGGTTGATAAAAGCTGAATATTTTGCCCCTCCCTAAAGAAAGCCCTGTTTTCTCTGGTGGTGGGATCTCAAAGAGTGAGTAAGCAAGTGAGGTGATTGGTTTAGAGCAGGGGACCTCCCAGTGTCCTGTCCCAGTGTTCTTTCCCAGTATTCCAAACGGAGGCTGGCTCGCATTCCGAGCCCCTGATCTCTTTCCTTGGATCAGCATGCAACTTGCCGCATGGGTGAGAATCCAGTACACATTAGGAGGGTTGTATTGGGGAAGGGGGCTTACCTAATTCCTTAAACCTGTTCAAGACCTCAGAAGAACTGACCTATGGGTCCTAGAGGAAGTCACAACCCCTTCACATCTGACCCTAAAGTTCCTTACCGCCCAACACTGTTTAATTCTAAGCCATCACTGTTCAATAGAGCAATGTACAAGGGTGCTGCACACAGTGAGTTATTTATCCTTGGTTATGATAAAATTTAGAAAACAACTCCCATATTCTTATATCAGGAAGCTTATTTACCCAGCAACTTAATGAAAAAAAAATGCATCACATTTCCCTTAATCCTTACAGAATGAAACACTCTTGAGTACTATAGACTAATTTGTATTAAGCTCTTTGGAATGTACAAGTACAAAGTCTCACTCTGATTTCCATTTGATGAGATTCTATTAGTCGCATATACTAATTTCTTACAGTGTTTCTAAAAATTCATTTCAAAAATGCTTTTACATTTGAATTTAGGAAAACCTAATTGTTGCTTTCTGCCAAACACCGCTAGCTGCCTTCAAACTCTCCATCCCTAACCCTCAATCAAGCTGTACATTTTGAACACTGGAGGGAGGCCTGTTTTTGGTCGTTGGTTTTAGGATAGAAGTCCTTTGATCAGGTCTGATTTTGTTTTCCAATCATTGGATATTCCAGCGTGTATTGTCAAGCCT
>NW_020172669.1:772245-808985 GCF_003031525.2 Neophocaena asiaeorientalis asiaeorientalis | reverse complement strand
CAAGTTAGCAAGTGATCACTTGATTGCTTTAGCTATTCAGGGAAAGAGAGATGGGAAGAAAAGAGCAGAGGGCCAAGGACTGAAATTTACAGAAACCTCTGCGTTAGAAAAGCAGGATGAAGATGAAGCAAAAATGACAGAAAAAGACTTGTGAAATCCAGACATTGAACCTGGGATCTCCAGTATCAAAGAGTCAAACAGAGATACCCGTGCAATAAGAGAAAATTCTGATAAATCTTTAAATGAGAAACAAGTAGTGAGAAATATTGTGACACTGGACTGTTAGTTGGTTTTCTAAAAGCATTCACATATACTATTCTTACACTTAGAGAACCAAGTTCTACGTGATTTAGAAAAGAAAAAAAATAGTTGTCAATTAACTGTGAAATACTTAAAGAGTGGCTTTGGGATTTAACTTTCCTACTCACTGTCAGAGCTATTTCAATGAATTAAATATCTATTTATAATGCAAACGTAGCTTGTTGCTGACAATGCTCCACATGGTATGTTTTTTTTTAACCTGGTTGCCATGGGAATCAGTCCCTTTACCCCTGGCTGGCCTCTAATCAGCTCAGCATCAAGTAATTTCTGGGAAATGGAATCTCAATTAGGGTGGAATGGACCTTTGAGAGGAGAATTTGTCTCTGGGACTCCAGAAACAAAGGCCAAAAATCCTCTCCTCAGTTCTAAAAAACAAATGTAAATTACCCTCTATCCATGGGTCACATCTTTGTCCTCAGCATCTTAGAGCTACAAAGATTGTCAAGGTGGTGTGATCCAGTCCCCAACCCAGTACAGAATCTCCTTTATAGCAAAGCTGACAGGTAGTACACAGCCTCTTTCTGTACACCTCCAGCGATGGGGAGCTCACCACTCCATGACACAACCTGAGAATTTCAGATTGCTTGACTGATCTCATATCTGCCTGTGTATATTCCCTTCATACTCACTGGCTCTAGTTCTGACCCAAGTTGCAACCTAGATGAAATCTACTTCTCACACATAATAGTCTTACAACATTTGGAAGACATGAGCTGTCTTCCTTGAGTCCAGAATATCTCACTCAGTGTTGCTTCCAGGGTTTGGCCAACACTCGTTTGCAAATGTATCTCTACGTAGTTAACTCTCAATTATCCAGGTTTTGGAGAAGGAAGAGTTCATGCCTACCCGACTCCTGCCAGATTCAACCAGAACAGCTTTTTTATATAGTTTATATACCCGTTAATTATATAGAATATTAAACAATGAAGAAAGATTTGATGAAAAATAAAGCAGAGAAAGGAGATACAGAAGTGTGTGTTTTGTGGGGAGATTGTTGCAATTTAAAAAGGGTGACTAAGAATACCTCACTGAGAATGTAACATTTGACTTGTGATTAAAGGATATGAAGGAGTAAGCCATGCAGTTATCTAGGCAAAGTGGGTTCTGGTCAGAGGGAACAGGGAGTACAAGAGCCCTGAGACAAGAGAATGCCTGGCTGGTTCGAGAAACTGTGACTAGACTACAGTGGCTGGAGCAGTGTAAGCAAGGGGGAAAGTAGGAGACAAGGTCAAAGAAGTAATGGGAGCCAGGGCAAGCAAGACCTTTGCAGATCTTTGTAAGGACTTTGACTTACACCCTGAATGAACTAGGAAGCCGCTGGAGTGACATGATTAGACTTAACATTTAAATAGAACCATCCTGTCTTCTGTGTAGAGAATCGGCTGAGGGGCCAGAGTGGAGACAGAGATATCTACAAGGAGGCTACTACAATAATGAGGCAAGAGATGGCAGGTTAGGTCAGCACAGTAGCAGACAGGTGATGAGAAATGGTTGGATTATTGATATAATCTGAGGAAAGAGCCAACAGGATTTGCTGACAGATTGCATGTGGGGTGTGTTGTATAAACATTCTCATTAGAAGAAAAAACTGTTTCAAATATTGCCTTAGTGCTTCCTTCCCTGGGTTATTTTAATCTCATCCTCAAGAAAGGGTTTTCCGTTGCCTCCCAATCCAGGTCACCACTTCTGGGCAGTTTGTCAGTGAGTCTGTCATTGTCCATCCGGAAATGTAAGCAAAATGAAGTCCTACATGTCTAAAGTGATCTGA
This sequence comes from Neophocaena asiaeorientalis asiaeorientalis, assembly GCF_003031525.2. Lineage (NCBI taxonomy): Eukaryota > Metazoa > Chordata > Mammalia > Artiodactyla > Phocoenidae > Neophocaena > Neophocaena asiaeorientalis. The sequence continues at coordinate 806,896 of NW_020172669.1, read as the reverse complement.
CCAGCACAGGGTACAGAGGACAGTGAAATGATCATTTTCTGGGATTTCAACTCACCATTTCTTTTAATGCCATCTAAAATTACATTAGTCCTTGGGCAGCGAGATCACACTGTTGGCTCATAGGAAACTGTGGTCAACCAAAACCCACAGCTTTTTCTCACACAAGATCTTGCCAGTTCAATCCTTTCTTTTCCTTCACTTATACAAGTGATGTGTTATTTTGCAATTGAGTTTTAAACTCAGATTTAAGATTTTACATGTATCCCCGTTAGGTTTCATCATATAAGCCCCAGCTTACAGAAGTCATGTATTACCACTTAGTGAGCCCACTCATATATACCACACATATAGGTACTAACTCATTTACTCCTAACAACAATCCTGTATGGCCCCGTGCTATTATCATCCTCACTTTACACATGAGGAAACAGAGGCTCAGAGAAGTTAGGGAACATGCCCAAGGCCATCCAGCTCATAGCCAAGGTCAGAGCTGTAACTAGAATCCAATTTTGCCTGACTCCAAAGCCAGATTTCCCCATACTAAACTTCGGTTAGCACAGTATCTGGAACATAGTAGGTATAAAATAAATATTTACTGAATTGTCTACCTTCGCACCCTACTTTTTTCTTTTTTGTTGAACAGACACTCGTATTCACTTAGTATTTGTTAGGCTGTGTTAAAAAGCTTTACATTTATTAAGCATCTTAATCTTTTCAGTACATATATGAGGTAGGTACTATCATTATTCACATTTCTTACAAAGAAAGAAACAGAGCCACAGAAATTAAGCAAATTGCCTAGGTGACACAGCCAGCAAGTGTCAGAGACAGGATTTGGACCCAGGCAGTCTGGCTCCAGAGTTTGTGTTTATAACCACTAAGCTATGCTGTCTCAGGCTATTCTGAGATCCTGACCTTGCACTCTCAAGGGAAGGAGGTGCCTAGGACTAACTCGCTGTCCACTGCCCAGTGTTAAACCTGTGGCCCTCCTGTTGAAATCTACTTCAGCTTCCCCCTTCTTTTCCATTTCCTTTCCTTACCAATGGAATCTGGACTCTAGGCTTATTAAGAATGAAGACTTGTTCAGGTCCCCAGATTTAGTCTTGATCTCTCCCCTTCGCTCCCAGAGCTCCATGCTACTCTGTTCTGCTATAGACCAACATTTTCAACTTCCCTCCCTAAGGAGGCAGGCAATGTGATGAAATGGTCACCATGTTGGGGAAATACCTGAAAAGGAAACCACATGGTTGGTGGTGACACGTCAAAAGAGGCCTGGAGAAGAAAGATGTTCCCTCAGACCACTCCCCATCCCCAAGAATAGGCCCTAGGCCAGACCATCATATGTTAAATTAACTCTACAGGATCCTGGTTAGAGTCATGTTTTAAACTGGGTGTGGTAAGGATGTGCAGAGAAATTCCAGCCATTCACCTGAGCTATTAACCTATAAAGGATGACTTTTGTGAGGAAGTCCCTTCTTATTTCAGAAGGCCATCTTTGGTACCACATGCTAAAGACCCAAGGATGACCTATATGACATCATAGGCTGGCAGAATGTACAGGGGCTAGAATTAATTTTGAACTTGAGACAAATCCCATAAAGGGTGGCACATCATAAGAAACTTCAAAACTAGCCAAAGCTCCCTTATTTTGCAGGATCATGACTCAAGCAGTTGTTCCATCTTAACCCCAGCAGTCAATTTTGCGAATTCATCAATTGATGCTCCAAAGTTGGACTTGATCATATACACCTGGACACAGTGAAAGAATGAATCCTAGACTTCAAAATCATAGGATTTGAGGGGCCATTCAAAATGACACAATGCACACACTTTCTACAACACACCCAACAAGAGGTTGACCAAACCTCTACTTGAACCCTTCTAGAGGAGGGGTACAGGGGATTTGGGGGCCCAGAGGAGACTTAGCACCTATAACGAATGGCTGTCCCTTCAATTATCAGGTAGCTGTAATGCTGAGGAAATTTTTTTTTAATTTTCTGAGGACTGCCTTCTTCCAATTTTCATACACATTGACCCACAGAAAACGTGTAATGTAAAATCCTTCCTTAAGTCTTTGCTTTTACAAGTGAAACATCCCCATTTTCTTCAAATACAGAAAAATGCTCTGGCCAACCTTAGATAGAAAGAAACTAGCACTTCCAATGTGGTGGACTGCATATTTCCATTAATATACCCTTCAGATCTCAATAGCATATTTAGCAATCACAAAACACTATGGGCTTATAGTAAGTTTAAGCTAACAGAAACCCCTATCCCTCTAATAGAAGTACTTCTAAGCCTTGCCTTCACTCCGAATTTATGTATTTAATTTTAGAGTTGAAATATACAGCTTCATATTTGTCACAACTACATTACAGTAAGAGTTTATTTCTTATGTTCAGCTTCACAACTATTTGTCCCCTTGGAAAATTACTGAATCGTTCAACCTCAGTTTTCATATCTGTAAAATGGAGATAATCACTATTCTAATTTTGCAGGTTTGTGCTGAGGATCAAATGAAATAATATACTTGAAAGTGCTCTATAATATAGAGAAGTATTGTGTCAGTATAAGGCCTGATGGTGACAACAAGGAGGATTTTTATTTTCCGTTGTACAATGTACACAGATATCCTTACAAGCGTCACCTTAATCCCAAATTTAGTCAATGTCTCACCTTTATCCAAGTGTTGGAAAGCACTTGTCTTCCTGGGTTTACAATAATTGATTAAATGTATACATTTTGTATGTGGTCATTTAACAAGTTAAGCATTAAACCATCCATACTATCAGCTTACCCCGTTTCTTCATCCTGCCTGAAAGTACATCACAGAAGGGTTTGTCAAGATCCTTGCCGAAACCCAGGTAAATGATTTTTGCAGCCTCCTCTTGTAAGCCCATCCAAAAGGAAGTGAGTTTAGTCTGGCATGCCTTGCTCTTAATGAACCCATGCTCATTCCTAGTGATTAGTGAGTCCCTTTCCAAGAGCTCAGAAATCATCTTCTTAATAATCCATTCTAGAAGCTTGCGGGGGATCGAGGTCAAACTCACCAGGCTAGCATGTGTAGTATCTCCTTGCTTTGTGGGGAAAAAATATCATTGTTTTATTTAGTTTTTTGGCATCTCACTCCTTACCCACAAGTCTTGGAAGACTACCAGCAAAGGTATCCAAGTTTATAAGACAGACCAGGAAGAAACGATGCTAGATCCAAAACTGTCTACACTTTTCCTCATTTTTTTCTGAAGTGGGAGAATTCATCTTTATTAGACTGTTGTAGACACATCACCTGCAGTTGAGGTTACAGGGTTTATATGCCATATTTTAGAAAACCCATAATGCCAATGGACAGATTGGGTGATGATGCAAAAGTGTTCCTTCCAGGCGATGCTTTACAAGAGCTCACACTCCTTCTGGAGTAGTGCTTCTCAAACTTTAATGTGCATATGAATTACCAACAGATCCTGTTAAAATGCAGATTCTGACTCAGTAGATCTGGGGCAAACTCCAGGTCCATGCTGTGCGTACACAGACTATACTTTGTATAGCAAGGATCTAGAATAATCATTCTAGATCTTGGCTACACACTAGAATCATCTGAAGAGAATTTTTTTTTAATCCCTATCATCAGACTGCTCTCCACACTAAACAAATCAAAACCTCTGGGGTTGGGACCCAGGAATGGGTGTTCCTAAAACTCCTCAGGGGTTATTCCAGTGCACAGCCAAGGTTGAGAACCTTCTTCTAAAACTAATTATCTTTAATCTTTTGGCTAATAGTTTTCAGGAGGACTCAGACTGTATCCCCTGACTCATGCAACTGTTGCAGTGTAGGTTCCCATCTGCCTATTATAGGCCCGTGCATAAAAACATTTTTTAAGTAAAATATTGTTAACCAAGTGTATTGGAAGTGTTGTAAGCCTTAAGAGACTATATTTCAATGGGGGTGATTTTAGGGTTACTTTTGCTTTCGTACTGCCGCCTACTACCATAATTGAGGGGCCAGAAGGGTGGCATGTGTGGGAGGAAAGTTAGGTTAGAAATAGTTTTGTAGCAATAAAAACTCACTTCCCCCCCAGTGGGTTATTTTATACAATACTACCACTTGTACAGCAATTTAGAAAGTACTACAGAAAGAGCCAGGTTGTGGTTTGGCCCGGACCTCCATAGAGAACTCCAGTTATAGTAAACATCTCTCTTTTGATCAGAGTGAGTGCACACATAAAACAGAATATGCCTTATTCTTAAGCAAACCCTGTCTTTATTGATGGTGGGTCAATGACAGTGGAGGCGGGCTAGCCCAAGCAACTAAAAGAATTTGACACACAGAATATTCAACATAAGACTCAAAGACAAATCCTTCAAAGGTAAACTCTTCCATGAAGATTCTCCAACAAAGGTTAAGGATCAACAGTGTGAAAGAACAAAAACATAGCAGAGAGCAAGCATTGGAATTTTACATCGCTGGGCATTTCTTAGTTGTGCAATCCTGATATAAATCCTCTCCCTGGCAGCCAAGTAAAGGGAGAAGGCATATCGGTCTGCGGTGGGGTGTGTGAAGGGCAACGGCTTAGCTGGCACTCCAGCTAGGGGCATACCAGAGGGAGAACAGCAAAATGAGGCCAGGCTCAAAGGGGAACAAAGAGCAGACTGGATGGTGGCAGGTCTCGAAAAAGTTCTAGGCAAGAATCTTCCCTCGGCAACAATTCCTGCTGACGCCAGACCTGACAATCCTTTGGGACAACGTAGAAAAAGGCCACTTTGAGGTGTGCTAATATGATCACCATTATTACACTACTGACCATTTTACAACATGAGAAGAGTCAATATTTAGCAAATCCCTTCTTTTTACCCACTAGGCGTACATTAGAGAATCTTAAAAAGGGAGACCCGGTAGGGAAAATTTGTGATTCCTGAGTGCTTTTTAGCAAGGGCCCTGTCAGATGATTTTCCAGTGACTCATGTCCTCCTGAAGAACCTCCAAAAGACAGAGAAGAGACTTCATTTACTTTCCCTTCCTTCAGAATTGAACTCGTCCCTACTCCTCATTACCCTCAAACCTCGCACACTTCTTCCAACGTTTCATTCTAAACCTTCTATCAGCCTGGTAGGCTAAAAGAGAAAAAAATCCTTCCTTGTAGCACATCATGGTTCCAGATGCTGTTCAGTGTGGTATCCGTGGGTCAAGGGTCACCCTTTGGAAGAAGACAACTCCAGGCTGAGGAATTTGTTAATATAAACTCCTTGGGATACTTAGTCTGCCGACAGCTGGCCACTCACCTTCTTTCTTCCATGGGCCCTAGGCATTATTCTGTGCTTGCTGTTAGACTGCCCCCAATCTTCCTCCCAAGGTTAACACACAACGGTACTTTTATTTCTCCTTGTCTGGCCGAAAGCAAGCCACAAACCCTTCTGAGGTGGCATGGAACACACACAGTTCATTTTATGGTGTACAGAAGAACACGAGCTTTGGAGTGAGTGAGCCCAGGGTTTGAATCCCCCATTTCACCACTTAACAGATGCATGCCCTTGCACACCCACTAAAGCTCTATGAGCCTCAGTCTCTCCTTATGCCAAATGGAAGTGAATAATAATAGTACCCAATTCTGAGGGTGGTTATGACGACTAGTTATGATGTATGTCAAGTGCCTAGCATGCAGTAGGTAAATGGTCAATAAATAGTAGCTTTAATTATTTTTTTCCTACGGACTTTTCTCTTGGAAACTATAGAGAAAACAATTAGTAAGGTTTGAAAGATACCAATTGCAAACAAAAGATGAAGGCTACAAAGTCACAACCATTTAAAAGTAAAATACAAGAGAAAATTATAAAAATCACAACCTGAGGCAATCACTGAAATACGAATAGAAATAACCCTGAGCTGCCTCTGCCCCAGGTTTGCTCAACTTCAAGTTTGTTTGTTTGCTTTTTCTTTTTCTTTAAACTGCAGTCTAGGGTAGAGATGAAGGCCTGGCCCAGGAGTCAGACGAGCCTGGGATGACATGCCAGTGATGTCCCTTACTAGCTCTGTGACCTTAAGTCCCTTAATTTCTCCTGGCCTCAGTTCCCTCATCAGCAGGAGGAGAATAATAAGAGTACCCAATTCATATGAGCGTAGTAAAGGTGTAATGTGTTTGTCACAGTGTAAGAAGAGCTCAGTAAAAAGAAGTTGCTCTCATTAGCCTGTGCTCATACCTCCTGGATCTGTGAATTTCTGGGGCTGTGCCGATAGATTCCATCTACATCTGAGGAGTTCTTTCACCTTCTCTTTACTCCTAGGTCCTCTTTTGCTTTCTGGGAAAACAAGCTGACTTATTTCCACCCACCGGTAGAGCTTACTTATTTCAATCACTCCATCAAGGAGGAAAGGGGCAGAGGATACAGAATAAAACTGTAGGAGACCCTGAGATGCTGGCAAGCAGGGAGGGAGGGGCAGGGTGGGAGACAGAGAAAATGCTTTCACTTCTGCCTTCTCAGCCCCTCCTCTACACCTGCTAAAAGCAGGCTAGGTAGCTCTGGAAAGGAGCGCAAGGAGTCAGTGTGTCAGCTCTGCTGCTCCCTCCAGTGGTGGGGCCTGGAAAAGTCGTGAGCTGGAGACAGGGTAAGGAGTGTAATCCTGGGAAGACTCACGGAGAAGAGCAAATAACAATAACAATAACATAATAACATTATGACAGCCATAATAATAATGACAGCAGGAAGAATAATAGCCCATGGTAAGTTCATAGGGAAGAAGGAATGATAATAGCAAAAACAACAATAATAGTAATATTTGGTGGACTTTTGGGAGAACAAGACAAAGCTGCCGGGAAGATTCATGGGTAAGAACTGATCATGATAATTATACTTAATATGACAAAGATCATGGTAATCCTTGGTGGGCTCATGAAGAAGAGAGAATAATCATTACTATAAAAGCTTAACAATTATCAATTACTCCCTACACATCAGTGCTCAGTGCTTTGTATGTATTATTTTACACAATACTTCATGGGACTTGCACCTCAGAAAGGTTAAGTAACTTGCCCACAGTCACAGGGCTAGCAAGTGGCAAAGCCGGTATGAAAATCTTGGTCTGTCTGACTCCAAAACCTATGCACTTTCCCCTGTGCCACGTAGTGTCAACAGAGGGAAACCAGCTGACCTAGCTGTTTAGGACACCTGTTTCCTTTCCACTTCCTCTCAGCAACAAATGTCTGCAGGGTTCTTAATACAACTGACTCGTTACCATGGAAGCCACCCTCTCTCCCCTAACCTCTTTTTACCAGTCCCAGAGACAAGGGGGCTTCTGAAAAGCAGAATCTTCCCCCACCTCCAGTAGGGTGGCCGACTCCTCACTGAGTAGAACAATCTGATACCCAGATAACCAGGTGTGTCATCTTCTCATAATTGTGTGAATTGAGGGACATGAGGGAGATTCCTCCTCCCTAATTGCTAATGCTTGAAATTAGACCTTTGGAACATTCTGTCCCTTATTAAAATGCAAATACCTGTTTTGATTCATTTACACCACAGTGTGAACCTTTTCGTTCATCATTTCCATGAAAACTAGTCTCTGAGACTTTAGTAATGTAGTTAGCTTGATAGGCAAAGTCCTTCATAATATCTAGTCTCAAACTCCATCTCCAGCTTCAACTGCTGGCACTCTCCATCCTAACACTTCCCACCACACTCCAGCCTGAACCAACAACTCCTGATATGTTAACGTTCCATCTACCTAAAATAACCCCTACTCTCTCTCTTTCACCTAATTCTTCATTGTCAATCAAAATTCAGTACGGATGCCACCTCCCCCCAGTAACCCTCATCCTCCACTCACCCACCACCACCGCTATGCACACAGCTCTATGATCTGGCTTAGGTCACCAGCGCTTGTGCTATTAGAGCAGCTTGCGATTTTATCTGGCTTTTCACCTATCTTTATAATTATACGTATAGTATATATGTTATAATTATTGTTGGCGTGTATTATTGTATTTCAGTTACATATAAAATAGTATTTATCTAATAAGAATAATAGTAGTAATAAATGCACACGGTTAAAATACATGAACAGTACAGAAGATTATAAAATAAAAAGTAGAATATTTTCATATCCTTCCCACCACAGTCTTAAACTCCAGAGGGAATCTCTGTTAACAGTTTCTTATGTATTTTTCAAAAAATATTTGCTGCATATATAAGAATATCTGTATATGCTTTGTTTTCACACAGACTGGATCATACCGTTCTCTTCCTGGCTTTTCTCACTCTATATATCATAGAGAGCTTCCCATATCAGATTATATATTTATTCTAATCTGTTATATAATATTCAAAGGATGGATATATCATGATATCTTTATCTATTGAAGACACTATCTCTTTCTTCTGTTGTCATTTCCATTTGTTGCCCTTGCTTTACACAATGGTTTGGTTTGCTAAAAGAAACAATGCTCCAATGAACATCTTCTTACAAATGTATATTTGCATGTTTATATTCATATACCTTGAGGATAAATTCTTACAGGTAGAATTACTGGGTTAAAGAATATGGCCTTTTACAATTTTGATAAATACATCAAATTGCCCTCCAAAAGTGTACCCATAAGTTATAGTCCAACTGATTGTGAATGAGAGTTTATGAATCCCTACATTCTCAAAAACATTAGGTTTTATAAAACTTTATCATGTTTTAAGTGTGGTAGGGAAATTATATCTCATTGTTTTGATTTGTCTTTAAATAAGCATCAGCAGGTTTGAGTAGAATTTTTATATTCATTGAATATTTATATTTATTTTTCTGTTAAAAATTTTTATCCATTTTTTCTGTGAGATCTTTGCCCTTTGTGCAATGTAAAAGCTTTTCATATATATTTTTTAAATTTTTTTTTATTTTAAGAAGGATTTTTAAAATCCTCTGTTATATGTGTAACATATTTTTCTTTGTCGGTCATTTGCCTTTTGGCTTGCTTATTTATTGCCATAAAAATGATATTACGAAGTTAAATGTGTCAATCTTTTCCTTAATAGCATCTGGCTTTTGTAGCATGCTTAGTTAGAAAGGTCTCCTTCATCGCTAGATTATAAAAACAATCACCCATGTTTTTGTCTAGTACCTTATGGTTTTTCCTTTTTTAAATATTTAACTTGTTGAGCAATCTGGAATTTATTTTGGTGTAAGGGGTCAGGTAGGGATCCAGATATTTTATTCAAATGGCTAGCCAGTTGCCCAAACACTATGTATTTGTTAATGCTTACTTGCCTCTCCCACTAGAATCTGAGCTCTTCCAAGAAAAGAACTCTACCTTATTAATTGTTGTAATCCAACATCTAACACTGTGCCTGGCACATGACAGCATTTGCTGAATACACGTGGAATGAATACTGGATACTATTTCAATTTCCTGTGTTGGTGAACAAAGCCTGCTTGAAGACAATTAGTAGCCTATATGTGCCACATTTTGCTACCTCGAACCCAGTGGGAGCCTGTTCTCATCAGCTACTGTCTGGTACCTATAACGTCTTATCCAAGATAGATGATTAAAAAGGCCAGGTAGACGTGACTAGAGCCTAATTAAATATTGCAGACGCATAGTAAAAGGAAACATAATAAAGCTCCATCTGTCCAAGAAGCCCCTTACTCCCTAATTACTAGTGCTTGAAATTTTATCTTTAGGACTTTATGTCTTTTATTACAGTGCAAATATCTTGTTGAGCTGTGTTTCTTTATTCTTGGCATGGACATATATACACTACCAAACGTAAAATAGACAGCTAGTGGGAAGCAGCCACACGGAACAGGGAGATCAGCTCGGTGCTTTGTGACCACCTAGGGGGGTGGGATAGGGAGGGTGGGAGGGAGACGCAAGAGGGAAGAGATATGGGATATATGTATACATATAGCTGATTCACTTTGTTATAAAGCAGAAACTAACACACCAGTGTAAAGCAATTATACTCCAATAAAGATGTTTAAAATAAAGAAGAAGTAAAGGCCAACAGAGAGCAAGACAGAGATCACCGAGGGATGGGGGTGCAAGAGGGTTGCATGGAGGAGAGCAGTTAAAACTTATGTTCTAACAATGGCACTTTAATGTACCAAGCTGCTTAACCACAAAATGCATCATCCCACTCACCTGAACCTCAGCAATCTAAACTCTCTAGACTTTGGACATATTTGTAAGGGACTATTTAGATTAGAGAAGATTACATCAGTCACTTAAGGGCTAATTTCTTTGGGGTGTTTTTGAGAATTTTATCTTGAAAGAGCATATGGATATTATAATTTCTTTTAAAGACTGTAATAATTGATTCTGGTACCCAAAGTGCCTTCTCATCCTCTGTTGACCCCAAACTTAGCAACCACCTGATTAAAAATACTGCAGGGAAGGAAATGGCAAAAATAAAAGGTCAAGGTGAACCTTTTTATTCTTCTAATTTGGGGTTTTAAAATACATATTGTCAAACTCCCTCTTCCCCATTTTACCTGGCTGAAAAGTAACCCAAACTTTAAGGATCTTAAATTGGTGTGACTTGCAAGCCCGCTCAGCACCCGGGCCTGTGCTTTTGGGGTTGACGTCAATGAGCAATGGGGGTTAAGAAAGTCATTTTCCTGATTTATTAGAATCTCTCTTTTTGGGCCCAGGTCATTCCTCACAAGCCTAGGTCACGTTGGTCTAAGCTTCTTCCATCACAAGCTGTTTTTCATTTCCTAGTTTGTATGAAAAATTGACCATAAATGTCTGTATATGGGCTACTTGTTTATAGCTAATCCACCCGTGGAGTTTGAAGGGAATGAAATAACTAATCAACTCTGAAATTAAGCCCTTATTAAAAGTGTAAATTCAATGGAAGGTGCAGCATTTGAGTTAATACCCATTCATATCTTAGCATGAATTAGTGTTGGAGTCATCCTTACAAGAAACTCTGAAACAGTATATGAAAGAGCAAAGAATAAAAAGGCAAACAGGGCACTGGACCTTTGGGGTGAGAGTACCACCAGACCTAAAAAGACTCTAAAATAAGAAGTAGGATAACACCAGAAAGAATCCTCAGTTTTCCCCAAATTCACCTGAAATCTAGTCCCAGGACTGAGTGCTCTGGAACTTTCAAGTAATTTATTAACCCTGGAGTATAATAATAAGAAGAAGAAATAATATTAGGTAATATTCACAGTGATTAACCAGAATACTCCAGTAATTAAATTGAATTTAAATATCATTTATGGAGAAAAACATAAATAATTTAAAATATCCTGTAAAATAAACATATGCACATAGATATTAAAAAGTAATAATCACAATAATGGAGATGCTGCTGCTGCTGCTGCTGCTTGTTATCTCCAGGCCCCAGGTCCAGAAATCCCTTCTCTGGACATAATTCTGAGTCTGTGTTGGCCTTTCTGTATCTTGCTTTCCCTGGATGAGCCCCACTCATTTAGATACTTTGAGGACATTCTGTCCTGGCACCTCCCTCATAAGCTGACTGATATGAATGAAATGAGGACATCTCTTGCATGTCAGGCATTTTCCTAGGTACTTCCACATTTGCTTTTCTCATTTAATATATTAACCTTTGAGGTAGAGATTATCATCCCCATTTGACAGATGTGAAAACTAAGACTAAGATAAGTTAAGACTATATCTAAGACAAGTGCAATTTGGATATGGGTCTGTCCGATTCCAGAGTTTGAGAGGACTGGTGAGATATGAATAATTTATACCTCTCAGAAGTATTTGCAGGTTAAAAGGAGACTTCTTATAAAGACTGAATGACTAACATTGGAATCTCCGGTATAAGGGACAGGCAGATGAGGCATAGATTTCAGGAAAAGAAGTCTCTGTCCCTGGGTCCTCTGCACATCAACCCAACCCAACCCAAGGTGCTTGCTCCTTAACCCCCACCCACCCACACACACACATAACACTGGACTAGCTAGGCTGGTCCTGCACCTGGTCTGTTCTTTCTGTTGCTAGGATTACTCTGCACACCATGACAGTAATACAAAGGCCAGGCTCTAGACTAGCTCCATTTTTCCTGGCTCAGTCTGGCCCTTACACAAAAGTAGAGTTCTACATACATTGGAAAACTTGGATGGATGGAGTTGGGGGGGTTGCCTAGCCCTTAAAATTGGGGCTAAGGTATCTGGGAAGAATAAATGAGTCCTGGAAGAGTCCTGTTATCTCAAGCTCAAATGTAACTCAAACCACCTGTCTTCACCCAGTCATGGGAACCACAACAAAATGATGCCCCCTCTTCCATCTCCTCAACAGTGATGAGTCATTAAATAAGTTCTTTTATTCTAATTTAAATAAATTAGATAAGAACTCAGACTTTCTAGCATAGACAATTATATTTACCCCAGTCACTTAATGAAAAATGCATCATTGAAGCCTTGCAGTACCTAAGCATTTGGAGCACTACAGATTAATTTTATTAAGTTGTTTTGCCTTTAAGAAACCAAGCACCCACTCTCAGTTTTATTAGATGAGAACCCATCAAGCGTATATGTCTATTTTGTAGTGAATCTGAAATTTTCACCTGCAAATCACTTCTCCTTTTGTCTTTAATGAAGCCACTCTGACACTGCAAAACACATTTTCCCCACCTCCATCAAACTGTCTGACCAAATACCATTTCCAATATGATGTGACTCCATTAAAAGCTCTTGCCCTAACACACTTAACACATCAGATTCATATCTGATCTTGAATTGAAAATCTCTGATCTGTGTAAAGAGCAGAATTTTTAAGACTTGGATGTTTACAAGTTTGAATTTTAGAACAACGTTTTACTTTATTCTTTTTAAATAGAAGCTCTAAATACAGGCCCCTTAAATCAATGTTCTATGACGACAATCAGCCTGCAAAGTATCTAAGAATTTGGTACATTCTGCACTGTATCTAGATTCAGCAAATTTTAAAAGTGATTGTAGGTCATATATTTTGTAGTCTATTAGAATCACTCCCCTTGGGCCCAGAACATCCCTCACAAACCATCATCTTATGGATTTTTCAACTTTGCTCACAGTTTAAAAATTTGCATGAGGCACTTCTTAGAAAGTTGTTTCTGTATTGGAGGTGGGATTATAGTTGGGAGAAAGGAAAGCATGCCTGTAGCTAGCCTATTCCTGTAGAAATTGACTAAAGAAGGACTGGGCTCACATGTCTGGTTTTCTCTCCAAATCCCCATAAGTAGTAGGAAATATATATTTGAAATTAATATCTCTACAACAGAAATTTAAAATAAGAAGTATAATTTGCATAAGAAAATTTGAGGAATTTTTCTTAGGCTTAAGGCAGAGAGAATAAGATTAATGGAGATACATATTGCCTAAAATATATGTAATAGAGGGTGGCTGAATAAGGTGGGTATCACTTCAGATGATCTCCAAGCCCAGAGGTAAGAGACACAGGTAGTATATGGAAGCCATGGGAAAACCATTATTTGTTATAATATCCCATTTTGAGCAGCTTAGTGGTTTGATTCCTTAATTCTCCTCTGCCCAATTGTGTCAGGTAGTGGGTAGAGTAGGTGTTTGTCCCAGGCTAGAACAATTATTATGGATGCTTGGGCTGGAGAAGCAAGGCTGGGACCCAAGTGGTTGGAGAAACCCAGGAGAAGCAGGAGGCCTCCATGCCCCAAAGGTGAATGACTTACACATTCCTTTCAGCAGTATGCCCTGTCCCTTCTCAATCTCTTGACAAGTGTGCAGGCTGTGAGAAAAGGAAACGTCATCTAGAAGCAAACAGGGTTTCTCAAAACCCAAGGTGAGCACGAAGCAAATATCCACAAACATTTCGGGGAAAGAGGCACCCCAAAACAGAGTCGCCAAACTCAAGAATCAGGACTAATGCCCCCCCCTCAAAAAAAAAGAAACAGAGTAAATAGGAGTTAAAGAATAACAAAGAAAATTGAAGAAAAAAATGATCTAGCAAGCAATAACAGTATAAAATTTCTCAGAGTTGAAGAAAGACAAAAATCTTCAAATAAATAGCACACACCAATCGCTGGGAAAGCTAGCTTAATAAGGCTCATACAAAACTGGTGGAAATGTAAAATGGTACAGCCACTTTGGAAAAGTGTGGCAGTTCCTTAAAAATTCAAATGTGTTTATCACACAACCCAGCAATCCTTCTCCTAAGAATCTACCTAAAAGAAATGAAAACGTATGTCCACTAAAAGATTTGTACACAAATGTTCATAGCAGATTTATTTTTTTAAATGTAAACACTGTTTGGATAAACCAAAAATGAAAAAATTCCACTAAAAAAACTGCATTAAAGTATGAATGGAAAGTACTGAAGAATAAATGAAAGAAAGGAAAATGATTCTAGCTAAAGATATAGATGTAAGAAGGAATTAAGGACAAAGAAAGCTGTGAATATGGTGGTAAATCTAAATAAACACTATATAAAAAGTGGCAAAAAACAAGTATCCATACCTAAGACACATCATGGTGAAATTTCAGAACTCCAAGGACAAAGAAAACAAAATCTGTGAAAGTCTCCAAAGCAATAAATAGGCCACCTGCACAGGAATGAGAATCAAGCTAGCATGAGATTGCTCATCAGCAATACTCAATGTTAGAAAATAGTAATGGATTAGCTTCAAACTGATGATAAAAATAATTTAGAAGTAAAAAAAATAATTTATAAGTAAAGATATTATACTCAGAAAAAACAACATTTATGTTGGAGAGTTGGGGGCTGTGCAAAATGAAGGTATTTTTCACTGAGTATGCACAGACTCAGATATTTTACTAACTGCAGTTTACCTTTGAATGAATTATTGGAGAATGTACTCTAGCAAAATGAAACATGAACCCAAGGGGATGATGTGCAGTAAAAGAAACAATGGTGATAAAAGAAGCCAGTAAAAATTATAATAAAACCTAAATAATTATTGATTGAAAAAAATATTAACAATATGGAACGAAATCCCAGATGATCTCTACATAGACAAATATGGGATTTAGGAGAAAAGAGAAAAGGAAGGTAAATCATTGCTATGGTTGTCTTTTTCAGGATAAGTACATAATTATAAATTCTAGAAATGTAAGGAAAATAAATGCTTAAATATTTTTAAAGAAATTAAGGGTAACAACTAGAATATGAAATAAAATATAAAACTTCCCAAAAACTACTAGAGAACAACAACAAAAAAACCCCCACAGAATAGAATAGAATGCTATTTCCAATAAGCTGCTGGAAAAGAAAAGACAAGAAATTATTCTAATTAGAAAAGGTAAAACAAGATGGAAAAGACAATCTCAGATATCAATAATCACATTAAATCTGAATGAGTTAAATCTTCTCATTGAAAGACAGATAATCTCAGGCTGGACAAATAAATAAAATCTAACCATAACCTGTTAAAAAGAGATACAGTTTAAATAAAATGACACATGAGACTTGAAACTAAATTGACACACATGCAGAAAATGCTAACAAAAATAAAGTAGGTGTAACAATAGTAATATCAAGCAAACTAAAACATAGACAAAAAATTAAAAAGAACAAGAGGAATGTTTCATATTGGTATAATCCATCAGGAGGATATACTAATTTTTAGTTTATTCACAAAAACATAACTGTGAAACAAATGAAATAAATATGGATAGGAAAACAAGAAGAAATTGGCAATCTACAAAATTAATGGGAAACTTCTACATACCTCTCTCTCAGAAACACAGCAACAAATCAAGTGGAAACATGAATAAAAATGAGAATTTGGAGAACACAATTAATAAGTTTGATACAATAGATATGTGCATGAATATATCCAACAAGTAGAGAATTGACATGCCTTAAACACATATAGGTCTTGCGCACACAATTTGACTATATATAAAGTACAAAAAACTCAACAAATTAGGAAAAACAGAACATTAAGGCTACATACTCTGAGCATATCAATACAATTGGAAATTAGTAATAATGGTTAACGAAAAGAATTTTTAAAGAATTTCTACATAATTTTAAAAATCCTTCTCTATGACTCCAGGTTAAAGAAAAATATCAAAATTAAAATTGCAAACTATTTAGAAATGAACAGGAATGTAAGCACCATATAGCAAAACCTATGAAGCATGGCCAAAATGGCTCTCAAAGTAAATATCAAAGTCTAAATAAATTGATTAGAAAATTCAAGATGTTAGTTAAAAAACAGTAAGTTTAAACAGGGAAAGTAAAAGTAAATATAAAACATAATTCAAAGAAATTTTGATAAGACCGAAACAAACAATAGTAGGTAATATTGATCCATAAAACCTAAAACAGTTTATTTGAGAAGGTTACTAAAATAGATAAACTTTTGGAAAAATCTGAGGAAGGAAAACAGAAGGTATAAATAAGCAATGTTTGAAACAATAGCCAAAATAAGTATATATATGGAGGATATTTAATGTTTTATTAAATGTAATTTTATGACACTAAAATTTTGAAAATCAATACTTAATGAATTATTTTCCAGGAAAAGATGTATTGCTGAAATTGACTCAAGAAGATATAGAGAGGGACTTCCCTGGTGGCACAGTGGTTAAGAATCCGCCTGCCAATGCAGGGGAAACGGGTTTGAGCTCTGGTCCAGGAAGATCCCACATGCCACGGAGCAACCAAGTCCCTGCGCCACAACTACTGAGCCTGCGCTCTAGAGCTCGTGAGCCACAGCCACTGAGCCCACAGGCCACAACTACTGAAGCCCGCGTGCCTAGAGCCTGTGCTCCACAACAAGAGAAGCCACTGCAATGAGAAGCCTGCACACCACAATGAAGAGTAACCCCCGCTCCCCGCTACTAGAGAAAGCCCGCGCGCAGCAAGGAAGATCCAGCGCAGCCAAAAATAAATAAATTTATAAAAAAAAAGATATAGAAAACCTGAATGGACCAATAATCTGAAAGAGAATCTTAGATCTACCCTTTAAAAAAGGCATAGGGCTCTGAAGTTTTAAATAGACAAGTTATATCAAATCCTTAAGGAACAAATCACTCTCATGCACTATAAAATATTCCGGAACATAGAGAAAAAAAGGAATATTTTTCATTCATTTTGTAAGTCTAGCATAACTTTGATGCCCAAAATTGGACAAATACAGCAGAAAAAAGGAAACTGTGGGGCCAACCTTGCTCATGAGCATAGATGCAGAATGCTAAATAGAATATTAACACTTCAAATCCAGCAGTGTACTAAAAGAAAAATACAGCATGAGTCATGATAAATAAGGCTTTTCCTATGAAACAAATACGGCTTAATATTAGGCTATTTATCAATGCAAATGACAGACTGAAACATAAAAATTATATGATCACCTCCATAGATGCCCCAAATTATTTCATGAATCCAGCCATTCCTAACATGACACACACCATTCCAGCATATCTTCTTTTAGTGTTAATAAAACATTGTTTCTATTCACTGCATTGAGCTTACAGTTGTAATACATATTTCCAAGTTATGCTTATCCACGTTTTTTAATTAATCATTGAGGTACATGACTCTTTTTGAATTATGGTTTTCTCAGGGTATATGCCCAGTAGTGGGATTTCTGGGTCATATGGTAGTTCTATTTTTAGTTTTTTAAGGAACCTCCATACTTTTCTCTATGCTTATACATGTTGATTACACCTCATTGACTATTTGAATGTGGTCCTTCGGGTTAATTAGTCTCAAGGATTTTCACTCTTTTCATTTCTCTTTCTCCAAGGTTCTGCTTTTATTGTCTTGGAGTTTAAAGTCTACTTTATAATTTATTTTATCTCTCCACTAAAATTTTATTGGTATTTCTTCTGTGGTTCCTCGGAGCTCTTATATATGATTCAACCATGTTTACACTCTTTAAAATATTTTTAGATCTTTGATTAAATTAATACCTAAGTGTATATACTAATGAATAAGTAGAGTCATTGCTTAAAAAACAAAGGAAAAAAACTTCTTTAAAATAGTCTCTATCATTGTCAATATAATAACTGAATTATTAGAAATTCATTCATTGGAATGATCCCCTGAAACTTTAAGTTCAGCTGAATTTTTGGCAATATACCTTAGCATTTTACATAGATCTATTTAACAAACATTTTCCTAACAAAAATTCTAGGTAAAGTTGGAAGAGAATGAAGTATCCTTAATTTGTGAAAAGTATCTACTATAAACATACAACAAATATCACATTTAATTATGAAATTGAAGAAATCTCATAAAAATAAGGAACAAAAAAGGATGCAAACTATCATTGCTTTTTTTTTTCTTTTTTTTTTTTTTGCGGTACGCAGGCCTCTCACTGTTGTGGCCTCTCCCGTTGCGGAGCACAGGCTCCGGACGCGCAGGCCTAGCGGCCATGGCTCACGGGCCTAGCTGCTCCATGGCATGTGGGATCCTCCCGGACCGGGGCACGAACCCGTGTCCCCTGCACCGGCAGGCGGACTCTCAACCACTGCGCCACCAGGGAAGCCCCCATCATTGCTTTTATTCAACATTGTACTGGAGATCCAAGTCAATGCAACAATGCAAGAAAAGTAAGTAAGAAATACAAATATGAGGAAGAGAGAGAAAAATATATAACTGCTTACCTTGAAAAAGCCAAATAAATCAATGAAAGCTCACTAAAACTAAAAAAAAAGGGTTTTGTTCCTTTTTAATCCCTAGTGCCTTTTAGTACATTGTAGGCACTCAAGTAATATTTGTTAAGTGAATAAAGTCAACGAAGCAACCAATTAGAAAATGTAATAGGAAAACAAATCTCATTTGCAATAGGAAAAAAAGGAGTACTTATGAAGAAGTCTATTAAAATATTCAAACTGAGTAAATCTAATAAGACATATCTAAAACCTCTATATAGAAAATTCTAACATTATGCTAAAGGTCTTAAAAGAAGAACTGAATAAATGAAGAGAATAATTATTTTCCTGGGTGGGATGAATCACTAGTATAGAAATGTCATTTCTATTCAGATTGTTCTATAAATTAAATGCAAGTACAATAAAATTCCGTGTAGGAATGTTTATAGAATTTGAAGCTGATTCTAAAACTCACCCAGAAAGGAAACTACACAAAAATAACCAAGACAATTTTGGAAAAGAAAACCAAAAAAAGAGGATTTATTATATCAGATATCAAACTATGTTAATAAAAACTACAGTTATTCAGATAGAGTCATATTGATACAGGAACAATCAAAGAGATCAGTGAAGTATAACACAGGGTTCTAAACCAGATCCATGTAAATAGATGGAAATTCAGTATATGATTAATAAGGAAGCAAATCACTGGGGAGAGGAGGAACTCTTTGCTAAATGTTGTTAGGACACTTGGTGATTGGGAAAAAATATATGTAGACACAGGTGCACAAAAAGAAAATGACATTAGAGATAGAGACAAAGACAGAAATTTCTACCTCACAATATAAACACAAATAAATTCCAGATGAATTAAAAAGCTATATAAAAAGACAACACTATTAATATATTAGAAGAAAATATAGTAGAAATAATTTTAAAAGCCTTTTTAAGCAAGATTTAAAATCCAGAAGAATTAAAAAGCTATATAAAAAGACAACACTATTAATATATTAGAAGAAAATACAGTAGAAATAATTTAAAAAGCCTTTTTAAGCAAGACTTAAAATTCAGAAATCATAAAGAAAAAAATTGGATAAATTTGACAGGGTCGGTCAAGAATTTTTAACTTCTGAATAATGATGTTCACCATAAGCAAAGTTAAGAAATGAGATCGTAATCTACAATTACATAATTACAATCTAGTTATGATTTTAAAGTTATAGACATACACATTTACATGAATATAAAGTTATCCTCCATATCAATACCACAAAAAATGTAACCAATCCATTAGAATAAATGGGAAAGGGATATGAATGAGCAACTTACCAAAAAAGAAAAGGAAATTCAAATCCACAATAAGCATAGAAAAACTGTTCAAACTTACAAGTAATCGGATAAGCCATTTTCACCCATAAGACTGGCGAATGAAATAGTGTTGATAAAGTTGCAATGAAACTGCTAGCATGTGTGTAACTTAGTTTACAGAGCAATTTGACAGTATTTAATACAACTGAAATATTCAGACCCAGCAATTCCATGTCAGAAAATATATCCTAAGGAAACACTTGCACATCTGTACAAGGAGATGTCTAAGATTGTCCACTGCAGAATTGTAACTGTGATCATTTGTAAACAACCTATATATTCATTAGTGGGAAAATAGCTAAACAAATGATGGTATCTGCATACTATGTATCAGTTATAAAAAATGAGGTAGGTTTATATGTACTGACATGAAAATATCCCCAAGACATGCTGTTGAATAAAAAAAAATCCAGTTGCAGGACAACACAGTTTGATAGTATTTATTTTAAAAAATAACTCCCACAAAACTATGTACGTATATCTATATGTCTATAGATACATAATAATCATCTGGAAGATTACACTACAAATGTAATTTCTATCTTGGAAGAGATATGAAGTAGAAGGTTGAAGGGAGACTTTGGTATTGTTTAACATTTTTACAATGAGAAAAGATCCGCATATTACTAGTGAAATTTACAAATACATTAAAAAATAAATACACATACAAAAAAGTGGCAAAGAAGGTAGTCAGGAACTTTACTGCAACTCCCATATTTTATAAGTGAGAAAACTGAGCTTGAGAGAAACTGGGTGACTGTCTTCAGGTCACACAAGTAGTTAGTGGTAGAACTGGAATTGGAATCCAGGCCCCTGATCTTCCAGGCCAGGGAGCATCACACAGGTAGTCATCTCCATTATTACCTAGAATCTCTCTTGTTCCATCTAACAATAGAAGTCATTTTGTGAAGTTACCAGGATAGTCATTTTAGGATTATTAGACTAGTACTTTCTTTGTAAATGCTACATAGGTCAAACAGAACCTTTGGGCCCCTGTAGAATGGAACACAACAAAACATCATTATTTTTTCTTATCACCTATTAATCTGAAGACAAATTACCTTGGTAATCACAATACTGGATGTTTTCTCTGTGATGTGCAAAGGGAAAACAATTCACAATAGACTTTGTTTAATGCTTCGTGGTGCTGAATGATTACTTTTATTAAATATGTTTCTATTCTGGCTTTAGTGTTTATCTCTAAAGTCCTCTGTACAATTCTAAAAATATTTTCATTTATACTTTCTGAAAACTTCTTTAGCTCCTGAAACTTGGTCTTCAATAATTGAAGTACTGGGCTTCCCTGGTGGCGCAGTGGTTGAGAGTCCGCCTGCCGATGCAGGGGACACGGGTTTGTTCCCCAGTCCGGGAAGATCCCACATGCCGCGGAGTAGCTAGGCCCGTGAGCCATGGCCGCTGAGCCTGCGCGTCCGGAGCCTGTGCTCCTCAACGGGAGAGGCCACAACAGTGAGAGGCCCGCGTACCACAAAAAAATAATAATAATAAAAAAATAATTGAAGTACTAGATAAAGGATAAAGGATACATTCTTTGGATCAACATTCTGGACCCTCCACAATGTAGCCCTAGACAACTGTTGCAGGAATTCTTTTCCCTACTACCCTGCAAGAATTCTTGCTTCTAAGTCACACTGGACTGGGATACTTTGTGCCCCTGGGGCACATCTTGTCCATTATTACCCCCAGGACATTGTTCAAACTTGTATCCCCTTCCAGTTTGGAATACTCAAACTTATCCATCTACTCACTCCCATGGAAAAGCAGTATTATATAGTGGTTTTAAAAGTACAGGCTCTGGATCAAGACTGAAGTTCAAATGCTACCTCTTACACTTACTGTGTGATCTGAAGAAATTTATTTAACATATCTGAATTTCAGCTTCGTCTTTAAAGTGGCAATAATAATACCTACCTCATATGGAGGTTCTGAGGATATATAACTCCCTTAGCACAGTGTCTAAAGCATTTATTATCATTACCTGTCTTTCAGCAATCCCCCCATAACCCTTTTGTCTTCAAATATGTTCAAGAGCATGTGTGGTCACATGCACATGTGAGCTGAGATATGAGCTTACCTATCCACAGAACTCATGTGTGAGGAAAGGCTGATTCTCAACCAAACAACCAACCAGAATCAGGTCAATTGTCCAATAGCACTGTAATAATATCTTCCCCATTTATACCTCAGAGATGATGGAAGCCTACCTTCAGTTCTCAGCTCCACTCTGCATGGACTAGAAGTATTCAATGGCTGACTGCAAAGAAATAGAGATGGGCTGAGCCAAAAGTACTTCCAGAAGTGAGGAGAAATTACAGCTGTCACCCCAAGCAGCATTACAGAGTTAGGACTTGATAGGAGAAAGAAAGATCCACTTCTACCCCCAAATATTTCCCCTGGGTCAAATTTACTGGTGCCTGAAATTTTCCCATGAGAATTCTAAGTCTGAAAGATCTGGAATTAGGGGACTTGTGCATGAGTTTCTAAAAAATAAATTGATTGTGGGCATGAAAATTTAAAAGAAGGACTTATGTCTCCAAATTGAGTGATTGGTCTTCATTAAAATGCAAATACCTTATGAAAGGTACAGCATTAAGTTGTTTTCATCCATTTACCCCACAGTGTGAATTTCTGTATCAGGTCTGTTCCAAGAGAAACAACAAGAGAAAGCAAGCTTTCAATGAAGTAGATTAGAGAGAAGAAAAGGTAACCGCCGTGCACATGGGCATCTACCCCTAGGGAGAAAGACACAGGAAGACTGTTGTATGGAAGACAGCACTTAAAGATTATGTTCTAATGCAGGGACATTTATTTACAAAGCAGGTTAATAAAAAAAATGCATCCCACTTACTCCTTTATGTACCCAGGCAATCTAAGCTCTCTAGATTGATCAGATATATTAGTATGGGACTATTTCTGTTAGAGGGGATCGCATTAGTCAGTTGTGGGCTAATTTCCTACTATAGTTCCCAGAATTTCAATGGGAAAGAGCATTTGGGCATTATATTTTTCTTTAAAGACACTGATTGATGGTTCATATGATGAACTACCTCCCCCAACCAAGAAAAAATCCTATTTAGAAAATAAAGTAGTGACTTTGAGTATTTGCTACACATAGGAACCTGGGGAAAGAAGGGGGAGGTGGATACCTGGGAGCCAGAAAATGTTGATTCCTACAAAGATAAACCTTCACAACTGGCCTCATCCCCCCACTCAGGTCAAAGTTTCCATGCTGTAAATCAATCCATAGTGGTATCACTATTCTTCCCCTATCACATTGCCATTATCTACTGGTCCCTGAATACTCCAGAAAACCATAAGCTACAGAAAAGCAGAGACTATGGCTTCATCATCAATGGATCCTCAACTCCTTAGTGTCTGGTACCTGAGATATACACAACAGAGTTGAACAAATGAATGAATGAGTGAAGGAATGAATGTGCAAGTGAAAGAATGAATGACTGAATGGAAATCAAGAAAGCAGAATGGAGAAAACTCCTGACTCAGGTCATCCAAGGCCTATGGTGGCAACAGGATATTCTCCTGTGGGAGACTGAGAATGAATTACTTTCCATCACCGTGAGTGAAAACAGTTTAGAGGCCTCAAGTTCAAGAACTGCTGCAAAGCTCCTGGAGTTGTAACAGTCAAACAAAATAAGTCTTTAAAGATCTACCCCACACACACACTCCAGCTGCCTTCCGGAGACTGCAATAACATCTTCTCCTGGGAACACATGGTCCTCGATCCCCCATACTCTCTCCTAAGGAGTAGAAAAAGGAGGGAAGAGAAAGGCAGCAGAAAGAGGTTGATATGGCAGAAGCTGCAGTTTAAAGTCCTTAGAATAAGAAGAGCAGTGCCACTTGGCTCTGATTTGTACCCTTATCCATGGTAGCTTCTATGAAACAGGACTTTAATCTACTAAAAGGAAATCAACAGGAAGCTGTCAGCCATACCCCTTCACAAAAGGAGGTGTGATATCCTGCCACACCTCCCTCAACACAAGGACTGCCACCCCAAAGATTCTCCCAATCCCATGCTGGGCTAGAATTGTTGGTTATGAGTTCAAGAAGGAGAGGGCAGATCTATGTGGAGATAGGGAGGGTCTGGGCATGGTGGATTCACCTGACACCCACACCCACCATGACCCCAAACAGGTTTGCAGTAATGTCCATAGATACCCTGCTTCCTTTCAGTTATGGCCCCCCTCAGAGGGGGTTGGAGTGAGAGGAGTAAGCAAATGGAGGAATGATCCTCACACATCAAGAAACTGGAACAGTATTCAAGGTCTTTCCCCAGCACGCACAGAACAACTCTAGAGGTACTTCCACATCACCTTAATTCCCTAAGCATTCCAGCACGTTCCTAAAAGACAAAGGTCTACTATCTCTTCCCTTTAAAAATGCATATTCCTTCTCAAAGCTTCCCCTTCAGAGGCCTCCTTTGGGTCTCAGATAGCCACTGCCCCTCATTTGCCTCTAATCACCTGTTCTAGAGGGATAAAACTTCAACTCTCATTTCTATTAGATGAGATCACATTAATCAGTTATACTAATTTCCTACAGTGTTTCTGAGAATTTCAGCTGGAAATAGCTTTTATGTTTTGTTAAAAGAAGCCAGTTGCTGATCCATGTATTGCTGCCACCACTCTTGCCTGCCCCTGTGAAAACCTCTCTGTTTCACACACTTGAATCCAGTCAGATAGTGACTATAAAATTTCAGCCCCTCTACATTAGGTTTAATCCATCAAATTTCAAAGTTGAAACTTTTATATTGTCAAACCTCCAGTGGCTTTTTAAAATAGAAGCTAGAGAAATAAACCCCTTCAATTAGGATTACAGGTGAACTATTAGTACACAGAGTTGTCCGAGAGTCCCATTCATGTGGAACTGGCCTCAGGTCCCTGTGTATAACATCACACAGCATTGTGTCTGAGGAAAACTACATTTTCTGGATTCTCGGATTTGATCTGAAAGGAAGATGAGAGACCCACAACCTTTCTCTCTTGCCAGCCTCTTCTGCACTGTTCTCTTATTACTGGGAGCTGATACCCTTATGACAGTAGAATTGTGAACAGTTTTTTACACAGAGACTTGGCGTGAGATTGAAATCGCAGCTTCCTCACCCTGAGATGGCTTTCAATTCTCCAGCTCAATTCCCTCTGGCTTCATGATGGAGCCCACAGTATTTCTCCCTCCTTCTGTCCCCCACCTACCCCCTCTGCTCTTCTCACCCCTATCACAGGCCTGAATAGCATAAAGCACTCCAGCTGATGACCCATGACAGTTCAAAGGCCATTCTGCTTCCCCACCCCCACCTTCCTGTCCTGCCCCATACAGAGCATTGTGCTTAGCACGAAGTCCCTTGTAGAAGCTTAATACATACAGACAATAAAGCAGGCGCATTTGCATTTTCAATTCGGGGAGAGATTGGGTTAAGGGAAACTTCAATGTCTGAATATTAGATGGGGAGTATGAATAAAGGACAGGGTCTTCAGGGAAACAGCAGAATCAGTGGCCCAAGGAGGCTGGACTCTGGAGACAGGGAGAAGCAAACAAGAAAGCCAGCACCAGGAGAGGGAACTATAAAAAGGGGGTGCAGCTTGCATTAAGCTGGCTCTTGCTCGTGACTTATTTGTGATTCAGAAAGAGTCCAATGCCCCAGCACTAAAAGAGCTGTGCCCCCTCCCCATCTTACAGGGACACAAGAAAGATAAAGAGTAGCAAACCCACAAGTGCAATGGAACACTTCATAGGGAAGAAACTTAGAAATACCCACAGTGTGGTGAATTTTATTAGTGAGCATTATGTCTCTTGCTTTCAGAAAATAACAAATGGCTTCAACAGCTTAAGGCATCGTTACAAACAAAATATATACTGCAACTTCTTTATAACATTTTTCACTATAGAACAAAACAAGGCAGGTCCATCATGGACCCCATTAAAGGAGCTTTAGTTACTGAAGTATCAAAAGTATCTTGCCAGGGCTTCCCTGGTGGCGCAGTGGTTGAGAGTTCGCCTGCCGATGCAGGGGACACGGGTTCGTGCCCCGGTCCGGGAAGATCCTACATGCCGCGGAGCGGCTGGGCCCGTGAGCCACGGTCGCTGAGCCTGCGCGTCCGGAGCCTGTGCTCCACAACGGGAGAGGCCACAACAGTGAGAGGCCCGCGTACCGCAAAAAAAAGAAAAGAAAAGAAAAGAAAAGTGTCTTGCCATTAGGTGTTCCCAAGGCAAGAAACTTGAGGAAAGTGTTATTGTGATGCCATGGGTAATAAAAGCATCTAACAAAATGAGATACTTTCTTTCCTTTGCAGCAATGA
Organism: Neophocaena asiaeorientalis asiaeorientalis; assembly: GCF_003031525.2. Taxonomy (NCBI): domain Eukaryota; kingdom Metazoa; phylum Chordata; class Mammalia; order Artiodactyla; family Phocoenidae; genus Neophocaena; species Neophocaena asiaeorientalis. The sequence goes on along the minus strand of NW_020172669.1, from coordinate 780,665 downwards.
CTCTACAGGCTACTAGCAGGACATCCACTGGCCCAGGCCCCCTCATGGTCAATGGCAACAAATCTGTAGAACAAAGGTGAGCATAGCTTGAGTCAAGGTCAATAGCCCTACCACATTAAATCCAAGCAAGGGCATATGAAGAATTTGACAAGCCCACAAATAAAATATCATACATCTGTATGCTTATTTATTCCCTTTTTACTTTCAAAAATAATTGAAGTGGCTTACAATTGGTAAATTCTTGCTACAATTGGACTAAAATCTGTTAACAAAGAATAAAATAAGTGCAAAGGGAAGGAGATGGGAAAAACAAAATATAGTGACCCCCCCTTATTTTTAGTATACTAAAACAATCAAGCATAATTGAGAACCAAGTTTCCTGGCAACCAAGGTGAAAATCAAAACATAATGTTAATACTGGATTATAATAGTACCATCCACGGATTTCTGCAAGATGTGACCCATTTGTCTCATAGTCAATTAAAAAGTTTAGCAAGAAAGTATAGTTGAACTGGTCTAAGGACTTAGTGGGATTTAGAAAGTCAAATATCTCCTATACTCTATCACAGCAGACTCGGGACATGAAGCTATCAGATCAGTAGATCTCCCTGGACTTCCCATGGACAATTAGGCCTTTTTTTCTGCCTGAGTACTACCAGTTTCCAGAGCTTCTTGGTCCTTCACAAATCAGTGATACTTGAGAAGAAGACCCATCTGAGGCCTGTTCCTAAATATTCCCAGCTCTTCCTAACCCTGGGGACCAGGCTCAGCTCCTAACTTTTCTGCTAGAGAAGGTCCTAACATGGTTCATCTTAGAATTTGATGGTGTCATCATTGTTTTCTGGAAATTCTCTGGATTCCCTATTAGATCTTTGGTATACAGCTGGTCAGTCCTTCTCTTCAGAAGTTGAAGCTTGCCCTGCATCCTCAGTCTTGAGTGAGCTCTGTGAGCTGCCTGTGGCTTCTCCCTTACCTCTGACACTCCTCCTCTCAGTAGACTCAAAACTCATTCAGATGCAGAATTGTTGTGAACCCTCTGGCTAGAGTGTAGAAGTGGGAATACTTCTGTATGATGGGTTTCATTGATTTCATTGTCTGGCAGAAGAAAGCAGACAAGTTCACTAGGAGAAACAAACTTTTTCCTGGCCCCAACTTTGGAGAAGAATTTGTCATGAGGTTTTATATAAGGAGGAGCATTGAGCAATATAATAGATGATGTCTTGGAACAAGAACAAAATATGGGAAACCAGCTGCTAACTCTACAAAAAACATCAGTGCACAACTGTGCATCTGGTGCTCGTAAATCAAAACCTCACTGAGTTTATGATGCTGTTGCTGACACTCCAAGACCATGACAATTTAGCCTGGGGCCAGGCACACCCCCATGCTTCCATCCCAACCAGTATTTCCATGATTTTAAGAATCTGAGCTTCCAAAATTCTTATTCTCCACTCTCTTCACTGGGCTTTATCTCAGATCTGCCAGATGTGATTAAAGCTATTCCTTGTGATAAGAATCAGGCAGAGAACCTTGTGGTAAGATGTTTATGGGGGTCCCTAATTCCTAGATAGGCAGCAATATTCAGTGCCAAGGAAAAGAAGATAATTGTTATCAAGGAATGACCCTGTAACTCTTGGTCACTGTGCTTGGCAGCCATCCCCAATTCCTCACGTCCCTCAGACTGCTTGATGGAGAAGGCTTTTCTCTGTCCTGAAGTGAGCTGACATGGGGGATTCTCCTAAGGAAAGTGTCTCCTTTTCTCCACTCTCTATTTATTACCCTGAGCTTCACTTTATTGTAGCTTCACGTCCCAAAAAGCAGGAGGTGCCTGCTTGGCAACAAGGATAGGGAAGAGGAGATTTAATATGGAGTTGAAGAGGGAGAGACGAGTTTACCCAGAAAGGGGTCCTAGCCACCTCTGTTTGTCTCTGGAGCCAAAGTCTCAGCCTTTCCTCAACTTTACTCTGCCAGAGAAACTACCCAGGCAAGACAGAACAGTAAGGCCACCATTTTGGAAAAGAGAAGGGGAGAATTCTTCACCTCTTAAGTCCTACCTTCCTTTATACCTCTCTCTGTAAGGATAGTATGCAAGTAAAGAGACATCTCCTCAGAAAGCAGAAATCACCTGCTCCATACTTGATTTCATTTCAACAAAATTCAAGTTTACATAACTCTTCTAACTTCATCCATGCTTACGCCTTCTACTCTAACTCTTGAGGTCCTGGTTCATCTACTCCAGAGATGAAGGACAACTAGTTCCTGCTATAAGGCTACAGTTGAGTGTCTTGTATACTGTGGTCAGTTGAGTAATGGCCTCCAAAAGTACCCAAGTCCTAATCCCTTGAAACTCCTAATGTTATGTTATATAACAAAAGAGATTTTTCAGATATGATTAAGTTAACAGTCTTGAGATGAAGTTACCTTGGATAATTTGGGTGGACCATAAATGTAATCACAAGTGTCCTTATAAGAGGGAGGCAGAGGGAAATTTGGCTACAGAGGAGAAGACACTATGACATAAACAAAGAGAGATTTGAAGATGATAACACTGCTGTCTTTGAAGATGGAAGGAGTGGCCATGAGCCAAGGAATACAAGGAATGCATCTTGAAGCTGGGGAAAGCAAGGAAACATTCTCCTCTAGAGCCTCTGGAAGGAGCACAGCTCTACTGACACCTTGATTTTAACTCAGTGAAACTGATTTCAGACTTCTGTCTTCCAGAACTGTAAGAGAATAAATCTGTATTGTTTTAAGCCACTAAATTGTGTGGTAATTTATTATAGCAATAGGAAACTAATACAGGAGTACTCTGTTCTGCATATGTCAGGAAAATTATCCTATCCTACTCTCCTTCCCATCCCATGAGAGATACCCCATAGGATGGAAAAGTCAGCGATCTACTTGAGAATATAGGAAAAGTGAGGACTTAGCCAAAGAGAAATTGTGGAGAGCCTCAGAATGGTGGAAAGAAGTTATCGAAGAGGGAGAAAGGAGTCTATGAAGGAGAAGGTGATGTCTGAGGAGGGGCTACATTTGAAGGAGGGGTTACATTTGAAGGGGGGGGCCAATTTGTGGGGAAAGGCTGTGAGGGATTCATAGGCATGGGGATTGAGGAAAGATTTCTCTGCAGTTCTCACTTTCCTTCCATAAGTCAGTGTAATCCAATGAGGTGTGTTTTGAAAACTCAGATAAAAACTAAGTTGAAATCACAGTTCTGCAATGTTAGGGAAGTCACTTTGCCTCTCTGAGTTTCCATTTCTCTCATCCCTACAGCGTATCAGAATAATTATACTTATCTCATAACGTTGTTTGAAGGAATTAACTGAAATAAGGGACAGGAAATCACTATGGCTGGCAGATAGTAAGCTCTTAATTAAATTAGTGGCCCTGACCTCCTTGTCCCAGAGAACTCCTTTTAAGCACTCTGCTTTCCTGTTACTCCATTTCCTCTTTCTTGTTTCTTTTGCCTTGGATGCAGGTGAGGGCCTCTGTACCACCTACACACAGATACTGTGTAACTTGGCATATGGTCCTGGGCTTAGATTTGGGAACATTAGAAGAGGTGAACTGAGAACAGATGTCCAGGGCCTAGAACTGGCTGAGAGAAGAGGCTATCAGGCACACTCATAGGTAACCATGGCAACTAATTCACATCTTCTGAGTCTGAGACACCTGACTCGGGGGAGGGAGGGTGAGAAAAGGACAGACAGAGCAATAGGGCTTGTGCTGCAAGGTTCTGGTTTGAGAGTAAGGGAAAACCCGGCAAAGGTCAGAGCCTCTACATTCAACTTGGTGTCCTCAAAACTTGTCTTGCCCTCTGTGGCTCAGTCTACCTTGGTTAGAATCTCTCCTCCCAGAATTGCTTCCACTTGAAGCAATGACTTGAGGTCGGGGAGGGGCCTCTTTGGGGAAAAGATATTAGAGGGGATTGGGGTTATATTAGGGGTGTTCTAATACTCTTAACATGGGGAAGAAGAGTCAGAGACACTTTTCACAAACCTCTGAACATCCCCTATAGGAAGGGAATTAGAACTGGAACCAGGTGAGTGGGGATAGTTCTTAATCTGTATCCCTGAACTGGGTGGTTAAAGCCACTAAGTCACCTTCGGTATGAACACTTCTTTGAGTATTTAACAAGTCCTCTGCAATGAAAAGTTAGATTGTTAAGGAAATAGTTTTAGAGATCTGTGCATGCATGCGTGTGTGTGTACATGTGTATGTGTGTGTGTGTGCATGTGTATGTGTGTGTATGTGTGTTAAATATGAGTTAGAGTGTTGTTTGTTTATAATAGGTGAGAGGACTGAAAAATGAGGTGAGTGGTTACTGCTAAAACAATAGTTGTCCACTTCACCAGTACACCTAGAGCCATCCTTAGCTCACAGGCTCTTACGATAAAGTGAGTAGGTCACAGATAGAAAGATGGGGAAGGACATTTCTCGGTTGTGGCTTTAATCTTTGCCTTTTGGGCAATGCAGACCAGGCTAGCAAGGATTCTTTCACTGAACCCTTCTTACAGTCTCCTGTATTTCCTTTTTTTTGGGGTATTTGTGTGTGTATGTGTACTTCCTTCTTAAAGCTTCTCAAAACTTGAGAAAATACTCCACCCCTTGATGGAAGAGAAAGATCATGAATTTTGGAACCAGGGAAACCTGAGTTCACACTTTAGCTCTTGGGTGAGAAAAATATGCCCATCAGGGCTTCCCTGGTGGCGCAGTGGTTGAGAGTCCGCCTGCCGATACAGGGGACACGGGTTCGTGCCCCGGTCCGGGAAGATCCCACATGCCGCGGAGCGGCTGGGCCCGTGACCCATAGCCGCTGGGCCTGCGCGTCCGGAGCCTGTGCTCCGCAACGGGAGAGGCCACAGCAGTGAGAGGCCCATGTACCACAAAAAAAAAAAAAAAAAAGTTAAAAAATATGCCCATCATTTGCTAGTTGTGTGAATTTGTGCAAGTAAATTCTGACCCTCGATTTATTAATCTGTAAAATGTAGGTAATATTACACATATTGCAAGATTGTGAGGATTACCAACAATACATGTAAAGTATATTATATCACCCCCATATTTGCCAAAGCAAACATTCCACCTAGCTCTTAGACCTACCCTTTCTTACATTCATCTGGATCTCGTTCTAGTCACTATTAACCCTTGACACCAAATCTTTACATCTGCACTAGCAATTGTTAGTTAATAAACATTTTCCTTCAGCTAGCAAATATGCTAGGATCATGCATACCCTAAGAAGCGCTATCAATAGTCCTAGCACCACTTAAGTATCTATTTTGCTCCTTTAATTTCACCACAAAAACTCTGCTGGGCATTTTCTACACCCACTGTGTCCAGTGTGTGACCCCTACTCTCTCTCTTCTTCAACCCCTTGAAATCTGGCTCTATTATGGAACTGTTGCTTGTCAATCACTAAAGATCTTCTAATCACTCAAATTAATAGTATTTTCCCATCTTTCTTTTCCTCTGACTCCTCTACCATACTGACAATGTCAATCACTTAGCCTTCTCAAGATCCCTCTCTCACAATTCCCTGTTTCTCTCCCCTCCCCAGTGACATCCCTCATCTACCTCCATTATAACTGTCCCTCCTTGCCACATCAATTCAATGGCAGCATTCTCCTAAGCTTTTACCTTTGGCTATTGTCTCTCACCAAGTTCATCTCATTCATTTCCATAGTTACAAAGATCACTTTTTAGAAATCTCTCCCTGTTTCAGTCTCAAGTCCAAACTTCTCTCCAGGGTAGCTGTCCAACAACTCTTGTGACTGGCATCACCATTCTTCTAGTTAGAAAGCTTCTAAACCTCAGGGTCCCTTATTTATTTTCTACCCCTCCCTCTTCCTCAACACCCACATCCAGTTAGTCATGAACTGCTTTTTCTTTTCCCTTCACAATGTCTCTCCTCTGGCCATTGCCCTCTTTGGCTCTCTTAGTTCAAGTGCTTAATATACTACCTTACACCCGGACTACTGTATTGCAATAGCCTCTTAACTGCCTCCAGTTTCTCTCCTTTCCCATCCATCCTCTGCACTGCTGACAGATTAATCTTCTCAAAGCACCACTTTCACTGTCCCTCCACTACTTTAACATTTCCCATGGTTTCCCATTGTTTACAGGATCCAGAGCCCACATCTTATGCTGCCAATAAGATGCTCCACAGTTTGGCTGTAGCTGTCATTCCTCCTCTCCATATGCTCTGTGCTCAAGCCACACTATGCTGTCATGCCTTTCCATGACCTGACTTGCAAATAGTCTACTGGTTAGTTGCATGCATGGGCTCTGGACTCAGATAGGCTCAGGTTCGAAATGTGGCTCTGCCACTTCATATTTGTGTAACATTGGACAATTTATATAGCCTCCCTGGCCCCAGTTTCCTCATCTATAGAATAGGGATAATAGTGGAATCCTGCCTCATAAGCTTATTATAAGGCTTAAATGAGGTAATGCATCTAGACTGCTTAGCACAGTGTCTGGTGCATAGGAAACAGCAAAAAGTGGGGGCAAGAGTTTGCTATCTTTTTATCCATATTAGACCCTCCTCCTCAGTCTCTTGGCTCAATCCATTTCTTCTGCATTGTATGCCCTCTCCTAATCTCACATACTGAAGTCCTTTGCACCCTTTAAGGAACACCTCAAATGATACATCTTTTAGGAAGTCTTCTCCACTTCCTCTAATTCAAGCACTTGGCTTGAATCTCTCTCTTGGCATTTTTCATCCCACCTTGGAAAAAAGTCGCCAGCCTTCTGTGTCAGACTGAAAGCTCTTTTCTACCCTAACTGTGTTCTAATCATGTCTATATTGTCCACTGTACCTACCACAGTAGGTGGCACAGAACAGGGACTTAATAAACATCTCTTACCTGACTGTGGCTGGAAATCACATGATTCAATGGAGAGGGCTCAGAGACTGGTAAACCGTGACTATGGAGTGATTAAAGTTGCTAGTGGTAGCATTAGCACCGTCTTTCTTTTCTTTCTTTCTTCCCCTAACTCCTACTCCCAGTTATTTTCTTTCCCATCTTGTTCATCTCCTGTCTTTAGTCTTGCTAGTGTGCACCATGGCCATTATTTAATCCTGCTGATGGCCCTTGAAGGGAGAGAGGTTCCTATGACAACCTCAGATCTTGTCCCTTTGTCCTTACCACTTAAGCTTTGATGAAAACCATCCTCCTGTCTACTACAAATTCTTACAAGAGGGGTTCATTAAACTTATGATCCAATTCTCCATCTGGAACCTGTGATAAAAATACAGAGCAGGAAATTAGACTCCTTTATGTAATGGCACTTACTAGCCTGCTCAAATACCAATCACCACTCTATCAATAACATTCTTCAGCTCTTGAAGATTGACTAGCGGAAATTTTGCTTTTAGTCTATAAGTAAACTTTGAGAACTAGTCATCCAATTTTCAAGCTTTCTTTTCCTGACATCTTCAATGTAAGTCATTTTAAGTACAAAATTATGTCCGTGTTGAATCACCTGTAAGCTTGATTGGTGTCCTCTGAATTTTCAACCATTCACGAAGCCATGTAATTACAGAGAGAAATAGGATATGGTCAGGCCTTTGCCCCCAGGAGAGGTACAGTCTTCTAAATAAAGCTTTTATGAACTTTAAATTTTACACGCCACTTGGTGAGAAATATTGGTTCTCCCAGCTCCTGACTCCCAATCACAGCATCAGCATCACTATGGCATTCTGGCTGCTTTTCTTTGCAGTAAATGAAGCTGTTCATCTTTTTTTCTCTCTCTTTTTATTTCACCAAAGAAAGAAAAGGGGAGAGGACAGAAGGAACTAATATTTGTTGAACATTTATTTTAGCTGATGTTTTTCATAAAAGGCATTTGCATTTAAAACACACAAAAACCTAATGACGTTGTTGCCCCCATTTTACAGATGAGGTAGCTAAAGTGCACTGAACTTAAACAATTTGTCCAAGGTCACCCAACTAGCAAAAGGCCAAGTTGGGATTTGATGGGTTATTTCTGTCTTCAAAGCACATACTCCCTCCACTTTACTACACTACTACCCCTGCGTAAATCAATACCTGTACTCCACAGTAAATCCCTTTTTTTTTGGCACTTGCACAGTGGATATGGGTCCCTTTCTATAGGCTCTGGTATCACATTTCCTCACTGCCACCACCTTTCTGTGATCCTCCACTACCAATGGAAGTCAGAATGCTTTCTCCAACTTCCTTGTCTACTCTCAAGTGAGTCCTCTGTGTGGACTTCATCTTTGAGAACCTGACAAATCTATCTTCTCCATAATGTGATCACCCCCCAAAATGAATCCCCTCATTTTTACCCTAAGAAATAAAGGTCCTAAAAATGCATCTAGTGAATTTCCCAAGGTTGCATTCTAGAAAAAATGAGGCCATCTTTTGCTCCTAATGGGCTTCTTTAGAGAAAGA
>NW_020172669.1:768863-772168 GCF_003031525.2 Neophocaena asiaeorientalis asiaeorientalis | reverse complement strand
AGGGGAGGAGGAGGGGGAGGAGAAGAGGAAGACTTCTGGAATTTGTCTTACCAAAGAGTTTTTAGGGATGTAGTGGTAGATGTTTCCCTGCTGCTATCGGAAACCCAGAGAAATCTAGGGTCGCATGTTAACAGATGATAATAATTGGGAATAAAGGCCACTTTAAATTACAGGAATAACTCTATTTAAGAAAATCTACTACTTAAAATTCTATACTTATAAAACAGAGATATAGCAATCACACAAGTAGTCATATTACAAAATATTGTTCACTCTTCCCAAATTTGCCACAGGACTTCTTTACTTAGAAAGCCCCCTAAATGAATTTGAAATTAGAATAGTTTTTGAAAAGTTAAAAGATATATACTTTTTAAAGGAGCACACTTACTTTATAATTCAAGATATACCCATAGTGGGACTATGCAATGTAGCAGGCATTCAGTAAATGTTTTCTGACTGAATAATAGAATGGAAATCTAAAATGCAACTATTTTCCTCTTGAATACATTCAATAACTTGAATTAACAGCTTTAAATGCTGTCAAATGTCCGAGGCATTTGTTTTAATGAATAGACACAAATTATTTGTAATCAGCAATATTGATTTATACTACGTGTGCTTGATTCTCCTGAGGAGGTTAAGCATGACCCCTGCAACCTTGTTTACAATATCAATTTTCTCAATAAAATTTTCCTTCGTAGCTAGTGCAGTAGTGAGGCTCTGTACATCATTATTCAGAGGATTCCAAATTCATAATGAATTCAAGAAATTTAACAACAAGTCAAGGCCTGAAAAGAAGGACTGATATTTTGAAGGGGGTCTCCTAGTAGTATTGAACCAAAACGAAGGGTGAAAGTTTGAAAACACTTTTTATTAGCTGTTGATTCATTACCGAAAATACTCAAGAGGAAATAGTTGTATTTTGGGATCTTTATTTTATTAACTCAGCAAATAATTTGTGCCTACTATGTGCAAAGATTTCCATCACAGATCTATATTCAGTTTTATATTAAATAAGCGCCTCAAAAATAAAACCCAAAGATAAACCCATGCACATACGGTCACCGTATCTTTGATAAAGGAGGCAAGATGGGAACATATGTATATGTATAACTGATTCACTTTGTTATAAAGCAGAAACTAACACACCATTGTAAAGCAATTATACTCCAATCAGGATGTTAAAAAAAAATAGATGTGCTTCACTCTGTGACAGTCTCTAGGTCTATCCACGTGTCTGCAAATTGCACAATTTTGTTACTTTTTATTCCTGAGTAGTATTCCATTGTATATATGTACCTCATCTTCTTTATCCATTCTTCTGTTGATGGACATTTAGGTTGCTCCCATGTAAGCCAGAAAGAGAAAAACAAATACTGTATAATATTGCTTATATGCGGAATCTAGAAAAATGGTAGAAATGAACTTATCTGCAAAGCAGAAATAGAGACACAGAAGTAGAGAACTGACGTATGGATACCAGGGGGAAGGGGGGGTGGAATGAATTGGGAGAATGGGATTGACACTACTGTGTATAAAATAGATAACTAATGAGAACCTACTGTATAGCACAGGGAACTCTACTCAGTGCTCTGTGGTGACCTAAATGGGAAGGAAATCCATAAAAGAGGGGGTATATGTATAGGTATGGCTGATTCACTTTGCTGTACAGCAGAAACTAACACAACATTGTAAAACAACTATACTCCAATAAAAATTAATTTAAAAAATAGATGTGCATTTACTACAAATTAAAGAGAAAATATTTTGAAAGGAACTCTTAGAAGTACTGAACTAGAGGTGGAGAGAAAGGAAAAGGGTTCAAAGACAATATGAAACTGGGATGGAATGTGCTAGAGAAAGAAAGAGGAAATGTAGCTTCAGATCAACCTTTCCCAGTATCCCAGTGTTGCTGAGGGTTGGCCCTGTTCATCACAATAGGGAAGTCTGGCTTCAGAGTAGTAATTGGCTCCTTTGAACCCACAAACTTCAAAGTTCAGGATTTGGTAAGAAATTTGTTGGCACTAGATATTCTGGATACTCTTTGTATACTCTACAATTTTAACTTTTCCAGTGGAAGGAGAAAACATTATCCTTGGTAAGCAGGCTTAAAGGAAATTGATTTTCATGAGAACAACGTATTGAGCAAACAGGCAGGACCTGACTCCCTAATGGAAGGAAGTTAAGGCAGGATATTAAGTTGAGCAGTTAGAGAAGCAGCTAGACTGAGAATGTTCTTGATGGAGGATTCTGATTCTCTGTCAAAGTGAGTGAAGCAACCAGATCATGGGGCCATGGGCAAGCCCCTCTGTAGAGGAAAAGGACAGTGAGAAGTAAGAAAAATCTCTCTGGACTTCTGTCAAGAGTGACCATATTAAAGCTTGCAGATTTTGGCTGGGATGGGAAAAAAGCTATACCAATAAATATTTATTAAGATCCTACTGGGGGCTCATTTCTTACGTTAGATATGTGAAGGAGATCAGAGGAGAACAGTAGAAAAACAAGATTGCACCTACTTTTGAGGCACTTACAACTTTGTGAGGGAGACAACACATAAAACATCTGAAGAGTAATCGTACACACAGGTACACATTGTCAAATGAACATGAGACTGAGCACCTCACCAAAACTTCATATAGATTTTCTCATTCAACTCTAATGAAAACACTCTAAGGTAGCTTTATTATTATAATTATTCTCTATTTTGCAGCTGAGAAAATTGAAGCACCACGAGGTTAAGTTACTTGTCCAGAGTCACACAGAGAGTATGTGGTGGAGTCAGAACACAGACTCAGGTCTATCTGACACAAAAGACCAGGCTCTTAACTACTACAATATACTACTTCCCTGTGACATGATAAAGCCTTTGGTACAGACCAAAGATACCTCGTCACTGTGACTACTGCAGCTTCCTAACCACTGTAAATCTGTCATGATCAGTGAAGAAGAGGAGTCTAGGAGCAGAAAGCTTCAAAAAGAAAAAGAAAATGTGAGTGGTGACAGATAGTGCTCTTGAATGCTACAAAATGGGGATTAGAAAGCAGTGAGTAGGAGGGGTACTGAGGTTTTCTCCATTGTTAGAGTCAAACAGCAGGACTATGAGTGAAAGAGGCAAGAAAAGAAATGTTACCACTATTCAAATGCGTAACACCATGAGCATATGAGCAGATAAGAATTAGAATGATGGATCTAGATGTTTCACTTCTCCTGGATATAAGGAAATGGAGCAGGCATAGAAAGTCTAGCAAATGCTATTTCTTGACTCAGAGGACAAGATGAACATGAGAAGTCAATTAAAAAAATAT
>NW_020172669.1:703385-768817 GCF_003031525.2 Neophocaena asiaeorientalis asiaeorientalis | reverse complement strand
CGGATTTTTGCTATAAAGTAACAACCATAATGAGAGTCTATGTTGAGGTAAAGGGAAACTTAGGTGTTTATACAGATTATTTAGACTCTCAAATTTTTATATGAAATATCTTGACAGTTTGGGACCAAAAGTATGAGACTGTTATTCTTTGCACAACTTACTAGAATAATCGTTGCCATTCTTCACATTTAGGCTAGGTATGTCACACAATGACACATCACATATCATTTGGCCCAAGATATTTCCTGGCCCATTTCATTGCCTGTCGTGTTGACAAATGGAACAGAACAGGGGGAAAGTATTTGGCACCAAAGAATATAGTTGAATTAGAAATATCTGTCACCAGGTCTCAATAATGCCTATCTCCCAGTCTGTTTCTGGGTCTCAGTAATGTTTGTTTCAGCCATCTCAGCAATGCCTGTCTCCTGGTTTCAATAACGCCTATGTCTAGGTCTCAAGGTGCAAGAACACAAATAACAAAATCATTCCCCTGGACACCAAGGGGTTTCTTGCATTAATGTACAATTCCTTTAAAAAGTGATCTGTCTATAATGTTCCACAGGTTGTGCTCAAAGGAAAATAAACTGATAATCAAATTTTCCTGCTGCATGGCACAAATTTGAATTATTCAAGAAAGGCACTACTTATAGACAGAGTTGATCAAAAAAAAAATCCCCAACTTCATCTATTGGTAGAAGAGCTAGTATAGTACTAGTTAAGGATTTCTTCTCTGCTCTGCTTTTTCAAAGACTGTCTCTGGGTAGTTTTCCTGCTCACCAGCCTAGTATCTCTCAGATATCACTTTCAGCAACAGGTTTATATGTATTTAGACAAAAGGATGACCTAAAGAGTGAGGACTGGGCTACCAAGATGACCTTCTGTACCTACCAATTATCCCTGATATCATTAAACAACTGCCCCTGATATCAGTATAGTATAACTTTGGGGAGAAAAAAGAGCTAGGGACACATTTGCATGTCATGTGTTTGTTGCTTACTTTTTAAAAAATGGATAGAGTTGGGGGTCTGAAGAAAGGGAGAGCACTGGGTTTCTAACTGTTTTAGAATGTATGACATGATGATTTAATGTATGTATACATTATGAAATGATTACCACAATCAAGTTAGTTAACACACCCATCACCTCATGTAGTTACCTTCTTTTTTTGTGGTGAGAGCACCTAAAATCTACGCTCTTAGAGAATTCAAGTATACAATGCAGTATTATTAACTATAGTCACCATGCTGTACATTATTCATCTTATAACTGAAAGTTTGTACCCTTTGACCAACATCTTCCCATTTTCCCCACCCTACACACCCAGCCCCTGGTAACCACGTCTGTAGTCTCTGGTCTATCAGCTCATCTTTTTTAGATTCCACATGTAAGTGAGATCATACAGCATCTATCTTTCTCTGTCTGACTTATTTCACTTAGCATAATGCCCTCTAGGTTCAGCTATGTTGTTGCAAATGACAGGAATTTCTTTCTTTTTTAAGGCTGAATAATATTCCATTGTATGTGTAGACCACATTTTATTTATTTGTTTATCCACCAGTGGACATTTAGGTTGTTTCTATATCTTGGCTGTAATGAACATTGCTGCAATTAACATGGGGATGCAGATATCTCTTTGAGATATTGGTTTCATTTCCTTTAGGTATATACTCAGCAGTGGGATTGCTGGATCAGACAGTATATGATAGGTATAGCCAGATCATTGCTCTCCTTATCAAGCTGTATATTTCTCCCTTCCAGCAGTTAATCTTCAGCCATTCTTTGGATTCCTCCTCACTACCCCCTTTTCCAAGAGGTTTTCCTGGATTGACTCTAGAAGAGGTAATGAGTTTGAGCTCATTCCCTAGTCTCTCATTCCCTAGTTATGTTGCTATACTTTCAATTTTATTATTGTGCTTTTGCAACTATTAGCATCTTGGAGATGGTGGGGGGAGGTAAATTTGGGGGATTTTATTTTACACTGGGCACCAATTTTTCATGTTAATGAATACCTTTTGGTAATTATAAGGATATAGAAGAATTAATGCCAAGACAAGTCCTGATTAAGGGAACGTCAAGGGAAAGGGGGAAAGGGTATATGTTTAATTAGATTTTCTGGGTAACTGAAGGGTAAGAGCAAAGCTGTTTTCCACTGTATTTGCTAAAAACAATATTCCACTAAGATATCTGAGTCCACTGTCGCAACTTAGTAAATCAAGTATAATGATATACTTGAATCACTCTTTACTGATTGAAGATCTTTCAGAGCCTCCAGCCATTATTCTGAGCATTAATTCTGATTGACCAGAACTACAAATGAAATGAAGAAAGAGTAGAACTGAATGTATTCCAACCCCGAAACATCTGAAAATTGTTTTCTTGACTAAGCTTGTTTCATTACCTGTCTCTTTCACACAAAGGCAAAATGAGACAAAAGGATTTTTTTTTTAAATCTCAGATAATTGAAAGCTCTGGGTAGATGAGTTGCCATTAATGAAGGTTTCTTGGAGACCCACACTGAAGAGAGTCTAACAGTCCTCCATGGAATTGTGCTTTCCTGTGCTTCGTATGCCCAGGATGCTCCCGATATGCAGTTGCTAACCCTGTGCTTTGAGCAATTTCTACAGAGTGAGTAAAGGTTATACAGACACTTTCACTCTCTTCCCTTGTCCCTTTTGAGACCAAGGACAAGAGTTTGTCAGACTTTTACTTAAGCTTGTTGTGTGGCCACAGTGAGAGCCCTGTCTCTCAGGACCAGGGCTCAGTCTGTTACCAGATTACTGACCCATATGAGGATTGAAACTGTCATCCTAGCAATGGATCATAACCCACTAGATCTAACAGGAAGGAAGGAAGGAAGGAAGGAAGGAAGGAAGGAAGGAAGGAAGGAAAACAAAAGAAAATTCCCCTCAAACTAAATTACCTACTTGGTCCTCCCATCTCAGGAAAAGAGATGATCATGTATGCAGTTGCTTAAGCCAAAAGCCTGGGATTCATCCTTAATTCCTTCCTGTTCTTCATGCCCTCTTCTAATGCAATTCATCTGCAATCTATGTCATTTCATTAAAGTAAACTTTTTATTAAAGTATAATATGCATACAGAAAAGTATGAAAATATATATCAATTCTACTATGTAAAAAGCCTTAAAATTAATCCACCTTATCCATCCCAACTTGATCCTACCATTTCTTACCTGTATTAATATATTAGCTTCCTCACCAGTTTTCTCACCTTCCCTTTTAGCCCTTTACCGTCCATTCTCCACATAGAAGATTGAGGGATCTTTTCAAATTGTAAATCAGATATGCATTCTACAAATTCACCTCTTATCACTATTTCCCTCACCTGCCTTACCTGTTGCCCTCCAGCCACAGTTGTTTGCTTGTATGTTTTATTCTTCCAGTATTCAAGTGCTTATCTCACTCAGGGCCTTTGCACATGTTGCCTCTCTACCTGTAATACCTCCTCTCTGACTGTTCTCATAGCTGGCTACTCCATATTCATCAGATCTCAGCTTAAATATGACTTCTTCTTCAGAGAGATCTTCCCTGACCATTTTGCCAAAACAAGGTCACCTCTCTCCATACTGTTTTTTATATTAAGACCCTGTATTTTATATTAATACCCACATAGAATTGATCACAATACTAGTTTTACAGTTATTTTTGAGACCACTTCCACTAGTAGGATGTAAGCTCTGGAAACATCGAGACCATGACTTTCCTGTTCATAATTTTATCTCCAATGCCTACCTAGCCCAATATATGACACATAGTAGGTGTCCAAAACTACGTGGTGAGTGAATAGATGACTGAACGAAAGAATGAATAGAATTCTGAGTTGAAACTTCTCTTTTACGATATCATTACTCTGTCTTCACTGCAAGAAAAGAGAGGATGGGCAAGGATTTAGGGAAGCTGGTGTGCCTTTGAATTTGGAGGCACCAAGGAGCACACCTGTAAACCAAAAAGGGAAAATCAAGTTTATTCATTGTTAATTAATGAGACTTGGGATTGAATGATAAAAATCTAATGATGTTAATTTTGATTCTCAATGCTGGCTGCCAGTCTCTGAAGACAAGGTAAAATGGTAAGTAATAGGACACTGCCGCTTAATCCCACAATTAGGAAGCAGCTATCACCCCCAGGGACAACTCTAGTTACTGACTGATTTTCCTTACACACTGTAATTACATTCAGTACCACCTTAGGCTCCCTAAGTGTCCTGGATACCCCCATTATAGGTGGACCTTCCTTTACACAAGCCCTGTGTATTAACAACCCATATCGGTACAAAGGATAAATTATGGAGAAATTCTTTCATGTCACAGAAGCATTCTTAACAAGAGTCCTTTGAATAGCCAGTTCTCCGAGTGGATTTAAAATAGGACTTCATTTACAAAAATATGACTTAACTGTAATCTTTTAGGGACACATTGTCATTACCCCAAGCAAAGCAGCAAAGATGGCTTTTATTCCCTGGCCTCAGATTGAGCCTTCAGCCTAGAACACCAACTGAACCAAGCCGCTAACTGTGGCCTCACACTTACCCCTGATTTAGGCCACAGCACAGATTGATTGTTAATCCTATCACACAGCTCAGGCGCTAAGACCAGACAACCATTTAACAAATCTGGGTCTTTGAGCTGGGGGGGTGGGAGTGTGCTTGTGGGGATGGAGGAACTGCATCCATGACTCACTGTTAACCCATCCCCACTGCTGGAAAAAAAAATAACTCTAAATGCACATCCTACTGCTTGTGAGTCAGGAATGTCATTTTCATTTATGAAGGATGGAACATAATTTTTCTCTAACATTTCAAGTGAATAACTTTACATACATTTTCCCCCCAATTTCCATAGGAATTTGATGCCATGGAAGCAATCAGCTCCATGTCCCCAGAGCCTGGCAGAAACTCTTATTTTTCTTACACATACTTTAAGATCAGTAGTTCTGAATTCCCCTCCTCCCTCCAATTACGTTCCTGGTGAAACCCACCCTGACTTAGGGGTTCGGGGGGAGATAGGGTGGTGTGAATTCTAATTCTATTTTATCATTTTGGACTCACATTTCCATTGAGTCTTAAAAGCTGAGTTTCAGAAGTTCAGAGAAGCTTCCGCACCATATCCCCATTAAGAGGTGTTTGCCTCCCACTGTGAGCGGGCTTCCCTGGTGGCACAGTGGTTGAGAGTCCGCCTGCCGATGCGGGGGACGTGGGTTCGTGCCCCGGTCCGCGAAGATCCCACGTGCCGCGGAGCGGCTGGGCCCGTGAGCCATGGCCGCTGAGCCTGCGCGTCCGGAGCCTGTGCTCCGCAACGGGAGAGGCCACAGCAGTGAGCGGCCCTAGTACCGCAAAAAAAAAAAAAAAAAAAAGAGGTGTTTGCCTCCCACTGTGAGAATCCCAAAGGTAGATTCATCACAGGTTATGCCAAAAAAAAGAGTGGAAAACAGCAAAGGAGACACCCCCTCTGTTAACTCTCCAAGGCATAGCTTCTGATTTCACTATAACTATTAGGTAAATACACCTAGTAGAACAAAACAGAAAATTTATTCCAGAGGAGAAAAGACAGGGTCTTTGAGTTTTATAATATATGGCATATCTGGTACTGTTGCCCCCCTCCAGTAGCATGGCTCTTTTTCTAACTGGCTATATTTCTCTCCTTTCCTCAGGTATAATGCATGAATGTCACAGATATGGGTAATCTGACCATTCTCAATCAATTTCTCCTCCTGGGATTTGGGAGTCTCCATGGGTTACAGTTTTTTCTTTTGGGGATATTTCTGGGAATCTATGTAGTGACCTTGCTGGGGAACATTCTTATCCTTATAGTCATTTCCCTTGATTGCAGCATCCAAACACCCATGTACTTCTTTCTGTCCAATTTCTCCTTTAAGATCTGGTACACTACCTCCATTGCCCCTAAGAAGCTGCAGACCCTTCTCTTAGGTCCCCAGGTGATTTCCTTTGTAGGATGTGTGGTCCAGTTTTACTTCTTCGGTTCCATGGCAGTAGTTGGGCACTTTCTTCTGGCAGCCATGTCTTATGGCCGCTAATTTGCTATCTGCAGCCCCCTCCAGTACCCATCCCTCATGAACCTCCACACATGTATCCTGCTTGCAGGTGGGTCTTGGCTGGGTGAGTTCCTAACCCCTGTGGTCACTGTTACCATGACTTTCCAGCTGCCCTTCTGTCCAGCCTATAAGTCTGACCATTTATTCTGTGACCTGACCCCTGTGCTGTAGCTGGTCTGTTCTGATACTGAGACAGTGGAGGAAATCACTTTCCTACTGGCCTCCTTTGTCACTATGGTGCCCTTCCTACTCACTGTAGCCTCCTATATCCACATTGTTGCTGCTGTCTTCAGGATTCCATCAGCTGCAGGAAAGCATGGGCCTTCTCCACCTGCTCTTCCCACCTCATATTGGTCACTCTGTACCACGGAATACTGGAAACAGTGTATGCCATTCCCACAGCAACCCAGGCTGTTGCCCTGAACAAGATCTTCTCCCTGTTCTATACTGTGGTCACTCCCATGGTCAACCCCACCGTGTATAGCTTGAGAAACAAGGATGTTAAAAAGGCAGTGAGGAGGCTTATGAGTCAGTGGGTATACGCTAAAAGGACCTAATGGCCCTCACCATCCACAGGGAGTCTTTTTTCTCAGAGCAGCCTGGGCTTCTGTGAAGGAAGCCAAGCACTAGGCTTTGTACTTGGGGCCTCAGACCACTGCTGCTCCCTCCTTCCAGAGAAATAGCCAACAGAGCAGGGACCACCCCTGAGGTCCTATAGCCTAAAGCCCTTGGGAATACCAGGTTAATCCTTGCATGGTAAAATTAAGTTTGCCAGACGAAGTGACTCCCCCAGGCTATTCTACCAAGCCTTTTAGGGGAAAATTCTAAAGACCCAAATTTGTTTGACACAAAAGTCTATCTCTCTGTCTTTGTCTCTTTCTCTGTCTCTCTCTTTCTGTATGTGTGGTATAGAAATACCTGTTGGTGTTAAGGTTTTTGGTTTCATTATGTGCACATGCCCAATGTGCCCATGTGTACACACACACACACACACACACACACACACACACACCCCTACATACACGTGTAGTCACCATACCCTTCCCATACAAACTTAGGTGCCCTTCACTGTGCCTCTCCTCAGGGTTCATGCACATTCACCTCACCTTCTGTGGTTTCTTAGATCATCTGCCTCTCCACTGATCAGAACAATCTCTAAAATCCTAGAGAAGCTATTGACTGTTCTACTCACTTGAAAAGGTAGTTAATCAAGACCCTTGAAGACTGGAATAACATCATCCTTATTACTCTTAATGTCCCCAGCATGGTGCTCTGCACAGATGCAAAATAATTATTTGTTGATTGAATGATTCAATGACTTACCAAAGCAATGGAGGTTTGGTGGATGAAGAGAGTAAAATAAGTCACTTTCTTTCTGCCTACACTGGCCTCTCCTCCTATTTCCTCCTCGTGGTCACAGACACCCCCATCTCCCTCCACAGGCAGCTCTCACTGAGCACCACAGCCTTGCTCCTTGCCATGTCCCCTCATCCACCCTCCCCACAGTGGCAGATGTATCCTCCTAAAACCCAAAACTGACCCTATTATTTCCCTGTTTATCACTCTCCGTGGTTCTCCAGTGCCACTGGGATGGAATCAGAGATCCTCAGCCTGACTTGTGGCCACCTCTTGACCTCACCCCTCACCAATCTCCTTCTCCCGCTTTGTGCTCTAGCCACACCAAACTTCTCAAATAGAGTTGGAAACTCCTTAAAGGGAAGATCATATGCTCACCATGTCTCTTCAACAGTATCTAGATCCAGAGTGGGACAAAAAGTAGTTGCTCAAATAAGACGTCTTCAATCGAACTGTAATGGGACTCTCACCTTCCTTTCCTCTTTGTTTCCATTTATTGGCTTCTGGCCTACGAAGCAGCTTTGACTTGAGGAAAAGGTAATCTGGACTGACTGTCAGTAATGTGTGTGTGTGTGTGGGTGTGTGTGTGTGTGGGTGTGTGTGTGTGTGGGTGTGTGTGTGTGTGGGTGTGTGTGTGTGTGGGTGTGTGTGTGTGTGGGTGTGTGTGTGTGTGGGTGTGTGTGTGTGTGGGTGTGTGTGTGTGTGGGTGTGTGTGTGTGTGGGTGTGTGTGTGTGTGGGTGTGTGTGTGTGTGGGTGTGTGTGTGTGTGGGTGTGTGTGTGTGTGGGTGTGTGTGTGTGTGGGTGTGTGTGTGTGTGGGTGTGTGTGTGTGTGGGTGTGTGTGTGTGTGTTTTACCTCATTTCACCTGCCTACCCTCCAGGTGGGCACCACCAGGAGCACAGATAGACTCCCTCCCCGCAAATAACCTCCTCCTCCAATATGAGTCAAAGAATGCCAAGCAGTTTGGGAAACACTTTCCCAGCTGGTTCTTCCTACTCCCTTCCTGATCACCCACAGAGTTCCCTCTTGTATAGGGTCTAATTGTCTCTAATCTAGCTTTAACTTCTTGTAATTACCCTCAATTAGGAAATAGAGCCTGCAGAACACACTCCTTGTGGTTAAGACATGAATCCAGTGCAGAAGTGTAATTACTTTTCAGCCTCTCAGGGGTTCTGCCTAGCCTTCTGTGCAGATGCTTCATCTGCTCTATGCATACATGTTTTTCTTTTTTTCTTGAACCCAGGTTTTTGATATAGGTTGAGGGTTTTGTTTAGTGCATTGGCCATTGGGAATTTGTTTCTAATTTACTGGTTATAGGTCAACTGAGCTTAGAAACCTTCAACTACTTCCCATTGCCCTTAATAAAGTCCAAATGCCCCATGGAAGTAACCAACATTATCTGTCAACATCCAAGGACTCCTGTAGCCCATCTAGAGCCTGGTCATGGCCAAAAAACGATATACCACTTGTCTCAATCTCCAGTCTCATCTTTTGTTGCTTGTTTGCTCTCTGAACTCCTTTCCTTCCTGGATGTCTTTAAGTTCTTCAAACCTGTTTGCCTCCTCATAACTTTCACACATGCTGTTCTTTCTCCCCTTCCTTACTCCACTTTTCACCTGGCTCATTCTTTGGGTTCCACCCAGTCTCTTTATCATATGCTCTTAGAGCATCCTAGCTTTTTCACTTTTTCATTATAAATTTCTCACAACTGCATTTGAATATTCTGCATGATATAATATAGATACAGATATATATCCTCTACCTGGATTATAAACTTCACAAAGGCAGGATCTGTGTCTGTTTTGTTTGAACACTACATCCCTAGTACCCACAGAGCTTAACAAGGAATAATTGTTCAATAGATACTTGTTAATAAAAGAATACAAAAGAGCCATCTAAAGTTACTTCATTTATTTGATAAAGCATTATGTTGCTTTCACTCAAGATACAGTTATTTAATCTTTTTGTGGCCCAGTTAGTTTCACTCTGTTCCCAAGACCACAGTGTACCTCCCTATTCCCTGCCAATCATCACACAAATGTGTATAATTCCGATGAGGGAACTGAAGGAGGGTGTATGGCTCAGGACAGCTCATCCCTACTGGTGAGAAATATGTCAAAGTGCATGTCCTGCTCACAGTGGTAGTACAGCTTCCCTACTGAACACAAAAGGCAACATTTTTTTTGATTATGGTGCTTTGGTTGATACACTGCTTCCACAGTGTGAATAGTCTTTCTCTATTCAGTGAAACATTATGTTAATGATTGGACAGAGTAATTAATAGCAGATCAGATTACATTTTCATGTCTCTGTACAAGCCAAAGAGAAATTATCCTCATTAACCTGATCGGTACAAACTGTCATACTAGATTAGAAGAGATCCAGCTTCAGTGTATACCTTAACCCTCACTGTTTTGGCCAGATGGCTTGCTGGTACCTCAGTGGCTGCTCAGGAAAGAGGGAGAAGAAATCTGGAATGGGCAAGTCAGGGGCAAGAAAAAACAACATGAGCTTCAGTCTTGCCCTAAAGGAAGCTTGCCAACAGCACCTGCCTCAACTCTAGGAACCCATCCACATTAGCTTTTCTATACAAGGGGGTTAGGCTAGGATGTGGGGAAGGCTGCATGACTCTCACAGCAATGACACTAATTGTGAAAGGTTATAATTGTGCTCCAGAGCATTATATTTGGAAGTAGAACACCAGAGAAAGGACCTAGAGATGGATTTAAGTACCTTAAGAGCAGAGGACTGCCAAGAGATAGACAAGTATCAAGAACCCAGGCAAACGAACTGGGGTTCAGAGTGGGATTGAAAGGTTAAGAATAGAGGCAAACAATATTTAGGGTATTCCACTGTTTCTAAACTTTAACCCATTATCTGTTTCTTCAGTTTCTCAAGCTCTATAGATTCTTCAAGTTTAACTTCTATGTCCAACTTCATCTGTAGTGCAAGATCATTCGCAGCATAAATATGAATGAAGACACAAGCGAAATGTGGGGACATGGTGTCTGGTATCACTACTCTTCTAGCTGCTCAAGATTAGGGTTTAATAAAGCTGATACAAAACAGTGTTTCACAGTACTAGTAAAGTAATAGGAGGGATTATGTGAAAAACACATCAGAATTTTTATATCCAAATGAGAGTTATCCCCTTCACAATAAAAATTAATTTAAAAAAAGAAGAAAAACAAATAAGTTGAATTCTTTTTTGTTTTGTTTTGTTTTTATTAATTTTTATTGGAGTATAGCTGCTTTACTATGTTGTGTTAGTTTCTGCTGTAGAGAAAAGTGAATCAGCTATACATATACATATATCCCCTCTTTTTTGGATTTCCTTCCCACTTAGGTCACCACAGAGTATTGAGTAGAGTTCTCTGTGCTATACAGTAGGTTCTCATTAGATATCTATTTTATACATAGTATCAATAGTGTATATATGTCAATCCCAGTCTCCCAATTTATCACTCCCCCCTTCCCCGATGGTATCCATATGTTTTTTCTCTAGTCTGGGTCTCTATTTCTGCTTTGCAAATCATTTATACCATTTTTCTATATTCCACATATATGTGCTAATATACGATATTTGTTTTCCTCTTTCTGACTTACTTCAATCTGTGTGACAGTCTCTAGGTCCATTAACGTCTCTGCAAATGACCCAATTTCATTCCTTTTTATGGCTGAGTAATATTCCATTGTACATATGTACCACATCTTCTTTATCCATTCCTCTGTTGATGGGCATTTAGGTTGCTTCCATGACCTGGCTATTGTAAATAGTGCTGCAATGAACATTGGGGTGCATGTGTCTTTTTGAATTATGGTTTTCTCTGAGTATATGCCCAGGAGTGGGATTGCTGTGTCATATGGTAATTCTATTTTTAGTTTTTTAAGGAACCTCCATACTGTTCTCCATAGTGGCTGTATCAATTTACATTCCCACCAATGGTGCAAGAGGGTTCCCTTTTCTCCACACCCTCTCCAGCATTTATTGTTTGTAGATTTTTTGATGATGGTCATTCTGACTGGTGTGAGGTGATACCTCATTGTAGTTTTGATTTGCATTTTTCTAATAATTAGTGATGTTGAACACCTTTTCATGGGTTTGTTGGCCATCTGTATGTCTTCTTTGGAGAAATGTCTATTTAGGTCTTCTGCCAATTTTTGGATTGGGTTGGGTTTTTTTTTTTTTTTGATATTGAGCTGCATGAGCTCTTTGTATATTTTGGAAATTAATCTCCTGTCAGTTGCTTCATTTGCAAATATTTTCTCCCATTCTACGGGTTGTCTTTTCATATGGTTTATGGTTTCCTTTGCTGTGCAAAAGATTTGAAGTTGAATTAGGTCCCATTTGTTTATTTTTATTTTTATTTTCATTACTCTAAGAGGTGGGTCAAAGAAGATCTTGTTGAAATTTATGTCAAAGAGTGTTCTGCCTAGGTTTTCCTCTAAGAGTTTTATAGTGTCTGGCCTTACATTTAGGTCTTTAATCCATTTTGAGGGTTTTTTGTGTATGGTGTTAGGGAGTGTTCTAATTTCATTCTTTTACATGTAGCTGTCCAGTTTTCTCAGCACCACTTATTGAAGAGGCTGTCTTTTCTCCATTGTATATTCTGGCTTCCTTTGTCATAGATTAGGTGACCATAGGTGCGTGAGTTTATCTCTGGGCTTTCTATCCTGTTCCATTGATCTTTATTTCTGTTTTTGTGCCAGTACCATACTGTCTTCATTACTGTAGATTTGTAATATAGTCTGAAGTCAGGGAGCCTGATTCCTCCAGCTCCATTTGTCTTTCTCAAGATTGTTTTGGCTATTCAGGGTCTTTTGTGTTTCCCTACCAATTATAAAAATTTTGCTCTAATTCTGTGAAAAATGCCATTCATAATTTGATATAGATTGAACTGAATCTGTAGATTGCTTTGGGTAGTATAGTCATTTTCACAATATTGATTCTTTTAATCCATGAATATGGTATATCTCTCCATCTGTTTGTGTCATCTTTCATTTCTTTCAAGAGTGTCTTATAGTTTTCTGCATACAGGTCTTTTGCCTCCTTAGGTAGGTTTATCCTTAGGTATGTTATTTTTTTTGTTGCAGTGATAAATGGGATTGTTTTCTTAATTTCTCTTTCTGATCTTTCATTTTTAGTGTATAGGAATGTGAGAGATTTCTGTGTATTAAGTTTGTATCCTGCAACTTTACTAAATTCATTGATTAGCTCTCATAGTTTTCTGGTGGCATCTTTAGGATTTTCTTTGTATAGTATCATGTCATCTGCAAACAGTGACAGTTTTACTTCTTTTCCAATTTGTATTCCTTTTATTTCTTTTTCTTCTATGACTGCCATGGCTAGGACTTACAAAATTATGTTGAATAATAGTAGCGAGAGTGCACACCTTTGTCTTGTTCCTGATCTTACAGGAAATGCTTTCAGTTTTTCACCATTGAGAGTGATGTTGACTGTGGGTTTGTCATATATGGCCTTTATTATGATGAGCACAGGTTCCTCCTATGCTCACTTTCTAGAGAGTTTTTATCATAAATGAGTCTTGAAAAAACTATAGCAAAGATCAAGGAAACTAAAAGCTGGTTCTTTGAGAAGATAAACAAATTTGATAAAACTTTAGCTAGAATCATCAAGAAAAATAGGGAGAGGACTCAGATCAATAAAATTAGAAATAAAAAAGGAGAAGTTACAACTGACACTGCAGAAATATGAAGGACCATAAGAGACTACCACAAACAACTCTATGCCAATAAACTGGACAACCTGGAAAAAATGGACAAATTCTTAGAAAAGTACAACCTTCCAAGACTGAACCAGGAAGAAATTGAAAATATGAACAGACCAATCACAAGTAATGGAATTGAAAATGTGATTAAAAGTCTTCCAACAAACAGAAGTCCAGGACCAGATGGCTTCACAGACAAATTCTATCAAACGTTTAGAGAAGAGCTAACTCCTATCCTAATCAAACTCTTCCAAAAAATTGCAGAGGGAGGAACACTTCCAAACTCATTCTACGAGGCCACCATCACCCTGATACAAAAACCAGACAAAGATATCACACACAAAAAAGAAAATTACAGGCCAATATCACTGATGAACATAGATGCAAAAATCCTCAACAAAATACTAGTAAATTGAATCCAACAACACATGAAAAGGAGCATACACCATGGTCAAGTGGGATTTATCCCAGGGATGCAAGGATTCTTCAATATATGCAAATTAATCAATGTGACACACCATATTAACAAATTGAAGAATAAAAATACCATATGATCATCTCAATAGATAAGTTGAATTCTTTCACTATTATTCTTAAAGTTATGAGCCATTAAATGTTGTCCAGGCTCATGGGTCCAATCAGAGATGGCCAGGACTTAAAGATCAGATAGGCCATCAGGGATTACATTAGCTCTAAAAAGGGCCTAAGTATTATGAAACAAATTTAAGGAGGTGACCAAAATATCAGGGAGACATGGAAGTGGCAATAGTAGAGGTCAACACAAGAAATAGGCAGAAGGAATCCAGGAGTCCCAAGAGCAGATAGAAGTGTAGTATTAAAGTAAGAATTAGAAAGGCCTGAAGAGAGGCAAATCAGTACCCTACTCTTAGGGGAAATGTATTATCAATTGTGGAACCAAATAAGAGATTTGGATTCTAGAGGAAGTTATAAGAAATTAAGCAAGACCCCAATAAATTTATGGGGTGAAAAAGTCAGAGTAAGGCTGAATTTCTAATATTTCCTCTGTGCAAAACTAAAATTGTTCCAAGAGCTTAGGACAGAGCTAAACTCACAGAGATTTTCAAATGCTCTTAGGCACAACCAAAATTGTAAAACTTGTCAACCATAGCACTGTTGTAGTGAAGAAGCCAGTTACATAATTCTAGTAGTACTTTAGAATGACTATCCTATTAGCCTGACTGCCTGCCTTTGAGAATTGAATTCTACATGGACAGTATAATCGTTGTTAGCAGAATAGCATCATCATTGGCAGAATAGTTATCCTCATGTTTAGTTGGATCCTGTACCCTTTTGGGGTCTCTGGCATGCTGAATTTGCTCTGAGGTTTCTAGCACTTTTACTCCTTGGATATACTAGAAAAGCCATCCTCCACCCTGGTTACTATTCTGCTTGAGAACACCTTGCTTTGTCCAACTTCCCTTGAAAGTTCAAAACAAATGTCAAGTCCTTCCTGTTTTCATTCATCACTCAAAATGCACTGATATCTTTTCAAAAACTTCCTTGTGTTTAGTGTTTCTTCCAGAACAAGTTAGCTTCTTCATCCAAATTGGATTCCTAGCCATCATTCTTATAATTGCAAGGCACTAAGACATTTAACAAAGCAAATCTTTGACCTTTTCAATATTTCCATTGGGGTCATTTCGATGACTAGATGATCAATTCGTACATCAGCATGGACATCTTTCCTGAACCAATTCTTGCTCTTGATTCTATTCATCCCCTCATGAGTATCTCTTAACACATAAAGTATCTTACTTGCAAATTCATTTCACACAGCATCAATATTGATCCTTTGCTCTACACAATAGCCACTCATTTTTTTCAGTGACATGAAAACAGTATGCATTTCACCACCAGTGCTAGCTAGTGCAAGACTGATTGGCTGATGTTGACAATTTTGTTCCTGAGAGTTAAAACATCATTCCCATTTGGCCTTGGTCACAGTTTCAAACATTGAGTAACAACTTCCATTTGGATTGTATAGAGGTAGACTCAAGGATGATTATTTTAGAAATTAGGACACTTATGTTGTCCTTTCTCTTTATATATTTTGTAATCATCATCCCAGCCAGAACTAGCTGAAGGTCATTGCTCCATGGACTTGAAGGTAGGTAAGTAAGGCTTACTAGGGTCCCTGAGTCTCAGCTTAGTTACTGACATGTACCTGTTATAGCACCCTAGAATATTTGTCTTATCCTATCTCTTGAGGAACTAAAGTATATGGTAGTGGTTAAGATAGCAGGCCGTGGAGTTAGAATTGGGTTTGAAACCTAATTTGACCATTCTCTACCTTGGTTAAGTGAATCCCTTTCAACTAATTGCAGTTTCCTCATTTATACAATGAAAATAATGTCTACCTGCAAAGTTCACAAGGCTTAAATGAAATAATATATGTAAAACACTTAGCTTGATACCTAGCACATATTGAGCTCTCTACTATTAATTGGTGGGAAGACCAGTCTGACTTAGTGAAAAGTCAGAATATCTTTCAAGGCTATAAAGCAATGCCTCCACTAATATTGACTCTTCTTGTTCAGAAACTTGCTTCACCGAGTAATGTCAGAAACATATTCCATTCCAGCCATGCTCCAAGGGGAGGCTGTGACTCTCTCAGGCTTGTGGGATATATTTCTGTTTCCTTGGGACATGACCCCACACCAGTCATTCTTGAGCTAAAGACACTGCAGACCTTTAACTTCCCCACTAAAATGGTCTTGGCGCTCTCTTTTCTTCATCTGCCACTACCACTAGCTAAGGACTGAGAGCTTCCATTAATTCTCTATGTCTCTGTATACCAGGCTGACTTTATTCAAATGAACTTCCTTCTCAATGGATTGATTAACTGAGGTCTTGTTGTTTGTTATTGTTACTTCCAAATATACACAGTGAATTTTATTACCAAGTAGATGGCTTAATGGGATCCATATTAATAAATAGATAAATATAGTCAGGTTTCATGTGAAAATGAAACTTGCATTACCCATGTGGTTCTGTTTAAGGTATTAATTTGCCACCAACCCTCTCCTTTCTTTTTGTAGCTGGTGAAATAGTAAACTCCAAACCTAGTTTATAAATAAGACAGTCCCATATTATGAATTAGTGACATCCAAATTAATGAGGTTTACTTTATCTATATTAACCCTAACTACAATGATATATCACTTATCTGAAAGTTCCCTTCCTGGAAAACATAATTGTCTAGTACTCTCAGTGCTAAAGTCTAAAAATTAACCTTTAAAAACATTAGAACAGCCAAAAGAGATAATATAAAATCTATACATCAAAAGTCATGCAGAAAAAAAAAAAAGTTATGCAGAGTACTTAAAGAAAAACTCCTAAGGCTTTCAGTCTTACTTTATACACATTTGTAACTCAGCATGGTTTCTGAGCCTAGGATAGAACAGAAGATGTCAAAGGGCTACTGGAGGCATAAACAATTTAATCAGCAAGCAAAAACTTTAGAAAGAAGACAGGATTCTTCTTAAAAAATAGACAGCCTGGGGCCATTTATTGGATGATTAAACAGTCTGACACACTAAGGACACACCTTATATCCCAGCCCAACTCAATGACTAGTGTCCATAAAATGACCTGGAATCAACCTGAAAAGGGCAAACTGTGTCAGGTTCACTTGGCATGAAAAAACAGGGATGGGCAAAATAGGTGAAGGGGATTAAGAGATACAAACTTCAGCTTTAAAATAAACATGTCTTGGGGATGTAATGTACATGTAGGGAAGAGTCAGTAATATTATAACAACTTAGTATGGTGATGGATGGTAACTGGTCTCATTGAGGTGATCATTTCATAATGTATAAAAATATCAAATCACTATGCTGTACAGCTGAAACTAATATAATATTATATGTTAATTGTAAATCAGTTTTAAAAATATAGAGACATCCATTTGAAACAATTATAATGAAAAGGACATGGCCACTGCAAGTACACTTCTATTATGTGAAACATGCACTTGCAAACATTTCCTTGCCAACCAATGCCAAACAGATCAGGTGTTAAGGTATCTGCCAACCAAGGCATGTCACGCTAGGTTCTGCCAGCCTGGCTTCAATGAACAGATAAGGGTTTGTAATAAGCCCATTATTTATATGTAAATAAAGCAGATGCTGGTGAAATGTTCATGAAACCTTTTCTCTCCCCTCCCTAAGGTGTCACACATGTGAATATTACCAGAGTAGGTGGTGTCCCAGTTATTTACAACTTTGAGTTAATGAGGTGGCTGTTTTGCTGCATCTGTGTATGGTGGTGGTGGGGGGGTATTCTCCAGGGATAAGTCCTGGCGCTCCAGAGAGTTTATTAGACAAAAAGGATACTTAGGGCTGGCCATTTTGCCATACCACCTTCCAGAAGAAATATGTTCCAGCAAGAAAGGAAGATATTGGTAAGGAAAAGTTACTTTTCCAGGTTTCTAATGAAATCAGGGAATTTCCTCTCACCTTGTTACCAATAATAAACATGCTTGCTGGGGGGAGAGAAGTGCAAAATAATGGCCTCCCAAGGAGCTGTTATGCACTTGCTTCTAATAACTCCCCGTGAGCCCATCTCCCAGTGAAGTTCTTTGTAGTTAAAATACCTTCTTTAACTGAGTCATGTGCGAACAATTAAAACCACCAACTCTGCAGTGAATGCTGTACTAACTCCTTAATCCTAAAAATTAGTGTGCAAAGGAAGGAAGGAAAATGACGAAAGAAGCAGGCTATGTGCTATACGAAACGGAGCCACTTACAAACCTAGCTACAGGGAGTGCATATGTTGCTTATAAGTAAATGCACTGTGTGTGTATCTACACAGTATGATTTATGTTCATCTTGTATGGAGACACATATGAAAGATAGTGTGTGTGTATATATTCATACCCATATATATCTGTGCACATGTATGGATGATGAGTGTCTATGTAAACAGAATGTTTACACTGGGGCCATTCAGTGGAGGGATAAAGAGTTCAATACACTTTAACAGAGCTCCTAACAACACCCTATGTTTTAGCCCAGCCCCCAATAATGAGTACCCATAAAGATGGTTTGGGATCATCCAGAAAATGTTGTATCAGGTTCATTTTGGTATAATAAGACAGAAAGCTATCTGTTTGAGAGAAAATAAAAAGACTTTGTTATTTCAAGTTATGCTTCTATTATTTGGGACCTGCATGTATAAAGAGCTTCCTTCCCAGCCAGTTGCAGACAGATCAGGTGTTACAGTATATGCCAACCAAAGCAGGTCACACTAGGTTCTGTCACTGTGGGTATGGGTCTGTGTGTCAACATTTTGTGTCTGTGGTGTGTGCATGTGTGTTTGTGTGCACTTGCTCAAGTTGGGGTGTGTTTATGCATGTAGAAATGGGCAGATGTGAGGGGATGTACATTTTTTAAATGAATTCAATCTGATGCGAACACTTGGTTTCTGCTCAGAATCTTGCCTTGACTATCATTGTTCCTAGTTTCCCTTTCTGGTACCCTATTTTGCCTTTTTCAATGGAGGTCCCATGGATCAAATTTGGCTCAGTTAGAGATTGCTCGGATTATCTGACCCTGCCCAGTAACCCCACTGCCCCATCCTGTAGCCTCAACTGCATCCTCTTGCCAAAGCTGCACCTGTTCTTTGGTCCATTCTGGCCAGAGCTACTTCCTTGAAACTGACCTAATGACCCAGCTTAGGCTAAGTTAAGCACTAGTCCTGGCAGAACTAGGGGCAGAGTAAGGTGACAAGGTTGGACTGTAGGGCTCTGCATGGTGTGAACCAGGTTCCCTTGGGGACAGTAGGAACCTGGATGCATGAGAGGCTGTCTGATGTGGGGAGTACTGATTTGGGGTGGGGGAAGCACACCAGAAGCTCTCAGCATCCTTGATCCAAAGAGAAAACCAAGTGGAGAAGTGAAATGAGAACCAAGTGTGGAGGGTTGATGGAGGGTCATCAGTGAGAGGAAGGAAGAGGAGAGAAGAGTAAAAGAAAATATGGAGTGTCCTGGAATACCATTCCAAAGAGAGCCAAGAAGTCCCAATGCTGTCTCTAGGAACACAACAGACAACCATTTATTGAGAGATTACTATATGTCAAGCACTTGCCAGGCACTGGGTGTATCTCAGTAAATAAGACATAGTCCCTTCCTTCAAGGAGCTTGCTGCATATTTGAGGAGATCAAGAAGCAAGTTGTTTTACCTATTTCTGTATGAGAAGTTCCACAATAGATGTAAGAAAAGACTTCCTGGAAAAATGGAGTTAGGCAGGTGAATAGTGGGGAGGGGAATGAACATTTAAAGGCCACGTTTTGACTTCAGGATAAAGTCCAAATTCCTTGGCTTGGAATAGAAGGCCCTTCATGAATTGGCTCCAGCTTCTCAGTTCTCAGTTGTCACCACCATTGCCCACACACTCTAGATCCAGTCACGTTGGATTTCTTGCAGTAGTTTGGACATGCACACTCTCTTTCACTTCCAAACCATTGCAGATGATGATCACTTTACATGGAATGGCTTCCCCAGGCCCCACCCACGCAATCTACTTATTTGATTCAACTCAGATAACACCTCCGCTGGGAAGTCTTCCCTTAACCTAGCCAACCTCCTGCCTCAGATTGGTGTGGGTGCCTGTATTAGTTTGCTAGGGATGCCATAACAAAGTACCACAAATTGAGTGTACTAAACAACAGAAATTTTTTCTCACAGTTCTGGAAGCCAGAAATTCAAGATCAAGGCAGCATTGATTCCTTCTGAGGGCAGTGAGGAAGAATCTGTCGCATGTCTCTCTCCTAGCTTCTGGTTGTTTGTTTGCTGGCAATCTTTGGTGCTTCTTGGCTTATGGATATATCATTCCCATCTCTGCCTTCATCTTCATGTGGTGTTCTCCCTGTATGTGTGTCTTTCTGTCTAACTTTCCCCTTTTTATAAGACCACCAGTCATATTGAATTAGGGCCCACCTGAACGACCTCATTTTAACTTGATTACCTCTGTAAAGACCCTATCTCCAAATAAGGTCACATTCTGAGATACTGGGCATTAGGATTCCAACATATCTTTCTTTGGGGGACAAGATTCAACCCATAACAATGACTCTCCCTCCCCAGCACTGACATAAGACCCTACACTTATCATAGCATTAATCAACCCAATTATAATTTTCTGTTTACTTACTTGTCTCTCACCAAACTGTGAGCTGCATGAGAGCAGGGAGCATGCTTTATTCATTGTTGTAACCCTAGTATTTCAATACTTAAAACAAAACCAAGCACATAGTAAGTATTCAGTACATATTTGTCACAGTATAAGTGTCACTCCTTTGATCAGAGGCCAATCCCTTCACATATGCACTGGACCTTGGACCTTCCAGCCTTTTCAGGGACCATAAAATACTATATCCCTCTGGTCTCCTGCATCTTCAACTTCTCCCTTTCTAATAAATTCTTCTTCCTAGTAGTATTAAAATATTTTCTATTACTTCACATTGTAAAAACAAACATCTTCCTTTAAGGTCCTTGTTCCAGCTCTCACCAAATCAATTTCCTTTCAGAACCAGGTTTCTCCAAAGCATTATCTACACATGGTGTCTTCTTTCCGTCACCTTTTATTTATTTCTGTCTCTCACTCCAGTATGACTTCTGTACTCATCACTCTACCAAAAGTTCTTTTAGTGAGGTCATCAATGTCCTCCATGTTATCAGATACAATGGACTCTTCTCTGTCCTCATATTACACCTCCTCTCAGCAGCCTTCAGTATAGGTTACCAGGCTTTCTTCCTTAAAACACTCTCTTCTCTCTACCTGAATGAGCCTACACACTTATGGCTTTCCTGCTACCTCTCTATCCCTTCCTCATCCTTATTCTTCCTCTATGTGACCTCTAAATGATGGAATTCACAGGGCCCCATTCTGGGCTCTTTCCTCTTCTCTCTCTAAACTGTTTCTCTACATGATTTCCCCCATTTCCATGATTGTAAATGCCATCTACATGCTGATGGCTTCTAAATTCTTATTTCTAGCCCAGATATCTCTTCGGAGTTCCAAACCAGTATATTTAACTACCAACTTAATATCCACTGCTATATCAGTATACTCTTATACAAGATTAATCTCATCATTTCTCTTCTCCCCCAAACCTTGTCCTATTCCAGGGTTCTTTCATCTCAGCTAGTAGCACAAGCACATATTCAATTCAAAACCAGTAACCTAAAAGTTATTTTTGATTCCTCCCTCTATAACCCATTACCAAACTCTATAATTCCTACCTCTGACTATATTGAGTTCAATTCATTTCTCCCCATCTCTGCCACTACTCTTCTAGTCCTTACCACCATTGTCTCTCACTGGTAACAATGTAACAGTGTACTAATTGGTTTCCCAATGTCTGTCAGCTCTCCAGTCCCATTAAAAGTCATTTTCCACATAGCAGCCAGATGATCTTAAAACATAAAATGGATCCTGTCACTCTACTAAAAATCATTCAAAGAGGTCTAATCTCACAGCAAAATGCAGTGAGGCATGGTATTATCTGGTTTCTGCCTACTTTCCTAGACCCTTCTGTGATGTTCTCCCCTTTGATCACTACATTGTAACCACATTAGCACTTTCTCTGTTCCCCAAACATTCTAAGGTCTTTACTACTGCAGGACCCTGCTGTTATCTAGTCCCTCTGTTGAAATCCTGCCCTACCTTATCAGAGAAGTCTTCTCTGATATTTCCAACCCAATCCAAATTATGTACCTGTTGTGGTCTGAAAGTGGGTTGGAAAAGAATTTCCAGACACAAGGCAGAATGTAAAGAAGATGGAATTTATTAAATGGAATGGTCACTGCCAGAACAGCGGGCTGACTTACTAGTAGTCTGAGAGAGTGGACCCCGAACATGTGCTATTAGTCAGTTTTTATAGCCAGAGAACAAAAGAATGGTTTTCTGATTGGTCGAAGCACATATAACATCCTTCTGTAGGGTGGGAGTGGGACAGAGCAGATGCCTTTCCTTATTTGGGACAAGAGAGAAACATGTCCCAATGCCCAGGTGGGCTCAGGAATTTCGTAACCATCGCAACATGGTGGGGAGGACAACAAGAGTCTGATAGGGTGTGTATCGCTGAAACTTTTTCAGGCACGATTGTCCTTTGTCCTTGAAGCACTATTGTCCTTGGAGCACCACAGTACCCTTGTTATATGTCATCCTAGCAGCCTGTGCTTTTCCTTTATAACATTTATCACAGTATTAAATTATGGAGGATCATCAGTATATAGGTAATACTTGAAGTCAAGGAAATAATAGTAGTAGTCATTGACTATCTCCTATGCCAAGCACTAAAAATTCAGTGGTAAAACACCAGATAATGTGATTACTGCTCAAACCTAGGTCCACAATGAATCCCATAGAGATACAGGAGAGTATCACTTTACTCAATGTGTTGGATGGGAGAAAACAACCAGGTAAGATTTCCTGGTAAAGATGATGATGAATCCAAGTGTTAAAATATGATGGGGCATTAACCATGTGAAAAACAAATATAGGCAGGAATTTTCAGGCAAAGGACATGAGTAAGGATGCACATGTATGATATGGTAAATTGTGAGATGGAGCTTGGTGGGAGATGAGGTTGCGAAAGGAAGCAGGAGCAGGGTCATGGAAGACTTTGAATCCCACGCTGAGGAGCTTGGATTTGATCATGTGAAGACAAGTATCAAATGTTGACTGTGTGAAGTGTACTATGCTGGGTACTTGAGGGTACAGCTAGAAATGACTTTCTATCTCTGTCCTGGGAGGGTTTACAATCTCACTGGAAAGATAGGGCATGCACACAAAATGTGAAGAGCAGTGCATGCTTACTTGTCAAATAAAGGGGAATAGAGTACTTCTGAGGGGAATAAATTACGTGAGGAAGACAGCAGGGAGAATTCTGAGAGAACATAGTACTTGAGTTGGGTCTTAAAGGAAAAAAGGGGGTGTATTTAGCTAAGCAAGGGACATTCTGAGCTTTTGTGTTTGTTCATATGTTCTACTAAAAGCTTTGTTGGGTCTTTTACATTATGTTGTTTCATATTAATTGTAAAATTATTCTTAAAATTAAGGTAAATAACAATATTGGGATTTTATGTGCAGAGGTTCTCTTTATAGACAGTGCTTTCAAGAACTACATAGTCTACAAACAGTGTAAAAATATATAATCTGAGCAATTTGAATACCAAGGCCACCAGACTGTAATATCTTTGAGGTCAGATGCTGTATCTACATTGTTCACTATTCTATTCCTAGTACCTAGCACGATGCCTGGATAATATTAGTTTCAATGCATATTTTTGATTGTTTCCCTTAGCAGAGTCTTTTTGCTTCCCTTCTCTCTTGAAATGTAGCTTGAATATATCCGTTGATAATGTTAGATAGCTGGTAGCAGATACAAAAATAAAACAAAAGCACAAGTGAGGCCATCAAGGCTAACTCAGGTACATAGCAGAAGGAGGATCTGGGAGGGGAGCATAAAGAAAGAAATGAAAACACAGTGAGGAGCTATGAATGCTAGAGAAAATTCAACTCAGAAAAGAGTGCCTTGAGGCAATCTACATGTCTAACAAATTGCTGTAAGTGCTTAATGCACATTTCTCCAAGACTAGTCTTCTAGTGAGCTTCTGTATATTTTATTAGATTCCACTTTTATCTTTCTTAGTCCTAGGCCAAGTGCAGGTGCAGTATTATTAGTCATTTAACACAGTCAGCCTCACTACCAGAACACTTGCCTGAGTGCTAAGCAAATAAATAGGGTCCCTTCATTTAGGGAGCTCTCTTATTCTTATCGGGGTAGCACAGTTATTGCTCCTCCTCCAACCCCAAGATCTCCCAGTCTAATTTATAACACACTCACGCACATGCACACACACACACACAGAAGAAACCGAACACAGCTAAAGCACACCTGCCAATCCTCACCTCCAGGACTGAGCTTTTGAAGGGATTATATGCTGCATTATTTATTGTCTATCCCAGAATGGTTCCCCTCCCACCAACTAGGAAATACTCCTCCCCTCTCACAGTATAAATATGCTCAAGGAGAGCTAGGTCACTTTAATGAAACAGAGACAAATCTACTAACCTTTCCCCCAAATCAGCTAAATAGATGATTTGAAGATTAACCAATATTTCAGGTTATAAAGATTATAATCTATCCTAAGTTTTGCTAATCAGACTGGGAGTTCCTGAGCACAGGGAGAGTGCCTTGACCTTCAGACTGCCATCACTTTGGTTGATTGAATGAAGCTCATCATTATAGACACAACCCTCAGCTTCCTCAGTGCTTCCTCGACATCTTTGTTTTTGAGGCTGTAGATAAGGCAGTTACACGTGGGAGAGACAACAGTATAGAGCAAGGAGAAGGTATGGTTGAGAATTGGCACCTGGCCAGCCAAAGGCAGAGCATAGACTAACATCAAGGTCCCATAAAACAAAGTCACAACCACTAGATGAGAGGAACAAGTGGAGAATGCCTTCTGCCTACCAGTCATGAAAGGTATATGCAAGACCGTGAAAAGAATCTTCCAGTAGGAGGCTAGGATTAGTCCAAAGGGGGCCAGAGTCACCAGTGCTGTTAGACTCATGCAGACCAGGTTGACTAGCTGGGGATCTGAGCAGGAGAGCTTCTGCAGAGCCTTCAAGTCACAGAAGAAGTGGTCAATTTCATTGCCGCCACAGAAGGTCAAGCTGGATAGCAGCCTGGAATGCAGCTGCCACTGTGAAACCACTAACCCATGAGCCAATCACTAGCCCCAAACATATGGCTCCATGCATTAGTGTTGGATAGTGTAAAGGCCGGCAGACAGGTATTTGTCATATGACATCACTGCCAGAAGATAACATTCAGTGCTACCCAGGGCCCCAAAGAAGTAGAGCTGAATAATACAACCTACCATGGAGATCACTCTGTTCTCTCTCAGCAAGTCCACGAGCAACCTGGGCATGATATTCAATGTATGACAGACCTCCAGATATGAGAGGTTTGCCAGAAAGAAGTACATTGGTGTCTGGAGTCCCTGCTGAGTGCTCACCAGGATCACAAGGAAGAGATTCCCAAAAATGGTGGCCAGGTAGACAGCGCCAAACACCAAGAAGAGCAAGGGACCCAATTCCTCGAGGTCTCCAAACCCCAGTATTATTAACTCAGTCACCATTATAATGGTATTTCCTGGTCTCAACAGAAGTCAGAAATTCCTGGAGATGCGTCAGTTTCTCCATATTATTATGTCAGATTACCACTTAGATTTCCTACACAGTACAATTCTAATCAGTGGTTGGAGCTCTGCACTGATTAGGGCATTTTGGGGGGACTGGCTCTCATTTTAGCCAGTTTAATTTGCCCTCAGAAAAACTTTTATGGAAATTAGCTGAACTTGTCATCTAGTCAGGGTGTGGAATAAGGATGAGGAGACTAAATGGTGGAAAGAATGGCTCAGTGAAAATCTGTCCCCATCCCTAAGGAAACAATTCAGAGCACAACTATATAAGACCCCCAAATTCACATCCAAAGGAGACATGTTTAGCCCATGCTTGGCATCCTTTCTGCCATTTTGGGTAGAAGAAATTCCCAAGGAAAACTCTTACTAAATCCTGACAATTCAAAGAAATGGCAGGCCAGATAGCAAATCATAATCATGATCTTCTTTATCAGAGCATGAAATGGAAGGTGAAATGCCAGGACTGAAGCAGAGAATCACTCCACTGATGTTACTGGGCCATCCATGCTTGTTTGCTGGTGACATCTCTGAGACAGTAGAACAGTAGCTGCTGGAGAGACAGTAGATTCTGGAAAACCAGGTGTACTTACTAAATATGTATGAATACAGATTTCTTATTTTTAAATCCTTCCCCATAAGAGGCTGTATTTTAGGCTCCTGGGTACAAAGTCTAGCAGCTGACATCTGAAACTGCTGGTTAGACTCATGTGCACACATCTGAACACACACACACACAAACACACACACAGAGACACACACACATCTGGATCTACACAGTCAGGTATAGATAGTCACATGTGCTATCTTCTTTGCCATCAGTTTTTTTTGTTTTTTGTTTTCTTTAAATATATATATTTATTTATTTATTTTTGGCTGTGTTAGGTCTTCGTTTCTGTGCGAGGGCTTTCTCTAGTTGCGGCGAGCGGGGGCCACTCTTCATCGCGGTGCCCGGGCCTCTCACTGTTGCGGCCTCTCTTGTTGCAGAGCACAGGCTCCAGATGCACAGGCTCAGTAGTTGTGGCTCACGGGCCCAGTTGCTCCATGGCATGTGGGATCTTCCCGGACCAGGGCTCAAACCCGCGTCCCCTGCATTGGCAGGCAGATTCTCAACCACTGCGCCACCAGGGAAGCCCTGCCATCGGTTTTTAATTTGGTTACCCCAGAATAGTCTTCTAGCAGTGAAATATTTGCGACATGGGACTTTGCCTGCAAATCAGAAATACTGACATTAGGGAGGTAGTGGCCATGGATTAGATCACAAGGCCCAAATAACCAGGCTTTTCATATACATCATAGGCAGTGGAAGAGAAAATAGCATGTTTTCTCATTTAATTTTTCTACTAGTTTTTGTGAGGCAGTGTAGTAAAATTATTAAACACATGAACTCCAGTGCCATACTGCTCAGAATCAACTCCCAGCCTCTCTATTTACTAGCTATATGACCTTGGGTAAGTTACTTAAACTTTCTGGGACTCAGCTTTCTCAGCTGAAAAAATTATCATAGTGGCTTCTCACAGTGTTGTTTTGAGGAGTAAATACATGTAAAGTAATTAAAACAATGCCTGAAACATAGTTAGCACTAAATAAACATTAAAGATTTTTCTCTACAAAATAATTTTTTTGTAAGAACAGCCCCACAGAAGCATTAACCAACATCATTAATCACTATACTTAAATAAGATGATACGATATAAATGCACAAGGAAAACTGTACATCTCTCATTACTTCTTTACTGTTACTTATCACCACTTAATTTCACCACTTAATTTAACTTAAAGATAATTTAAGATAACTCTAGTGTCTATCTATAGAGTTATATAAGAATTAGATGAGATCATGAATATAAAGTGCCTGCCACATAGAAACTGCTCAATAAATCATGGCTAATAATAGTACTAACAAAAATTTGCCTGAAGTCATCAAATGAACATGAGCTGAGATTCAAACACGGTTCTGTGTGACTCCAACATTCATAATCTTTCCACCACACAAACTGACTCACTGCCTGTTATTATCTACATGTATGTGTATAAGCAAAGAGTTTTCAGAAAGCTGTCTAAAAGAAATAAAGGCAGACTTGCAATCTTATACCTTTCAGCCAGCCTTCTTCCTACACATCTACTTTGCACCAGGTACCCACCACATGCAAGCCATGGGCACCCACACTGTTCTCCAGTTCCTTCAGCTTCTGACCTTGGTTCTGCCTCCTTTGAGAAGGAATAAGGGGTTTTTATTGGGTATTCTCATCTCAGACTCCCACCTCTTCCTCAAGAGCTATGGCTCAGATTCATTCTCCCTGGTTTCCCCAATATTAAGACCATCCTTAACCAGGTCTTTGGGCCTCAGGCTACAGTGCCGACCCCTGTTGTTGGATACATAGCTGCCTAGCTAAAATCCACATTTTCTTTGCAGTTGGGTCAGGCCAACTGGGTGTGAATTGAATGATGTGTATGACTTTTAGTTCGTGCCCTTAAAAGAAAAGTACATATCCTCACCCTCCCCTTTTTACTCTTCCCATTGGCTGGAATACAGACCTGAGAGCAAAATCAGCAGCTGCCATCTGGGACTGAGATAGAAGTTGGATATTGAAAATAACATAGCAACAGCACAGTACCAGCCTGAACCCTCAGCTAGAATAACACTAACCAGCCTACCTGGCTCTTTTGTGGAGATAAACACATTTCTATTTTGTCTAAGTCACTGAAGGTTTTAGTCGTTTTGTTACAACAACTTAACCTGTACCCTAACTAACAAATGATTATAACTATCTCCTGGGTTATTGTGGTTATTCAACAAGATAATCCATACAAAATACTTAGCACAGTGGTTGGCAAATAGTAAATGGCAGCTATCATGATGTCTGTTGTTAGTGACTTCATTCCTCATCTCCATTCTTCCCCTTCTCTGGCATCATTTTTTTTTTAATAATTCTACAGCATTTCTATTTATTGATTGATTGATTGATTGGCTGTGTTGGGTCTTCGTTTCTGTGCGAGGGCTTTCTCTAGTTGTGGCAAGCGGGGGCCACTCTTCATCACGGTGCGCGGGCCTCTCACTATCGTGGCCTCTCTTGTTGCGGAGCACAGGCTCCAGATGCGCAGGCTCAACAGTTGTGGTTCACGGGCCCAGCCGCTCCGTGGCATGTGGGATCTTCCCGGACCAGGGCTCGAACCTGTGTCCCCTGCACCGGCAGGCAGACTCTCAACCACTGCGCCACCAGGGAAGCCCTCTGGCATCTTTAAATGCCTTATCCTAACCTAATTTTGGTTCTCTCAAGACCCAATGCCTGGTCAGGCCGAACAACCTTTGATATGGATTTAACAATTTCCTACTCCCATGGGCTCAAAAACTCCCCGCTCATTCAGGAGGGGAATTTAAACACAAACAACCAGATTTTGCCCTTTTCCTAAACAAACCACAACTAACATTTGACTGATTTGGGACTGGTTCATATTCCTAACAAGCTAGATAATCAGTCTTCAAACTGGGGTATGCAGAACCCAAGATCAATGGTGTTCAAATGGGGGAGATTTTGCACACATTCACCCCCCCATGTATTTGGCAATATCTTCAGACATCTCCGGTTGTCACAACTGGAGAGGGGCATCTAGCGGATAAAGGCCAGGGATGCTCCTAATCACCTTATAATGCACAGGACAGCCCTTTACAAAAGAGAAGTATCTGACCCCAAATGTTAATGATGTTGCTGCTGAGGAACCCTGCCCTAGAGGTACACAATGACTTCCCAAAGAGGTAGGCAGACAGAGAGTGTTTTAAGAAAATTAATTTCTACTTTATATATGAACTATTCTCTAAAACTGATCTACTGTGAATGTGCCTGTGGTTGAAGAATCATTCCGGTCCTCTTTTCTCACCTCCCTTTTCACAATTACTCTTCTCCTACTTTTCAAGAGAAAGGTCTACTCATTAGGCATCTTGAAACTTACCATTGTTGCAGTCACTTTCTTCTGTGAGAGTACAGCAGAATGGAGTGGATAAGATCTTGAAGTTAGTTAAAGCATAGTCTCAGGTTCTAATTAATTCTCTGTCACTAACTCTGTGACTTATTTGCTTGTTTATTTTAACACTTTGCAGACTTCTGGTGACAGG
Organism: Neophocaena asiaeorientalis asiaeorientalis; assembly: GCF_003031525.2. Taxonomy (NCBI): domain Eukaryota; kingdom Metazoa; phylum Chordata; class Mammalia; order Artiodactyla; family Phocoenidae; genus Neophocaena; species Neophocaena asiaeorientalis. Next base: position 739,316 of record NW_020172669.1, on the reverse strand, counting down.
GTTTTTTTCTTTAGTTTAAAACTTCATGGTACATATATATTTGTTGAATGTATAATAGGATGATCAAGAGAAGACTTTCAAGTATAAAAAGATGTATGAAATTAGGATAAAATTCTGTGGGGAAAGTGACTGGAAGTGTGAGTTCAAGAAGAAAAGGTAATGATGTTAAGTGTCTGACTGTTAGAGAACTTGTCCATTTATATTTTCCTGCGTGATAGTGGACATCAAAATACTACAGTATTTAGAATTCATTGAAAAAGTTAAAAGAATGATGCAAGAGTTTAATTTTAAACTGTCAGTATTTACAAGGTGACAGAAATTATACAGTGTTTGCATCTATTTGAACTTACAATGAAAAATTTCTAGATGTCAATTTGAAAATGTGTAAGGGGCCAGAGTACAGTACAAAGTTTAAAGAGCTATGTTCCTGCTGAATCCCCTCTGTGTCCTTTCTTCCTTGATGAAAAAACAGAAAGAGGAAAAAAAACAGTCACATAGAGATGTGATTAAAATGCAGCAGCAAATCCTACTGCACAAGACCAGTTTTCTCCGGTCCCCACTCACCCTGCCAGCTAGCTTCCAAGTGTTTTTCTTCTCCTGTTCAAGGAGTTCTTCATGCTCCCCCAGCCTTCCTTTCAAACTAGTACCTACTTTTTTCCTTTTTTATGAAATAATTACCCTCTTAGTCATCACTGCAGGTCTCTGGACTCTTACAACCTGCCTATGACTCAACATGCTTTTAGCAAGTGGGCCTCCAGATACAATCCACAATTATCAGACAGAACTTTGAAAAACATATTAAAAGAAAAGGAAGTTTTAAACAGTGGTATAAGGTGGTCTTCAAACACACACTCACACACACATACAGGCTGCACTCACAGAAAAGTTTTCTTCCCCATGCCAAAACCACTGGGAAAATGGACAAGTCAATCAAATGAATTAACTCAGTTGTTTGTTTTTATGCAGGAAATGGCAAAACCTGGTTCTTTTTTGGATCGCAACCTTTATTGTTTCAGGCAAGTTATGAAGCCGGTGTGTGTTCACAGGCTCAGGAAAGTAATTTCATATGCACACACAAGCATACATCTATGCACACTGGGGACGTGTGATTGTAGCTGTGGTGAGCAAGAAAGGCTGTGTTTTTTGCCATCCAACAGCCCAGACCTACATTTTCACATTGAAATCAGAGAACACAACCTTAAAATAGAAATGGCAATAAACAAAATAGCTCATTTTCATCTGGATTCGTTTGCAGAGCATAGTTCTCTACTGGACTCTGGCCTGGTAAATGTCTCTTGCCTCCCTGGAAGTCTGAGCTGCCATTTGATTCTTCCCTGTCTGAAGACAGCTTCTTTACATTCTAAAATAAGCCAAGGAAAAAAGTTCTTCCTTATACACTCCTTTAAGACCAATCAACAGGTGTGGATTTGATTTCCAGCTTATCCTATATTAGCTGTGTGACCTTGAGTAATACTCTTAACATCTCTAAGCCTCAGTTTCTTCATCTTCAAAACAGGGATAATGCTATACGCCTTGATTGAAACACACAATGAGTGCTGAGGAGTAAATGAGACATACTGTGTTTAATGATTATTTAAAGTACTATATATAAAATGCATTAAAATAACAATTATAAATATTATAATAATTGTTATTAGTAGCTCCCAAGACCACATATTCCACAGTTGATAAGCTTTAGCTATTAGAAATAAATCAGAATCAGAATCCTTTTAAATTCATCCCTGGTCTGCTCACTGATTCTGTATAACATAGATCTAACATTTTCTAAGGTAATAGATAGTATCTTGATCTATATCTTGATCTTCAGATAATTGAAGAGAGATATTGTGGTCCCATTCTACTCCCACACCTAGATTTTCTTTGCTCTGGGCTAAAAGAAAACTAATCAATTGAGAAGATTTTAAAGAAAAGAAAAAGTACAATATCAGTGGACTCACACTTCTGTTCTCAACATTATTGTTTACTTGACTGATGGCTACTGTCCCCTTTGGAGGTTGTTAACACATGGAAATGATGTTTTTTGAGTCTGGAAAAGTGAAAGAAGATGCTTCAGTTTGCTCTTTTATTCCCAGTACTAGTTAGCGCTTAATACCCTTTTGATGTACTCATGAATAAGTGGATGAAAATCTGTTGTCGATTTTATTTTTCCTAAGCAGCATGGCCTGGAGCTCCCAAGTCCTGCTGCACAGCCCAGCATGATGAACCCCAGGATCCTGAGCCTTGATTCCAGCCCACATTCACAGAACACCTGGCTTTGCCCCTCTATTCTTCCAAGAGGGTATTTCACAAACTTTTGGAAGGCTGATGGCACCCTGAGGCCATCTGATGCTGGTGTCAGTAACTGATGCCAAGATAAACCATTTTTTGTTTTGTAAGGGGGAGATGGGGACCCAGCAACCTGGTCCTAAGTTCTCTTATAGATAAAGCAAGTGGGTGTACTATATTATTTGCTTATTAGGTATTAATGATGCAGCCTCAACTTCAGATCAGATGACTTAAAAAAAATAGACTGAGCCCTTCACAGCCAAAGAAAGAAAACTTCCATGGGACCAACTGGAAAGAAGAGTTTTGTATGTTTATTTATTTTCTTTATGGTTTTTGTTTGTTTTGTTTGTTTTGGTATTTGCTTGCTTATTTTTTTAATTATGCACACTTCACCCCCCTCTAGATTTCCTGAGCTAAGTTATGAGGCTACATCAGAGGTAAAAAGTCAGCACCTCCCGTCCCACCCTAGTCCTAGTTCTCTGCCACCTCAACCTGTTCAGCTCCATAGGCGAAGGGGATTAAGAGGTACAAACCTTCAGTAATGTAATAAATAAGTTGCACAGAAGATTACTAGACTTATCCTCATGATCATTTTTTAATGTATACAAAAGTCAAATCATTATGTAGTACATCTGTAACTAACATAATATTGTTCATCTACTATATTTCAATAAAAAGCATAAAAAATAAAAATCATCTTTTTGTTCAAGATCTTAAGTAGTACAAGTTAAAGAAAAGAGAGAAAAATCACATATTAGGAATTTTATATAACACAAGGCCCAAACACGACTGAGGAGCTATTTTTCTCCAATCATCAGGTCGAGTACATCCCAGAACATGATAAATTGTCAATTCCATGAGCAGGAGCAGAGTCTGTCTTGCTTATGCTGTACCCCAACCTCTAGCACTGTGCCTAGACTTCTAAAATGCACTCAGTAAATATTTAAGGAAGGAAGAATATAAGGAATGTAAGGAAAAGAAGGACAGAAGGAAGTTTCTAAGCAAATATCTAAAGAAGGAATGGTTCTGGAATAAGGCATTCTATAACTCTAAGGCCCTGGAGGTAGAAGGGACCATGAGGGACCACTGGTGTCCAGCCTTTCACAGTCACACAGGCGGCTATCTGAATTATTTATCATTCTATTTGAAGAATTCATAGGACAAAATCTCCATGGCTCTCTTTGCCTCCCATTTTTATTGCCAGTAAAGTCATGCTCACACTCTGGTCTGTAACTTAATGAAAGTTTCCAGGCTACACATCCAGGTTCACTATTCCCACTTGAGCTATCAATGTTCCACTTAGGAAATTTACCTGTATTAATTTAGTCTCCAGAGCAGCCAAACAACTGGCCAATTTTCAAAAGAAAAAGAATTCAATCAACCTAGCTGTATCCCCTTTTCCCTACTTCCTTGAATATGCATGGCACCTAGATAAGTCTCTCTATATAATAGGCACTCTGGTTTATTCAGAGACAGGGAAAAGGTTCTTGTAAAATTATAATTAGTTGAGATTCAACAAAACTAAGAAAGTTTAATATACTTTGCTTTTAGGGGAGAAAGAAAAATTAAAATAGAAGCCATCACAATTAAAATTACAAAAATTTTCAAGGGCTCTCCTGCATTCAAATCACATTCAGTCCAGTTTCCTATACCTTCTATAGCTGAGGCTTTGGACAACGGTAACAAAGGGTATGAATGGTCCTCCTATGGCCCTGAAAGAGTTTCAGTGTATCAGGATTCACTGATCATCTCAGATGTTTCATAGTAATTCAAGCAATGTGGACACAGCACCTTGGAAAGATTTCAAAAATGGGGTTTGAAATTAAGCAAGTTCTTTAGGTGCTAAGAAAAGTATGACATGACTCTTCAGAGATCTAGAATAGTTTACGGACAGAACACCCAATTCTTTAACCATTCTGCAATGGTTTTGTCATATCATCGTTGTACTGGTAGAAGTGGTGGTGACAGTGGTCATCGCAGTGGCAGCTGTTAACATTTATTGACCCTTCACTACATGGTGAACTCTAGGCTAAAGCTTTCAGGTGGATTAACTTATTTATTCATAAATTATCTTTCTTAATCCCCAAAAGAAACATATCAGGTAAATACTAATATTATCTTTACGTTGCAGATGATGAAGCAAAGGAAAAAAGATGTTAAGCAACTCGTCCATGGTTACTAACAGGGCAATTCAGATTTTATTTTGGCATAAGGCTCTCTGTCCCAACCACAAATATACCCCACTCTTTGGCCCTCTTCAAGTCATACTCTAACATACAAATTAGTAGAGATTAGATGGTAGGTTTAAAACCAGGTAAGAAACCAGGTTAAAGTCAGAGGAACTCAACCCCAACCAATCCCCATTTCTGTATACATAGATAAAAACTTTCTCCTCATGTTGAGTAAAGACCAGCGTTTTCAGATGCTAAGGAAAATATGGCATTAACATGTAAAACTATAATTTATATGAAAATGGTTTTCTAATGGTTGTTACATTTAGAAATATAAAATTAATCTATTCATAACTCACTATAATAAGGAAGAATTAGGCAAGCACTTTATATCTATCAACTCTGTGATCTTTTGTGATCTTATTAAAATCAACATAATTCTGATTATAGGCCAGGTGTCCAGACTGCCTTCTAAATTGATAGCAATATAGGATTAGCACCTCATTCTTTAAAATATTCACATAGTTTATGCAAAAGCATGATTGTTAGCAGGATAATAATTGGCTTAATTAGGGAAAAGGAGGGGAAGGAAACAAGCATTTATTGACCACCTGCATCATATTGTACTAGGTGCCTCCACATACATTATCTTGTTATGATGATAATACATATCTCACATGGTTGTTCTGAAGATTAAATGAGTCCACGTACACGAAAGTGCCCAGAAGAGGCAGAGAAAGGGACCTGACAATATAGATCACATCCCATGTTCCAGTCCTGTGATGTGTGCTATCACATACATTATTTCCTTTAATCTTCTCAACAGCCCTGCATACTTGGCCTGCTACCCAGATTTTATGCATAGGAATACTAAGTCTCAGACAAATTTTTAACTACTAAAGTCACACAGATAGTAGATGGTTGAGTTAAGAGTGCAGACCCTGAATTGACTGAATTATACATCCACGATCTTGCCACTATATCAGACTATAGCAAAAGCCTGTTTAACAGCACTTTGTCATAGGGAGGGAGGAAAGAAAGGTATCAATATCCATTCATTCATTCATTCATTCAACAAATATGCTTTCAGCATATACTCTGAACCAGGCACTGAGCTAAATTATCCCAGTAAATCTTCACAACACACCTAGGAGACAGGTACCAGGATTACCCTAATTTCAGGAAAATGGGGCTCAAGGAAGTTAAGTTGACTTTCTCAGCATCATAGAGCTAGGACATGGGAGAATCTGGATCCAAAATTAGTTTGTCTTCAAAGCCTTTACTCTTTCCAGAATATTGTGCTACTTTTAGAAGGCAAATTATGTGCCCCCCCCCCGTATGCAAGGTATTTTAAATTATCTCAGATACAATTAGGAAGCTCAGATTGCTGGTCCCCAGTCCTAGGGCTCTATTACATGACCTGACCTCTGTAGCCTAGGAGAGAGAGACACAGAGGCAGAAAAAAAGACATAGAAAGAGAGAGAGAGAGAAATACTCAACTATGCTGGTCACCCTGGAGATGGAAAGGACCACAAGAAACCATCAGGTCTAGCCATCTGCTTTGTAAAACAGCATTCTGAACTACCTGTCTATTCTCATACTAAAGATGTATTGATGCCGTCCAAAACCCAGGATTTTTCTGTGTACACGGTGGGTACTAGACCAGAGTGTGATATTCACCATGCAAACCCATCTCCACCACCAGACATATAATGTCATGGTCCTTTCTACTAAATAAAGAGCAACACAGGAAAGGCTGCTACAGAAGGAATGGACTTGATGGATCTCACAAGAAGACTGGGGTTGTTTTGTTTCATTTTTTTGTTTTGTTTTGTTTTAACATCTTTATTGGAGTACAATTGCTTTACAATGGTGCATTAGTTTCTGCTTTATAACAAAGTGAATCGGTTATACATATGTTCCCATATCTCTTCCCTCTTGCGTCTCCCTCCCTCCCAGCCTCCCTATCCCACCCCTCTAGGTAGACACAAAGCACTGAGCTGATCTCCCCATGCTATGCGGCTGCTTCCCACTAGCTATCTATTTTACATTTGGTAGTGTATATATGTCCATGCCACTCTCTCACTTTGTCCCAGCTTACCCTTCCCCCTCACAGTGTCCTCAAGTCCATTCTCTATGAAGAAGACTGTTTTTAAGTCATAAAGTTGCCTCCAAAACCAGTCTTCTGTCATTCACCTCAGCAACATCCCTTTTAACCTTACTAATATATGGGCCGATGACCATACTTCTGGGTAGGCAAGCCTCAGCCTACCTTCTTCTTCCCCTAAGGTCAGTGGTCATTCTCATCTCTGGTTGTAGCTACTCCCATAACCTCCACTCTTGCAACAGTTCTCAATATTCTGCCAGCAAGGATATGATTTTCTGAAATAAATCTTGAGCAAATGAACTTATCTTTCCAATTATTTAAAGATGGCTCCCTTGGCTATTCCCCACAAGGCTATCTTCCCATACCTGCATCAGGGGAACAGAACTGGAATTCAGAGGCTCCAGGAAATCCTTGCCAGGTGACCCAAGGACTGCCTTAGGGTATGGTTGGCCCAGAATAAGATTCTGGTGTTAATGAGGCCTAGATGGAGGGTTCAAGCTCTGTGGAACCAGTTAAAATCCTACACAGGGAAATCTGTGCTGCACCTGCAACCTCTGTACTGCCACCTCCCAAATTCAGGCCCTGGATCACAATGAGGAATGGGACCAGAGAGTAGGAGGCCTCCAAGCAAACTCTTCAAACTTCACATGCTAATGGAGCATTTCCACAGGGGAAATAACTGCAGACTTCACACTCCAGAGGCAGTGTAATGTAACAGGATACACAAGGCCTTTGGACCTAGAAATCTGGGTGACTTGGGGCAGTTACTTAATCTCTCTGTGTTTCTGTTCCTTCCTTTTAAAAGGTCATGAGCTCGGTAGAGAGGGGCTGAAGTATGAGGCATGGCATCACATTTATTGAGTGCATACTTTATCCAGGCATTGTACTCAGTATTTCACGGATACACTCACTTCATAGGCCCCAAATTTCTTCAAGTTATGAATTATTATTGAAATAGTAATGTACCATATAAGAGAGTGCCTGGCTCATAGTACACTTAATAAATGTCAAATCCCTTCCTTTTCAAATCTATAGGGAAATGACAAGAATTCCAGTTCTCAGAAAATACATCTATTCAGTGTTCTCCCTAGTGCTTTTGAAGTCTGCAGTTTGCAGTTTGAAGAGGCTTTGAAGAAATCGTTTTTAGAAGTAATCATAAAATGTCAGACTGGAAGAGACTTTAGAGATTGTTGATGTCTGACTCCTCAATAAATAGAACAGGGAGATATTTACTTGTTACTGGTTCTGCAGCAAGGACTACACCAGAACCAAGGTGCCTTCCCTCCCAAGTGTGTGTGATCCTGTGACTCTTAGGGGCTGGATCAGAAAAAGCCACTCCTAACCTTACATTAGCAAAAGTCATTCAGACTCGGGTTGGCTGCAGGACATAGAAGCTGCTTGGGGTTCAAGAGCTGCTGCTCCATAAGACTTTCAGGAAATGGCTTTGGGACAAGGGAGGGAGGGGAGAGAAGCTAGAATCCACAGGATTTACCATCTTGTGGCAGCTAATTTAGAAACAAAGGCAGAAACAAAAGCAGAATCTTGATCTCTTGATAGCCCCATCTTTGGAGATTAGAGAACTGCACAGGGTTCCATTTTCCCTGTGGGATCTTGAAGTCCACTGCCCTCTCTCATGAACTAGTTTGCAATTCCCACCATGAGTCACTCTCAGCTATTGCCTCCCAAAGACCTTTGTCAAAAGGAATATGCTGGCAAGAATTCTGTTCCTAAAGCTGGAGCTATGCATAGAAAGTACTCCAGAAATATCTACTGAATGAATTAATCAAGGCCTGTTTAGAGAGATCCTTCTGCTGTCTCACTGGAACACGGGAGTAGGGCTGAGTTTCTAAAGCAGCCCATAGGCATTTTTGGTTAGTTTAGTTTCTCACCTCCTAACCTAGAGCTGGAGAATTGGCCTTCTCTGGAGGAGGAAAATCCATTCTCCAAAGGCAAAAAAAGTCCAGTCCCTGTGCCTCCGCCTGAAATTTTCCAGAAAGAATGGTAAGCAGACCTCCAGGCAGGCAAACATAAAAGAACTGAGGCCAGAACTACAATTCCTCAATGATCTAAGGGGAGTAGATATGGAAAACAAAGCCCCAGTCTCTGGTGATACCTTACTTGCCACTCACTTAAAGGAAAGGCGTAAAATAATTCCAACTATTATTCATCAGTCATTCTTCATCTACCCCTTGTAGAGAAATGGCCTGAGTGCGAGTAGGAATGGGAGCAATCGGAGGGCTACATGGGTTGTGTGTGTGGGGATGGAGAAGAGGCATTGATCAAGGGAACGGTCTTGAAGTATTAGAGAAAATTTCAGTCTAGTCTATAACATTCTCAGAATGAACAACTAGTCCTTTTTGCTCACAAGCTTAAACTAAAGAGCCCATAGATTAACAAAGCATTAAAAGAATCCTAGAACCCTGGATGTGTACATATACACATACGTAAACTCAAATGATCACAGGATACACAAGCAGATTCAAGCACATGCAAAATGTAACAAAAAAAACAAGCCAACACATAATATCACACAGATACAAATACTTAAATATGCACACATACAAATGACACCACACACACGCGCGCGTGTGCACACACACATACACACACTTTCAGACAGACTAGTAACATCTTCTGGGCTAACTGGACAAACTGAATGCTCCCCAAATGGTAGCTTGCTACTACTCGAAACTCTTCCTTTACCTGCTCCAGCTTTTAAAGTTTTTCCTAACTTGTTCGATTTTTTAAAAGTTGTAGTAACCCCCAACACAGTTTATCACGTATCCTTGGCAGCTGGTATTTGAGGACTTCTAGAGTGTTTACTTGAAAGACAGTTTTATCTTGAATAAAGTAAAACTCGGAGGTGGAAATAGGAAAATACTTCCACAAACCAGATTTTTCTCCTCCATTATATTATTAAATGGCAAATCTTCCTCCCTAAACCATACCTCCCTGTCCACATGATATCTTGGCCAATTCAAATTTTTCTGAACCATATTTCACTTTTGAATAGACATTTTCCAGATTCTTGTCCCAGTCCTGCTCCTACTGAGGCAACTTCACATCCAGGTTCTCTTAAGAAGCACTATGTTTGAGACAGATATTAAGGAAAGAACAGAAAACTGAGATCCTAAATCATATGTCTGTGATCACTGTCCCAAGTCCCTTTTTGGGCATGAATTGAGTTGGTAGCAACTTGACTAATTATGATTTTGCCAAGAGTAGGAAGGCAGCAAACTTGTTTTCTTCACCCTCTGGATCACTATAATTACAAACCTCACACCTTTCTGTGGTGCTCTTTACAGTTTACCACGTGCTGTTGTTCCTTTGTTGTTCTTTTATTCCTTTGTTCCTACTGTTCCTTTGTTAGTCCTTGAGACACCTCTCTGAAGTTATTCAAGCATATTTAAATACAGTATCCATTTTAATGATGAAGAAACTGAAGTCCAAGAGGGTGTGGTGACAGGCCTAAGATTCACAAAGCTAAGTAGTGTCAAACCTACGTCTTGATACTAGATTTTTATGACTCTGATGCCAATACTTTAAAAACTGCATTCCCCATGACACTCCCCCCGCCACAACACAGACACACATAATAAGGCTCTATTCTAGTTTCACACTTTCAGAGCAACACCCTGATCTTTTGCCCTCTCTTGCTCCCAGCAAACAACCTATTTTACATCTTTTCACCCTGGACCATCTTCTCTATGCCTAAGTAGATAATATTATTTAACTTAATCTTTAGGAAGGGTTAAGTAACTTGCCAAAAGTCACGCAGTCAATAAATTGTGGAGCCAAGATTGCAATTCAGAGCCATTTGGCTTCAATGCTTATGTTTTTTCTATAACATTACACTGACTTTAAGAGCTAATGTGTTAAACTAATCTGATAATGGGCTAATACTGTACAAACACCAATCAAAAGGAAATTGGAACAAATGTATTTCTTTTGTTATTGCAGTCAATGTGACACAAGACCAGTTTAATACATTTTTCCTAACTAAATTCTATCGTCAGGACATTGAACACCTACTATATGCCTGGCTAGACCCTGTGACACAGTTAGGGAAAAATACAAAACAGTGTACTAAAGCACTGAATGGTACACGTTTAAATGTCCACTTGTAAATTGGAAGCAATAATAAAATAAGTTATAAGGGTGATCAACAAAGAATCAATTAAAGGTGGCTGGAATTATCAAGAAGGAAATAAAAGTTTTGCTTGGCTAGGAAAGATTTGAGAAATTATAGAAAAGACAGCTTTCCATACAAGAGAAACAGCATAGGCAAACACATAAAGGCAAGTTTGAATATACCATGTACATGAACAATGAATAGACTGGCTTCATTTCCATATAAGATACAGTTTGGGGAGGAGTTCAAAATAGTGTGTTATGCAAAAATAGACTCAAAATGGATTAAAGACCTAAATGTAAGGCTAGACACTATCAAACTCTTAGAGGAAAACATAGGCAGAACACTCTATGACATAAATCACAGCAAGATCCTTTTTGACCCATCTCCTAAAGAAATGGAAATAAAAACAAAAATAAACAAATGGGACCTAATAAAACTTCAAAGCTTTTGCACACCAAAGAATACCATAAACAAGGTGAAAAGACAACCCTCAGAATGGGAGAAAATATTTGCAAATGAAGCAACTGACAAAGGATTAATCTCCAAAATTTACAAGCAGCTCATGCAGCTCAATAAGAAAAAAACAAACAACCCAATCCAAAAATGGGCAGAAGACCTAAATAGACATTTCTCCAAAGAGGATATACAGATGGCCAACAAACATATGAAAGGATGCTCAACATCACTAATCATTAGAGAAATGCAATCAAAACTACAATGAGGTATCACCTCACACCGGTCATCACCAGTCAGAATGGCCATCATCAAAAAATCTACAAACAGTAAATGCTGGAAAGGGTGTGGAGAAGAGGGAACCCTCTTGCACTGTTGGTGGGAATGTAAATTGATACAGCCACTATGGAGAACAGTATGGAGGTTCCTTAAAAAACTAAAAATAGAACTACCATAAGACCCAGCAATCCCACTTCTGGGCATATAACCTGAGAAAATCATAATTCAAAAAGAGTCATGTACCACAATGTTCATTGCAGCTCTATTTACATAGCCAGGACATGGAAGCAACCTAAGTGTCCATCGACAGATGAAAGCATAAAGAAGATGTGGCACAATGGAATATTACTCAGCCATAAAAAGAAATGAAACTGAGTTATTTGTAGTAAGGTGGATGTACCTAGTCTGTCATACAGAGTGAAGTAAGTCAGAAAGTCCACCTAGAGGGGTGGGATAAGGAGGGTGGGAGGGAGACGCAAGAGGGAGGAGATATGGGGATATATGTATATGTATAGCTGATTCACTTTGTTATAAAGCAGAAAGTAACACACCAGTGTAAAGCAATTATACTCAAATAAAGACAATAAAAAAATAATGTCTTGTGTGGAATAGCTGGTTGTTCCCAACACGAGAGAAATTTGCATTCACACACATGCTATTTTTCATACTCTTACATTGGGTATTCATGAAAAAGATGGGAGAAAGACTTCCTTGCAAGCTTCCTCAGACTCTTCTCTCCTATGAAGCAAAAGCCTTAAGATGCTAAGGGTGGGGCAGAAAATTCTCTCACTTCCATGGCACAGGCAAAGATCTATTGCTTTGAGTGAAGCAGGGGAATCGAAGCAAACCTGTCTGTTGCTGAGGAAATGATAAAGAATCTTTTACCCAGAACTCAGGAAAAATACTTTGCCCCTTGGGGAAGAATATAAGCAAATCCATCTACCTCTGGAACAGGGGAAGGAAATTTTCTTGGGCCCAGGCTCTTGAAAACATACCAAGCATGGAGCTGCTACTACTGGGAGAGGGACAGGAAACTCTTGCCCAAGACCAAAGACAGATACAAAGCAGAGTTTCACTGCCACTGTAAGGATGGCCAAGAATACTAGGAACCTTCATTCCTAAAGCCCAAGTGTACAGGGCCTGCCTGAGACTGATACTGGACCAAGTCAACAGAGAACGTGCTATGCCCCCATGAGGATCCCAGAGCAAAATAACAAGTAACAGCATTTTTCTACTGAAGGAGGGGCAGGAACATAGACAGAACTCCCCTCTGTGGCCCAGGCATGCAAGGGCAACTGAAAGCTGAGGGGGAAGAAAAACTGAGAAAAACCCTCTGGCAACAAAATTCACACTCTAAGTATGTGATATTAGCAGTTTACCACTACAGGAATTTAAAGCCAGTAGTGCACTGATGATAATGATAGCACAAGTCACAAAGCCTGCTCAACTACAGAGTGAATTGACTCAGTTTCACTATTAAATGGCCTTATACAAGAAGAGGCAGGGTCATATCCAGGAATAACTATTTACCATAGTTCTTACTATTCTTCTAAACACAATGTCTGGCATTAAATAAAGTGGATACATATATATGTATAACTGATTCACTTTGCTGTACATCTGAAATAATACAACATTGTAAATCAGCTATACTCCAATAAACATTTTAAAATTAAGCTATAATACAGGGGAAAAAATGAGAGAAATGCAAAAGCAAGAAAAAATAATCTGTTTTCAAGAAATTAAGTAACAAACTAAACCTGATTCAGAGATGTTGCAGCTATTGGAATGATTAGAAAGAGACTTTAAAATAACTATAATTAATATGACAAATGACCTAGTAAAAAACATGGATGTATATGTATGAACAGATGGGGAATTTTGGCACTGTAATGGAAACTATATGAATGAATAAAATAGAAATACTATAAATTGTTTTTAAAAACACAGTAACAAAATAATACAGTAATGAGTTTACATAGCTGAAGAATGACTTTGATGGGCTCATTAGCAGTTGAATACAGCCAAAGAAAAGATTAGTGAACTTGAGGATAGGTCAGCATAAGCTATCCAAACTATAAGGTAAAGAGAGAAAAAAGTGAAAAAAAAATGGGACTTTCCTGGCGGTCCAGTGGTTGAGACTTTGCCTTCCAATGCATGGGGTGTGGGTTCGATCCCTGGTTGGGGAGCTGAGATCCCACATGCCTCACAGCCAAAAAGCCAAAACATAAAACAGAAGCAATATTGTGGCAAGTTCGATGAACACTTTAAAAGTGATCCACATCAAAAAAATCTTTTTAAAAAAATGAAAAAAAAAGTTGTGGGTCAACATGTAATTGACTAACATACAAGTAAAGTGAACTTCAGAAAAGAAGGCAGAAAAAAAATGGTAGATAAGAATCATTTGAAAACATAATGACTGGGAATTTTCCAAAAATAATGAAAGACTATAAACCACATATCCAAGAAACTCAGATGTGGACAAATATAAGTATACACTTCAATATATATCACAGTCAAACTTCTTAAAACCAATTACAAAACAAAAATACTGATGGTAAAAAGATGTAGTATATTCAGAGGAGCAAATAAAATCATGGTAGACTTTTCATAAGAAACTATGCCAGCCAGAAGATAATTGGGTGACATATTTAAAGTATTGACAGAAATATATGTCAAAACTAGAAGTCTATACTTATTGAAAATATTTTTCAATAATGAAGAGAAAATAAAGACTTTCTTGGACAAACAAAAGATGAGAGAATTTACTTCTAATAAACATGTGCTACAGGAAATGTTAAGAGAAATTATTTAGGCAGAAGGAATAAGACACCAGATGGAAACTTGGATCTATAGAAAGAAATGAAGAGTGACAGGAATGATAAAAATAAAAGCAAATATAAAAGGCATTCTGTGAGTATTTTAGTTTCTTTAAAATTAAATAGGCAATTTCAAGAAAAAAATAGTAACATATTTTTGAGTTTATAACATATGTATAAGTAAAATGCACGGCAACAGTAGCACAATAGATATGACAGAGTAATGGGTAACATTCGGTATAAGGTTCTTATACTACATGTGAGTTGTATTATATTACTTGAAGTTGGACTCTAATTAAAGATATATATTATAAATCATAGTGAAACCAATAATAAAATTTTGAAAAGATCGTAACTAAGTGAAGAGGAAATAAAATGGCATCACAAATATTATTCAACCTATTAAAACAAGAGGAAAAATTCATAAAAAAGAGATGAGATGAACAAAAAACAACTAGCAAGATACAGATGTAAATGTAACCATATCAACAATTCCATTAAATGTAAATGGTCTGAACACCCACAGAAAAGGTAGATATTATCATATTGGCTACAAAAGCAAGACCCAATTATATGCTTCTTACATAGAATTATAAAATAATTTGTAGATGAAAAGGAAAATAAGATATACCATGAAAGCCTTAACCAAAAGAAAGCTGGAATGGCTATATAAATGAATATCAGACCAAGAATTCTTCAGAACAAGTAATATTTCTACCAAAGATAAAGGGGGACATTACATAATGATAAGGAATTCAGTTCATCAAGACAACAACATAACCCTAAATGTGTGCGTACTTATCAACGGAATTTCAAAATACATGAAGCAAAAATTGTCAGAACTGAAAGGAGAAGAAGATAAATACACTATTACGGTTGGATACTTCAACACTTCTCTCTCATTTAACAATAGAACAAGTAGGCAGTAAGTAAATAAGGATATAGAAGGTCTTTATAATATTATCAACAAACTTGACCTGACTGTTATAGAGCACTCCACTCAACAACAGAAGAATATGCATTGGTTTCAGGTGCACATGATGCATTCACAAAAATGCTTTATTTTCTGGTGCATAAAAGAAACACAATAATTAAAATAATTGGTTATATAAAGTATTTTCTGACCAACATAATTAAACTAGAAATCAATATTCTGGAAAATATCGAATTATTTTGAAATTGAACAACACCACACTAAGAACTCCATAGGTCAAAGAAGAAGTCCAAAGGAAATCATGAAATATTTTGAATTTAATGAAAATGAAAATACAGCATATCAAAATATGTGAGACAGAAATAAAACATGCTTAGAGGGAATTTTTTTAACATCTTTATTGGAGTATAATTGCTTTACAATAGTGTGTTACTTCCTGCTTTATAACAAAGTGAATCAGATATACATATACATATATCCCCATATCTCTTCCCCTTAGAGGGCAATTTATAGCAGTAAAGGATTATATCAGAACAGACAAAAGCTTTTGAAACAATAATCTAAACTTCCAAATTAAGAAACTAGGAAAAAGAACAAATTAATCCCAAAGCCAAAAGGAGAAGGAAATATAGAGAACACAAGTCAATGTCAAAGTAAACAGCAGAAAAGCAACAAAAAAGCAACAAAAAAAGCAACAAAAAAAACCAAAGCCTGGCTCTGAGACAAGAACAATAAAATTAATAAACCTCAAGACAGATGGATCAAGAAGAAGAAAAAAAGACATAAATTACCAATGTTACAAAGGAAGGAGGGACATTACTACTGATCTTACAGAACTTAAAAGCATAATAAAGCACTATTCTGAACAATTTTTTGCCAATAAATATGATCAGTTAGATGAAATGGACAAATACTTTGAAAGATACTACCATTGTTCACTCAAGAAAAATAAACAACGTAAACAGTCCTATATCTACTATAGAAATTCAATTCATAGAATCATCAAACAAGCAGAAACAACAACATAAATTATAAACAAACTCTTCCAGAAAGTACAAGAAACACTGTCTAACACGTATTATTACAGCATCATTACTCTGATATCAAAGCTGAACAAAGGCATCACAAGTAAAGAAAAGTACAGACAAATATCCCTCAGGTACACAGATGCAGAAAGTCTTAACAAAATATCAGTAAATTAAATCCAGCACTATATACAAAGGAAAATGCATCGTGATTGCAGGCAGAATAATGGCCCTCAAAAGATGTCCATGTCCTAAGCCTCAGAACCTGTGAATATATTATGTTATATGGCAAAGGAGAACTGAAGTTTCAGATGGAGTTTAAGTTCCTAATCAGGTGACCTTAAAATAGGGAGATTATTCTGTATTAGCCAGTAGGCCCAAATGGAAACACAAGGATCTTTAAAAATAGAAGAAGGAAGCAGAAGAGTCAGTGTCAGAATGATTCGACAGGAGAAAGACTCAACTGGCCATTGTTATCTTTGAAGATGGAAAGGACTCATAATCCAAGTAATGTGGGCAGCCTCTAAAAGCTGAAAAAGGCAAGAAAACAAATTCCAAGGACTTCCCTGGTGGTCCAGTGGTTAAGACTCCATGCTTCCACTGCAGGGGGCACGGGTTCAATCAGTGGTCAGGGAACTAAAATCCCACATGCTGCGTGGTGCGGCCAAAACAAAAAACCAAAAATAACAAATTCCACCCCCTTGAGCCTCCAGAAAGTAAAATAAGCCTGCTAACACCTTCATTTCAGCCCAGAGAGACCTGAGTCAAATTTCTGACCTACAGAGCTATAACATAATAAAGTTGGGTTGTTTTACTTGTTTGTTTGTTTACTTATATTTAATTGAAGTATAGTTGATTTACAATATTATATTAGTTTCAGGTGTGCAACACAGTGATTCAATATTTTTATAGATTATACTCCATATAAAGTTATTATAAGATAATGATTCTATTCCCTGTGCTGTACAATATAACATTTTTGCTTATGCATTTTATACATAATAGTTTGTATCTCTTAATCCCATACCCCTATCTTGCTCCTCTCCCCTTCCCCTTCCCCACTGGTAACCACTAGTTTGTTCTCTGTATCTATGACTGTTTCTGCTTTGTTAAATTCACTAATTTGCCTTATCTTTTTAAGATTTATCATTTTAATAATTTTTAAGTATACAGTTCACTAGTGTTAAGTACATTCACATTATTGTGCAACGAACTCCAGAACTCTTTTCATCTTGAAAAACGGAAACTATATACCCATTAAACAACCACTCCTCATTCCCTTCTTCCCCCAACCCCTGGCAACCATCATTCCATTGTCTATCTCTATGAATTTGACTACTCTGGGTACCTCACATAAGTGAAATCGTACAATATTTGTCTTTTTATGACTAGCTTATTTCACTTAGCAAAATGTCCTCAAGTTTCATTCATGTTATAGCATGGGAAATGTAGGATTTCCTTCTTTTTCAAGGCTGAATAATATTCCATTGTATGTATATACCATATTTTGTTTATCTATTCATTTGTTGAGGGACATTTGAGTTGCTTCTACCTTTAGGATATTGTGCATAATGCTGCTATGAGCATGGGTGTACAAACGTGGGTGTATCTCTTTGAGATACTGATTTGAATACTTTTGGCTATCTACCCAGAAGTAGGATTGCTGGATTATATGATAATTCTCTTTCAAATTTTTTGAGGGACCTCCATACTGTTTTCCACAGCAGCTGCACCATCTTACATTCTCACCAACAGTGCACAAGGGTTCTAATTTCTCCACATCCTCACCAGTGCTTGTTATTTCCTGACAGGTATGAGGTGATATCTCACTGTGGTTTTGATTTACTTTTTCTTGATGATTAGCGATGTCACACATCCTCTTAAGTGCTTATTGGCCATTTGTATATCTTCTTTGGAGAAATGTCTATTCAAGCCCTTTGCCCATTTTTAATAGAGTTGTTAGCTGTAAGAATTGTTTATATATTCTAGATAGTGACCCCTTATCAGATACACAATTTGCAAATATTTTCTTCCATTCCGTGGGTTACATTTCACTCTGTTGATTGTGTCCTTTGATGCAACAGTGGCTTTTTGAATTCAAAATAGCTTACATTTATCCCAACTAAACTTCATGACTTTACAAGTTTTCATCCTTGCTTCAAATGCCCCCTACCTTTCTCTGTTTGGATAATTTTTATGCAACCTCTAAGACTCAGCCCAGCTGTCACTTCCCCCACTTCTGTCTGAGTTGGAAGCCTTAGTCCTATATTCCTAGAGTATTCTCTGCAGGTGCCTCTATTCTGACTTTAGTCTATTGCGTTATAATCCTCTGATTACCTTGGAGGCAGAGACCATCTTGTTAGTCCTCATTTTCCCAGAGCCTAGTGCAGTGTTTGGCTCATAAATTCCTATTGAACTAACATTATATTTAGCTGAACATTCTACACTAGAGAGATCAGAGGAAGTCAACAAGGATAGAGAGTGATGATGATGATTACAAAGCAAGTGTATAATGTTTTATAATCATCAAATAATGTAGGCATAAATTAATTCATTTCCCCACAGGTTTATTGAAGTATGATTGAGAAATAAAAATTTTATGCACTTCGATTGAACAACATGATTTTTTAAAAGACGTAGAATGTTATGATTTAATATAAACATACATTGTGAAATTATTACCACAATCAAGTTAGTTAACACATTTATCACCTCACAGTTTTTTCTGTGTGTTGGGTCTTCGTTTCTGTGCGAGGGCTTTCTCTAGTTGCGGCGAGCGGGGGCCACTCTTCATCGCGGTGCGCAGGCCTCTCACTGTCGCGGCCTCTCGTTGCAGAGCACAGGCTCCAGACGCGCAGGCTCAGTAGTTGTGGCTCACGGGCCCAGTTGCTCCGTGGCATGTGGGATCCTCCCAGACCAGGGCTCGAACCCGTGTCCCCTGCATTGGCAGGCGGATTCTCAACCACTGTGCCACCAGGGAAGCCCTGTTGTTATTTTTTTTTGTTTTTGTTTTTGTTTTGTGGTCAGAACATCTAAGGTCACTCTCTTGGCAAGTTACAAATTTACAATACAATGTTAATAACTATGCTGTACATTAGTTCCCCAGAACTTATTAATCATATAACTGAAAGTTTGTAACCTTTGACTAACATCTCCCCATTTCCCCCACCTCCTGGTGCCTGACAACCACCATCCTACTCTCTGGTTCTATAAGTTATACATTTTAGATTCCACATATAAGTGAGATCATGCAATATTTGTCTTTCTGGTTTATTTCACTTAGCATAATGTTCTTTAGGTTCATCCATGTTGTTGCAAATGGCATAATTTCTCCTTTTTATGGCTAAATGATATTCCATTGTGTGTGTGCATGCGTGTGTGTGTGTGTGTGTGTGTGTATCACATTTTCTTTATTCATTTATCCATCAGTGGATACTTAGGTTGTTTCCATATCTTGGCTATCATGAATGATGCCACAACAAACATGAGAGTGCAGACATATCTTCATTATATTGATTCTGTTTCCTTTGGATGTATACCTGGAAGTGGGATTGCTGGATCATATGATTGTTCTATTTTTAATTTTTTGAGAAACCTCAGCACTTTTTTCCGTAATGATTGTACCAATTCACATTCCCATCAACAGTGTAAAAGCATTCCCTTTTCACTACTCCCTTACCAGCACTTATCTCCTGTCTTTTTGAAATTCTCCATCCTAAAAGGTATGAAGTGATATTTCATGGTGGTTTTGATTTACGTTTTCCCTGATGATTAATTAGCGATGTTGAGCAACTTTTCATGTACCTGTTGGTCATTTGCCTTCTTTGAAAAAATGTCTATTCAGGTCCTTTGTCCATTTTTAAAAGTTATTTATTAAACTTTTTTAAATTGAAGTACAGTTGTACAATACAAGTTTCAAGTGTACAACATAGAGATTCACAAGTTTTAAAGGTCATACTCCATTTATAGTTGTGAAATAGTGGCTATATTTCCCTATACTGTACAATATATCCTTGTTATTTATTTACTTTATACATAGTAGTTCTTATCTCTTAATTGTCTAGCCTTATCTTTCCCTCCCCCTTCCCTCTCCCTGTTGGCAACCACTAATTTGTTCTCTGTATCTGTGAGCCTGTTTCTGTTTTGTTATATTTGTTTTATTATTTTAGATTCTACATGTTAATGATAACATAGAGTATGTGTCTCTCTCTGTATGACATATTGCACTAAGCATAATACCCTCTAGGGCCATCAACCATGTTGCTGCAAATGGCAGAATTTCATTCTTTTCTATGGCTGAGTAATACTCCAGTATGTATGTGTGTGTGTGTGTGTGTGTGTGTGTGTGTGTGTGTGTGTGTGTGTGTGTATATACATACCACATCTTCTTCATCAATTCTTCTGTTGGTATACACTTAGGTTGCTTTCATATGTTGGCTTTTGTAAATAATGCTGTTATGAATATTGAGGTGCATGTATTATTTTAACATCTTTATTGGAGTAAAGACAGATGTAGAAAATGGACTTGAGGTGCATGTATTTTTTTAATTAGTGTTTTAATTTTCTTCAGGTATACAACTAGGAGTGGAATTGCTGGATCATATGGTAGTTCTATTTTTAGTTTTTTGAGGAACCTCCATAATGTTATCCATAATGGCTTCACCAATTTACATTCCTACCAACAGTGCACTAGGGTCCCCTTTCCTCCACATCTTTGCCAACGTCTGTTCTTTGTACACTTTTTGATGATAGCCATTCTGACAGATGTAAGGTGATATCTCATTGTGGTTTTGATTTGTATTTTTCTGATGATTAGCGATGTTGAGCATCTTTTCATGTGCCTGTTGGCCATCATATTTCCAAAGCTGTGTTGTTTTAAGCCACTAAGTTTGTGGTAATTTGTTACAGCAGCAATATGAAAGTAATACAGGGGCCTTAATGGGTGGCCCCTGTAAGGTTGAGATAATCCATCAAGAAGTACTGCTCACTCTTTCCAAATTAAGAACACGCCAAATTTGGCTGCTAAATGGAAAAGCAGTGAGAATAATCACCCTTTCTCTAAATAGGTCTTGTATAATGAGTTTTAATCCTTAAGGGTCCTATTTTATGTTGGGCCAAATTGACTAGAATAGCCAAAACTATTTCGAAAAAGAACAGCATTGAAAGATTTACACTAGTTGCTTTCTTTTTTTTATGGAAAATTTAATCACATACCAAAGTGGAGAGAATGTGCCTCCATCTACACATCACTTAGCTTCAACAATGACCAACTCAGCTGTTTTGTTTCCTCTACACCTCTATCCAATTGTCTCACCAGCTATCTTGAAGCAGATCACAGCCATCATATATTTTATAATATTTCATAAAAGACAAGGGCCCCTTTTTTAAGTATAACCATATACACTACTTGCTTTCAAAACTTACTGTGAAACCACAGTAATCAAGAAAGTGTGGTATTGGCAAAAGGGTAAACATATAGATCAATGGAACAAAATAGGAAAGAGTATAGAAAAAGATCCAAAATACTTATGATCAATTGATTTTCAACAAAGGTAACAAGGTATTCAATGGAGAAATGATAGTATTTTCAACAAATAATGCTGGAACAATTGGATCACCATAAGCATAAAAATGAACTTTAACCCATATTTTAAAACTAACTCCAAATGTATCACTATTCTAAATGTAAAACCAAAACACTTCTAGAGAAATTCAAATTGACCTGGGTTAGGCAAAGATTTCTTACACAGGACTTCTAAAGCACAGACACAGACGTAGAGAATGGACTTAAGGACATGGGGAGGGGGAAGGGTAAGCTGGGACGAAGTGAGAGAGTGGCATGGACTTATACATACTACCAAATGTAAAATAGATAGCTAGTGGGAAGCAGCCGCATAGCACAGGGAGATCAGCTCAGTGCTTTGTGACCACCTAGAGGGGTGGGATAGGGAGGGTGAGAGGGAGATGCAAGAGGGAGGAGATATGGGGATATATGTATATGTATAGCTGTTCACTTTGTTATAAAGCAGAAACTAACACACCACTGTAAAGCAATTATACTCCAATAAAGATGTTAAAAAAAAAAGACTGTATGGTACTGGCACAAAAACAGACACATAGATCAATGGTACAGAGTAGAGAGCCCAGAAATAAGCCCATGCACATATGGTCAATTAATCTATGACAAAGGAAGCAAGAATATACAATGGGGCAAAGTCTCTTTAATACATAGTGTTAGGAAAACTGGATAACTACATGTAAAATAATGAAACTAGAACATTTTCTCACATCATATAGAAAAATATATTCAAAATGGATTAAAGACAAATGTAAGACCTGAAACCATAAAACTTCTGGAAGAAAACATAGGCAGTACATTCCCTGACATCTTTCTTGGCAATTTTCTTTTGCATCTGTCTTCTCAGGCAAGGAGCAACAAAAGCAAAACTAAACAAATGGGACCTAAACTAATAAGCTTTTGCACACTGAAGGAAACCATCAACAAAATTAAAAAGCAACCTACTGAATGGGAGAAGATATTTGCAAATTATATGTTCGATAAGGGGTTAACACCCCAAATATGCAAAGAACTCATATAACTAAATATCAAAAAAAATCCTATTAAAAATGGACAGAGAACCTGAATAGGCATTTTTCCAAAGACGACATACAACACAAGATGCTCGCAACACAAGATGCTCAACATCACTAATATGTAAATGCAAATCGAAACCACAGTGAGATATTACCTCACACCTATCAGAATGGCTATGGTTAAAAATACAAGAAATAAGAAGTAGTGGCGAGGATGTGGAGAAAAGGAAACTCTAGAACACTGTTGGTGGGAATGTAAATTAGTACAGTCACTATGGAAAAGAGTGTGGAAGTTCCTCCAAAAGACTAAAAATAGGGAGTTCCCTGATGGTCCAGTAGTTAGGACTCTGTGCTTCCACTGCAGGGGACCCGAGTTGGACCCCTGGTCGGGGAACTAAGATCCCACTGAGCAGCGTGGCAGAAAAAAAAAAGCAACCTAAAAATAGAGTTGTCATATGGTTTAGCAATCCCACTCCTGGGCATATATTTGGACAAAACTATAATTCAAAAACATACACACACCCCGGGCTTCTCTGTTGGCGCAGTGGTTGAGAGTCCGCCTGCCGATACAGGGAATACGGGTTCGTGCCCCGGTCCGGGAAGATCCCACATGCCTTGGAGCGGCTGCGCCCTTGAGCCATGGCCACTGAGCCTGCGCGTCCAGAGCCTGTGCTCTGCAAGAGGAGAGGCCACAACAGTGAGAGTACCGCAAAAAAAAAAAACCACACACACCCCAATATTCATAGCAGCACTATTCACAATAGCCAAGACATGGAAACAACCTAAATATCCAACAGATGAATGAGTAAAAAAGATGTGGTACCTATATATAATGGAAATGTACCCAGTCATAAAAAGAATGAAAAAGTCATAAAAAGAATGAAATCTTGTATTTATGTGAAATACCCTCCTTAGTGAATTATGTCAGATGAAGACAAATACTCTGTTTTCATTTATATGTGAAATTAAAAAAAAACCCAGAACGACAGAACAACTTAGCAAATATAACAAAGCAGAAACAGACTTACAGATACAGAGATACAGAGAACAAACTAATGGTTACCAGAGAGAAGAGGATTGTGGGGAGGGGTGAAACAGATGAAGGGGATTAAGAGGTAGAAACTACCAGTTATAAAATAAGTAAGTCACAGGAATGTAATGTGCGGCACAGGAAATATAGTCAATATTTTATAATAACTTTGTATGGTGTGTAATCTATAAAAATCTATAAAAATATCAAATCACTATGCTGTAAACCTGAAACAAATATAATATTGTAAGTCAACTGTACTTCAATAAATGAAAATAAATTTAAAAAACAAAATAAAAGGAGAACAATGATTCAAAATGAAAAAAATAGAAAAGACTTGGTATGCATTTGTTTTATAAATCTAGTTTTTCACCTATCCTGCTGGCTTCAAGCAGGATACAAGTCAATTGTAATTGTTCCAGCCACACCACTCAAGAACAGGTTGAAAGCCAAGGTCTTCAGTTCTGCCCGTACTCCACCACTACAACTGGTTCAATGACATTTTTATCATTGAATCAAGTAGTTACTTGGGTGACTACAAACTTAGCCTTAAGTATGACTTAATTTGAAACATTCCCTTTTGAGTCCTTGACTATGTGTTACACAACAATGAATAGCTGAAAATAAAATGTTCTGTCTCCATGGCCATACAACCCTAAATAATCAAATGTAACTGTCAATTACTTGATGCAACTATCTGAATCAAATTGATTGAGCTGGCCAGTTTGGTTTGTTGATATTTTCATCCTCCTCTTTTCATTTTCCCCACCTCCACAGTGGCTTCCTTAGAAATCTTAAGTTTCCTAAAAGAAGGTAGAAATTACCAAACAAAAAATAGCAACATGAGGATAGGTGGGCTTTGGAAGGGGAATAAAATTTTCATAATAATGGACTGTACTCAAAATTCATCTGACCCCAGACAAGGCCTAAAAAAATTCAGAGGTCTCCGCATTAATTCATTCATGCATTCATTTCACCAAGGAACTGCTCCCTTCTTGCACACTTTGATGGCCTTGGAGAAAGAAGTTGTAGAAGGAAACACACCCCCTCAGAATTCCTTCGGTAGTATCCAAATCTGCAAGGGGAGGACAAGGTTAGAGAAGAAACCTTGGCAATATGTGAGCGAAAGTATTTCAAATCCTAACTGGATACAACTCTCTCAGTTAGGGACTTAGTTTGTGTTCAGGGTACTCAATCTGTGACCATTTTCATGGACTCGGTAAAATGGTCAGGGTCTAAGGGATCATCAGTCCAGACAGCACCCAAATGATTCTATAATCATTTCCCCCCTAAAGCCAACATTGGGGAAGACAATGGACAGAAAATTCTACAGTGATGACTGTTCCTGACGCTACCCAATTATCCACAAGTACAAGTACTCTTCTTCAGCATCATACTGTCAGTCTATCATTTTTTTTTATTTTTTTTTTTTGCGATACGCAGGCCTCTCACTGCTGTGGCCTCTCCCACTGCGGAGCACAGGCTCCGGACGGACACGCAGGCTCAGCGGCCATGGCTCATGGAGTGGGCTCAGCCGCTCCACGGCACGCGGGATCCTTCCGGACCGGGGCACGAACCCGCGTCCCCTGCATCGGCAGGCGGACTCTCAATCACTGTGCCACCAGGGAAGCCCCTGTCAGTCTATCTTATCTCTCTGGTTGGCAATGTCCTCCTCATCCTCCTCATCTGGCTTAACCAACTGCGCCATCCCGTATTATGTATCTTTTCCTCAGCAATCTCTCTTTCCTGGACATCTGCTACTGCAATAGCAGCAGCCCACACATACCGGCCAATGGCCTGCCTTCTACCCTGACTCTCTTCCTGGCCCACTACTTTCTCCAGGTAACAAACTACCTCCTCCCTGCTTCCACTTGGCTGCCATGGCCTAAATGTGGGCTATCTGTAATGTTCTGTGTTACCCACTTCTTTAGAGAGGGTCTCCATGGGTCTGGTGGCCAGCTACTGGATAAGAGTAAACACTTGCAGTGGAATCCTCATGTCCACTATGCCACCACTCTGCTGTACCTCCTTTACCTGTAAGATCCAGGCTGTGCTAAATCTGAAATTCTCTTACACTACTAGCCTCAGTGAACTGCTGCTGCTGGGTGGCAGTACATGAGCCTGATTTGGCCCTTTAGGTTCATCCTCATCTCCTATGGACCCTCCTGACTTGCCCTCCACTATGCACCTTTCCATCCCAAAGTCATTCCCAGCTGTTCCCATTTGGCTCTGGTGGCCATCTTCTATGGCGCAGTCACCTCTATGTACCTAAATGTCATTCACCGGCATTCCAAGGTGAAAACAAGTTCATCGCTATCTTTTATTGCATCATCACAACCATGTTCCACACCATTATCTGTAGCCTAAAGCAAGGATGTGAAGAATGCCTTTATAAGGTAGGTAGGTAGAAGTAACTTATATTCATGAACTGAGACTTACTGCATGAGGCTCACGTATGTCTGGGGAACCAAGCATCAGATAACTTACTTCCATGCAAACAGACACCTACAACCCCTAAGCACCATGCCAAACATTTCGAGGGTTCCAGACTTGGTCCTAGCTCTTCATGAAACTGCAATGAGGAGTAAAGATAAATTACAGTAACAACAATATAAGAACAAAAATATAAGCAGGACATAGTAAGTGCTACAAAACATCTAAATCAAAATCATGGCATCCTGAAGAGAATGAGGAAGAGCTCACTTCACATTTCTTAGGGGGGTTCACGTTAAGCTTCATGGTGGAGTTGGCAACATCTGAACTGCCATTTTCAGTAAAGGAGAGTTTTTATGGGGCAAGATAAAGCAATGTGGAGAGCATCCCTGGCAAAGGTAACAGAAGAAACAAAATCATGGGGATGGTAAAGAGAATGATACAGGAAGGGGAGTGGGATTCTCTTTGACAGGAGGGGAAGGAATGTGAGAATGAGTGAAAGAAGAGGATGGAGAATTTAGCACTTATTCCAGCCAGGAACTGTCACTGGGGACTCTGGAGTCAGATTTTCTGGATTCAAATCCCAGTTCTGCCACACAGCTGTGTGACCTTAAGCAAGTTGTGTGATCTCTCTGAGCCTCCATTTATTAGTCATGAAACGAGGGAAATAGTGGTACCTACACCTCATAGGGTTATTTTGGGGATAAAAGAAGTTAAGCCATGAGAAGTAGTTGGAACAATGTAAGTACTCATTAAATGTTAGCTATTATCATTGTTATCCTTGGTTTCCCCATCACCCAGTGGAGTGAAATGTTCTCCAGGTACTCATCATTTCCGACTTGCTTCTATTTACACTCACAACTCTTTTGGGCACATAGTATGAGATCAAGCTATGTTTGAACCATAGTTGAATACATGAGGGATTCAGTGAATGAGTTAATAATGAGATAATAATTGAATTGCACTGAGAGTCTTATGTGAGTCCCTGATGTAAAGTCAAGACTCTTCCGTGCAGCATATGCCTCTGTTCAACATGTGCTGCCTTCAGATGTCTGCATTTTCATTTATCCAGTCTTTGGAAGGTGGTATGGGGGTTACGTGTATGCAGAATTTATGAAGGCAGCCGGGAGAGAGAGGACAGAGCACTGAACAGCAAAGAGAACTCTGTTTGAACACTGGCTTTGCTACCGTGTGATCTTGAGCAAGCCATTCAACTTATGAGCCTCAGTTTTTTCATCTCTGAAATAGGAATGATGATACCTTTGTTCCAGGGTTCTAGTGCCTGACATTCCAATTGAGGTTTCTTCCCAGTTTTGTATGGTAATAACATATTAAAAGATGCTTGTTGGGTTTCCTAAAGTTTGACTTATAGAAGGGCAGGGACACTAAGCACACCAGAAGGAGGCAGTGTAAGGATATTCTGGGGAATATCCAGAATGTCAACAATTGATAACAGTGCCCACTTTCCAATGCTGCTCTCTAACACAGCTGCCAGCCTACTAGAGCTCAGAGCTATTCGTGACTCAGCGCAATGCCTCCAGGCTCTAATTTTCTCAGTACTTGGCAGGCAATAGGAGATCAATAAATGTTGAATTGATTTCAGTTACAAAATCACTCTTCTACCACTCATACAATTCTTTGTCCCTGTCTTTCTCTCCTCCCAACTTGCCCCCTGCCCCATTCATGCATTCATTCATTCAACAAATACTCACTACCTACCTACCTACTGAGGGTCAGGCCCTCTGCTAGGTTTTGACAGGCACTACTGTAGTGGAAATTACCTTCTCATTCCACTTCCAGCCTCTGTCAGTCAGTCTGGCTGTCTGTTTGTCTTTCTCTTGATTTCATGTAGTATTGCTGTGATTTCATAAAACTTTTTACCTTTTCCCTCTTTATCTCTATCTGCCCCTGCCCAGTCACCACTAACCCACTTCAGTGTTGCTCTGCCTACAAACCCTGAGTTCCTGGTCCCTATTCCCATCTAATCTCCATCTAGTCCCCAGAGACAGCTCCCTTTCTGGGGAAATTGGCACAGAGGACTTATTCCCTATACCACAAGAGAGGGGTTCCAGCTGGTTTCATGCTCTCTATGTGCAAGACAGACTAAGCATGCAAGTGAGATGGGACCTCCCGGCAGCCCTTCTTGAAGGTCACCACCTAAATTTCTAGGATCTCTAGGGAGCTTCCAGGAAGTTCCAGAAAGGTCCTTTTTATTCCTACTCCTCATTCGCGCCCCAGGCATGCCCTGCCTGGTTTGTAGCTCCCCATCTGGAGTTCCTTTGTGCTCCTGGGAAGTGCTCAAACTAATCCATTCGTAGCCTCACTCAATCAAAATTCTGTAAGCACTTACTTCTCTCAAGATTTTTTCTATGCAATTACTCATTTAATCCTCAAAAAGAAAACCAATGAAGTATTAACACTGTCTCCCATTTACGAATGAGGAATCCTAGGCTTAGAGAGATGATATAACTAGCCCAAGGTCCCAGAGTTACTGACAGAGTAGATTCAGAAATTTGAATCTCCTCCTTACTAAATATCTTTTCTCTCCAACCCTCACCCATCAGTGGACACCACATTATGAGACTGAGTGATAGACACATAGTGATTAGTGACTGAAGAAACAATGTCAGCGTTTATATGGTTCTAGGTCTTGGCATTTCCAACTGCCAATCTGACATTTCCTCTTGAATGCCTTACAAGAATTTCAAACTCAACTGTCTCAAATTGAACTTAACATTTCCCTGACTCTTCCTTCTACTTCCCTCTGCTCAAACCAGTTCTCCCCTTCCCTGACAATAGCCCCTGTATTAGTCAAGGACACCACAGTCTACCAAGTTGTCTGAGCCAGAATCATGCCCAGGAAGCTTTCTGTGCCCTTCTCTCTGTGTGTCCACCCTCACACCCATGCCCAATACTGATGATTTTACTCCTATGATGCTTTGCTAAACTCTGACCTATTTATACATCCCGGCTGCCAGAACTGTAATTCAAAGCTTCATTACTTCTTGCCTTCACTTTTACAAAAACCACCACTCACCATTTCTTTCAAGTCTCTTTTACTGGTTCTTCCTCATCAATCCAAATGCTTAACACTGGAGCAACTCAGAGCTCAGTCCATAGACCATGTCTCCATCTACAGTTCCTCCCTTGTGATATCATCCAGTCACATCATGTTTAATATCATCTATGTGCCATCAATTTCCCAACTTTTAGCTTCAGAAGCACGTATCCCCTAAACTACAGATTAATATATCCAACTTCCTGTTGGACACCTACACTTGGCTAGCTAATAAACATCTTAAACTTAAAATGCCCTAAACCAAACTCCAGATCTTCCATAAATCCCAAGCCTATTCCTTATCCTAGGCTTCCTTTTCTAGGTAAATGATAACTTTGTTCTTTCTGTTGCTCAGGCCTTGCTGATCCCAGGATATAGCAAGCATACTCTTGCCGCAGAGTCTTGCTATTTTCTGCATTGGAAATGTTCTTACACTAGATATATATTTAATAAATTCTTCATGTCATCTAGGTCTCTACTCAAATGACATCTTAGCAGACATGACTTCCCTGACCACCCTGTATAAAATAGCACAACTTCTCCCCCATCACTCTCTACCCCTTTATTCTGCTTTTTTCTTTGAAACACTTATTACCTAACAAATTACATACTTATTCGCTTATTTGTTTATGATCTATCCCAGCCGTCTAGAATGAAAGCTCCATGAGGACAGGGGATTTATTTTGCTCACTGCAGTATCCAAAGCACTGAGGAGGGTTCCTAGAACATAACAAGTACTCAGTGAATATTTGCTAAATTAATGAATAAATGAGATAAATAAATTAATATTTTTATTAGTAACTATATATACTCTGTATTCTTCAACCCCCAATCACTTGCTTATGCTGTATCTGCCTGGAATGCCTGTGGAAATTTTACTCATTCTCCTAAGTTCCAGTTCAAACGTTGCTTCCTCTGAAAAGCTCCATCAAATGCTCCCCTCCCCTTAAGTATCTTTGTACTGATCTAACCCTAGTATATGACTCTCTACCATACTCATCAGTTTCTGCCTTAGGTTGGAGTTATCTATGTACCAGGATGGTCCCGTGACAAAACACTGAGCTCCTTAAAGTGTATTCCCTGAAGTGTCTAGGATAGTGCCTGGAACATTGTTAAACTGAATGGAAGGAGGCTGAATGCTTATTATCAAAGTAGACAACTCCAATTAAAGATAATTAGCCTTGAGAATGGCAGTGTTACCAGCAACTCAATTAATGAGCTCTAATTGCTCTTCCCAGACATGGACATTAACTGGTATACAGCTTTGGGCTGTGACATGCATGGATCTCTTCATTGTTAACTTTAGTTCTGTGAGTTGTTGCTGCTGCTCTGCCTCTTCCTCCGAGCTACAGGCATAAGGACTAGGGAGTCCAGAGTGGGGTCCATGCCTTCCCCATTAGACTGGGGGAAACTCCCTGGTGTGGAGCAATGCTTTTTTCTAAGGCTGGGGGCTACTTAGAGTGAGTGGACAATGTCTCCCTAGTCATATTGGGAGATCTTTAGAGTAAGGAGACCATTGCTTCTCCATCACACTGGGGATACATCAGGGTAACAACACTTTCTCCCAACAGACAAGCTTCCCCAGGGTGAAGATCATCTCCTGTTAAAAGTTGAAGTCCTCTTACTGTAAAGAAACTGTGTCTCCTCTATCGGAATTAAAGTTCCACCATGTAAGGGACTACAGTCTATATGAAATGGGAGAACCATCTCTTGGTGATCCCAACCAGTCTCATGGCTTTAAATATCATCTATATGCTGAAGACTTCCAAATTAGTATCTCCTTCCCAAGACCTCTCCCCTAAGCTCCAGACTCCTATCCACCTGTCTAATCTCCTGATTTGATTACTAAAGAGCCTCTAATTGATCTCCTTGCCTCCATTCTTGCCACCCACCTATACTTCCCTTCTCAACAGAGAAGCCAGAATGATCTTTTAAAAATGTAAGTCAGATCATGCCACTTTATTCAAAATACTTCTTTGGATCTAAGTATTTTTTATTGTGATAAAATACACATAACATACAACTTACCATTAGTGATTTTTAGTGCATTCACAGTGTCGTGCAATCATTACCACTATCTAGTTGTAGAATTTTATCACCCCTACAGGAAACCCCATATCCATTAAATAGTCAATCCCCATTCTGTCCTCTAACCAGCCCCTGGCAACCACTAATCTGTCTTCTGTGGCTATGGATTTGCCTATTTTAAACATTTCATATAAATGGAACCATACAATATGTGGCCTTTTGTGTATGGCTTCTTTCACCTATCATGATGCTTTCAAGGTTCATCCATGTTGTAGCATGTACCCATACCTCATTCCTCTCTATGGCTGAGCAATATTCCATTGTATGGCTATACCATATTTTGTTTATCCAGTCATCTGTTGTTGGACATTGGGTTGTTTCCTTTTATGGCTATTATGAATAAGGCTGCTATGAATATTCATATACAAGTATCTATTTGCATCTCTGTTTTCAATTCTTTTGGGTATATACATAAAAGTTCTGGGTCATATGGTAATTCTATCTTTAACTTCTTAAGAAACCAACAAACTGTCTTCCACAGTGGCAAGATCTGATTTTCACTCAGAATAAAATTCCATACAATAACCTAAAAGGCCCTACATGATCTGATCCACCACCTACTAACTCTCTGACTTTACTCACTCTACTTTAGCCATCCTGGCTTCTCCTGTTGTTCCTCAAACTCACCAGGCACACCCCCACTTCAAGGTCTTTACACTAGCTGTCTCCTCTGCCTGGAACATTCTTCCCCAGATATCTCTGTGTGATGCTCCTTCACTTCCTCTAGATTTTTTGTTCAAATGTCACCTACTTCTCTAGGTGAAATTGAAAACCTAGTCCCACTCCAGCACTCCCTATCCCCTTCCCCTGCTGTATGTATATATCCCTGCAGTCTTCTAGAGGTACCATGACAAAGTACCACAGACTGGGTGGGTTAAAGAACAGAAACTTATTTTCTCACACTTGTGGAGTCTACAAGTCTGGGAGTAAGCAGGGTTTATTTCTTCTGAAGCCTCTCTCTTTGGCTTATATATGGCTGTCTTCTCCCTGTATTTTTTACAAGGTCTTCCCTTTGTACATGTCTGTGTCCAAATTTCCTCTTCTTATAAGGACATCAGTCACAATGGATTAGGGCCCACCCTAAAGACCCCAGTTTAATTTAAAACTCTTTGAAGTTCTTATCTACAAATACAGTCACATTCTGAGGCACTGGCGGTTGGGACTTCAATATATGAATTTGGAGGGGACACAGTTTTGTTCATAACACCTGTTTTATATTTTTCCTTAGCACTTATTAATATATAGTAAAACATACTATATATTTTATTTACATATTAAATGTATTCTTTGTTGTCTATTTCCCCAACTAAATATTCATTCATCCAATATATTTTTATTGGGGACCCATATTCCACTGTGCCTAGAATAGTTCCTAGAATATAAGTCCCCAACAGATACATACTGGATGAATGAATATTTCCTTTACCAGACTTAGAGGTTTCTGAGGACTGAAACTCCTTAGAGAATAAAAACTATCTCTCCCTCATCACCCAGGCCTTTCTTTCTTCATGGTCAGGAACCACTTCTCTTCTCGACTAGGCTGTGATTCTTCTCTCATTAAATACCAAGGGTAGTGTGTTTTGCTTTATATGAAATCATTCATTTCAAGTCCAATGCTAAAAGAAAATAATCAATGCCTAGTGAATAAATTCTCTTTAATGTGTCATGTTAACAAAACTGTAGATTTATGACCCAACCATTTACCCTCCCTGCTTTGATGTTGGGCTTTTGATGCTAATTTGATTCATTTATCTCTTACCAATGTACAAAGACTGCTGAGCACAGGAACTTTTTGGTGCAGCAGAAAAAGTACTGAGCAAAAACTAAATAAAAAATGAGTCCAGGTTCCGCCATTTGTCCCTAACTTTTTGTGCAACCTCACACGACTTCCTCTCTGAAGGACTCTGTTTCCTCAGGTGCAAAAGGAGAAGACAGGGGAAAATTTCTATGTTCCCAGTCTTACTGAATGCCACCACATTTACCCAATTGCTTAAGCCAAAATCCTTATTATAACCCTGGATTTCTCTCTTTTCCTCACCCCTTATATCAATCCATCAGTAAGTCCTGTCCCGTCCATTCTAGCTTCTAAAAATATCTCCTATCAGATATATACTTTCTGTTTCTACTACTACTACCTTAGTGTAAGCCAACATCATCTCTAACCTGTACTACTACAATAATCTCTTATCTGGTTTACCCACCTGAGTCTTTTTAAATGTCATATCTAAATATAATATTTATGTCATTCTCCTATTTGCAACCAATTATTTCTCCCCATTACTCTCAGGAAAAAGTTCCATAACCTGGTGTCTAAGAATTCTCATGACCTGGCCTCTACTTAACTCTCTAACTTCATGTCCTGCTTCATTCCTCATGCTTCAGTCCTTAAATACTCTCCCCCACTAAGATCCTACTTGTTCCAGTCCCTTAGCCTGGACTTGGGTCCTGTTCACAACTCCCACCAGCTACACACTCATACCTCTCCCCTTCATAAGACCACTCTCACTCATCTGACAAGACTCACCTGAGGTGACATCTCATGCTGGAATTTTTCCCTTTATCCTCACTTTACACCAATTGTCTCTCAACTGTGCTTCCACAAAGTTTTGCATCAACTGATAACAACATTATCTCCTTGTACTGTAATTGTTCACTTAGCCACCATTCCCCCCCATGAGAAAATGAACTCAATGACAGGAATAATGTCTTATTCATCTCGTTATCTCCAGTGCCAAGCCCAAGCACCTTACACATAGTAGATACTCAGAAAGTAAGTTGAAAAGAAATTCAAAGTTCCCTTCTAGGATAAGTGGAAATACCCATGAACTTATACATTGGACCAAGTCATAAAAATTTAGTTCAAGTCCCTACTCAGTCCACTTCCTGTGTGACTGAAGTGCATCTGTGTGAAATAGATGCTAGTCAATAAGATTTAGTGAGCTTTTACTATGTGCTAGGCACTGTGTTGGGTGTTTTACCCAGAAAAATCTCAATTAATTCTCACAAACAACCCTCTGAGATAGATATTATTATTATTACATTATTACTGTTTTAGAGATGAGGAAACAGATTTCATGTTGATAACTGAACTGATCACAGTCACAGAAGTTGGGATAT
The DNA here is from genome assembly GCF_003031525.2 of Neophocaena asiaeorientalis asiaeorientalis. Classification (NCBI taxonomy): domain Eukaryota; kingdom Metazoa; phylum Chordata; class Mammalia; order Artiodactyla; family Phocoenidae; genus Neophocaena; species Neophocaena asiaeorientalis. The sequence goes on along the minus strand of NW_020172669.1, from coordinate 704,787 downwards.
AGAGTACTGGGGACTCTTTACAAAGAAGTAAGGAGACACAAAGTCATCTGGCCTCCAAGTCGAGGGCACTGGTGGTGAGAGACCAATAACAAGTTGTGACCTCTGGGGCAGAGGGGGACAGTGGCTCCAGTAGGCATGAGAGGCTGGCAGCCAGCCCCAATACTGCCAGAGCAAACTTGGTAACAGTCCAAGGAAAGTGGTAGAGTGGGTGAGGGAAAGAAGGAAAGTCGTTTTGTTTTGTTTTGTTTTTTTAAACTAGCTTCATTCACTTTATTTTTCCTATAGAAAACGATGTGGTGGCTACAGCTGGAGCCTGAGTCCTCTGCACGGAAACTCTGGTGTGGGTCTTTTCAAGATGGTCAGTGAATTCCTGATACAGAGACTTGGTGAACACAGTCTCTTGCCAGAGATCAGGAGTGAGATAACTGTAGGTCTTGGAAATGACATCCAAATTGGCCTTGGTGAAGTTACCCAGCGTGGCAGTGCAGCCCCCCGCAGAGGTGTAGCAGCAGTCAATGCCAGCCATCATCAGTAGCTTCTTGGGCACGATGCCAGGGCCCCTGGGGGCAGGGAAGAGGCGCACCAGCACAGAGCCACAGAGGCCAGTCACCTTGCAAGGGACGGTATGGGGCTTGCAGATCTTGTTCCCCCAGTAGCCTCGTCGCACGGGGGCAATGGAGAGAGAGCTTGGCCAGAATGATGGCCCCACGGATGGCAGTGGCTACCTCCTTAGAGCACTTCAACCAACATGTCCGTTGTAATCCCTGATGGCAACAAATGCCTTGAACCTGGTCCGCTGGCCAGCACGGGTCTGCTTTTGCACAGGCATGGTCTTCAAAACTTCATCCTTGAGGGATGCCCCCAAGAAAAAGTCAATGATCTCAGATTCCTTGATGGGCAGAGAAGAGAGACAGATCTCCTCCAGGGACTTGATCTTCATGTCCTTGACCAGGAGGCCCAGCTTGGTGACGGGGAGACACTCCTTGTCCTCGGCCTTGCCTCCGCGAGCTCCGCGGCCTCGGCCCCCGGCCCCGGACGCCGCTGCTCTAGATACTGTGAGATAGGTCATCAGCTTCTAGTTTTGCCTCATTTTCCTTTTTTTCCCTTAAAGGGTGTGCGTGTGTGTGTGTACTTGGGGGTAGGAGGAAGCAGGTGTAACTGGTTGAGTTTAACTGAGTATGAAATGTATTTATGGACCATGGGTGGCACTATTTTTTATGTATGTTGGCCACCAACTGCCTCTCTCCCTGCCCTTTCCTTGGCTCCCTTGAGTCACTCTGCACTTCCTGGGCACCCTGCTCTCCAAAGCCACAGGGGGCCTCCCAAAGAGAACATCTCCAGATTGTCCTTCCCCAGAATGTGTCAGGGTTTCAAGAAAAAAGCAAGGGCAATCAACCCTAGG